>NC_079135.1:58178280-58497709 GCF_945859705.1 Episyrphus balteatus | reverse complement strand
TTCGTATTTGATTTTAATTTCTGAAGTTTAATGTAACTTCTTCTACTTAAACCTGGATAGTTGTATTTGATTAGGTTCATAAATAGGGAAATATTTATGACACAAACGACAAACATGATAATATGATCTCATCTGGTAATGATAACTTTAAAAGTATTAAATTCAAACAAACCTTTTTAAACACGAGAATGTAATGTAAATTTAAAATATACTAGTTTTAAGATATATAATAAGTGTTTATCGTTAGTCCTTAACGCATGTGTGCATGGGCCGCTTTACTTAGATATCAAGCCGAAGTAGTAGGCACCTTATATGGATGATTTGATTTCAATATGTGCCTTATACAGGGTGTCCCGAAAGTAATGGTTTGAACGAAAATGTTTACAGACCAACTTAAGGGTTCTCAGAATTTGGTATCTTGTTGATCCCAAATCCTTACGATTTTCGATTAAATGCAGTTCTTGTGAAAAATATCGATAAATCTCTAATTTGAAACAGTATTTTGCTCCCCCTGTTCATACTTAATTGATTTTTGCAAATCTTTCAATAAAACATTGTTTAATACATATATCGGGAACAATTAATTTATTCAAAACATTTTTTATTTCGTTCGCCATTTCATTTCGCAAGATATAAATTCAAAGCCAAAAAATAAGAAGTAAACATAAGTAAATACAAAATAACAAAAACAAAATTTATTGATGTGACATTTAAAAATATAAATTATTTGAAAAATTTGAAACTTTTTTGAACGTGTGTCGTAATTCGACCCCTGAGTTTTGCTTCCAAATAAGAGTCAAGCCTGAACTACATAGAAACACAAAGTGAAAACACTTTGTGTAGTTCAGGCTTTACCGTGTACCCCTGAATTACAATGGTGTGGTTGTAGCTTGTAGCGCAAGTCGAAGGATTCTCGACTTTTTGCTCAGCTGCCGCCAACTTTTGTAGGGTTTTCCCTCAGTAAAATTTTGACAGTACTACAAGCTACAGCCACAGCTACACCATTGTATTCAGCCAGTTACTCTTATTTGAGAGCAAAACTCAGGGGTCGAATTACGTCACACGTTTTTTTTAACGTATGGGGGAGGCTTATGCCGGATAAACGACCTTTCATTGATAAAAAACAACGATTAGAATACATATTAACTTTTAAACTACCTAACTAGAATAATTCGTATTAAATTTTTTGTTAACTATTTTATTTAATTTTATTTATGTTTATATTTATATTTTTATATTAACTATCGATCCAATTGTTAATTTGTACAATTTAGTGGCGAATAAAGCTTTTAATAATAATAATAATAGTAATAATGGTTGTCTCTATCTTTTTCGACTAATTAAATCGAGACAGAAATAATCAAAACGTTAACGTAATCGTGTGCCTTGATTCGAGCCCTGGTTTATCATTTTAAAAACTTGCCCAGTTATCACAGTTTTTAAGAAGTTACCAAAAGAATGTATGGGCACAAAGGCTAAACCACGAATTTAAAAAAATGTAGTTATGAGAAAAACGGCTTCAAAGTTTTGGAAACTCATGCAAATGGCAAAACATAAAATAATAACATAAAAGCAAACACAGATTTCAGAAAGTCATGCAATGACATGATGAACAACAAAAAGAAACAAAAATAAACTCAAATGTAATTGTTCCGCAATTAATGTCCCCGTCAATTTTTTGTGTGCGAACGATGAATGAAGGATATTACAATTTGCATTCAACAAAACAGGTTTTTTTTTATAGCAAAAAAAAACAAACAAAAATTGGCACTTTTTTTTAAACAAAAGCTTTTATGTTTTTCCTCTGAATTGTTGAATTCAAATTGTAACATATTTTGTTGTAACTTCAACTTTGGAACCATTATATTTATTTTTTTGAAAACTGTGCTTAGTGGACCAGTTATCAAAATGATAACCTACACGGAGAAAAATGAATCTAGTATTTTTCACCCCAAATGACTAGTAAAATAATTAAAGTGAAAAGCCCTAAATTAAAAAAAAAATTATCTTACGTATTGAACATTTCGTGGTTCCGTAAAGTAATTTTTACAAGTAAATTATAGTGAAAAAAATAAAGTAGTACAAACTTTACCTGTACCTATCTAGTAAAATTTTCTTTATGTAAAGTAAAATATACTTTCAACTAAAAAAGTGTATTACCTACTACTATTTTTACTCTACGGTTTTAGTAAATAATATTTTATTGATTTCAGTGAGTATTACCTTAAACTAAGGTAAAACTTATACCGAATTCTAGGAATTTTTCTCAATGCCATAGAAATGTCTTAATGCATTATTGAAAAGTCTGCCATTTTGCTTTTCTTTTATTTTTGATGTTTTTTTCAATCATAGTTGAGTGTGGAATACCAATGTATACTCATCAAAACAAAATAAGGGCCACCACTAATATTCAAATTATTTTGTGTTTTACAAAAGAAATCCCGTTGATGTTGATTAATATCAATAAAACAATAATAGACCAGGGTCGATAATTTTTGAAACCAAAAAAAATCATAGTAGAATGAAACCCATTGGAAAAGGAGGTGAATATGATGAAAATTAAAGGAAAAATAAATTACGGGCGAGCCGAGTTCGGGAAGTGGGTGGGTTCAGTTTTTAATGGTAAAAAATTGGTATATCTCAATTTCCGGCAAAACTACAAATCCTATCGAAAAAAGATGTATGGCAAAGTTGTAGATAATAAAAAGATCTACAACTTTTGTATCAACAATTTTTTCACATAACCTCAAAATTTATGTGAAAAATTCAAAAATCCGAGTTTTTGGTTTTTTATTTATCTTTTTCAAAAACAAAAATTTTTCTACGAAATTTGGTGAAAACTTACCTTATTATGTCCCAAATACACTGTAATTTATTTGATTTAAAATATTAATTTGTTCACCTTATTTTGACTTAATACCAAAAAAACACCCTAATTTTCAATCGAAAATTCACGTGTCAAAATATCAGCTTTTTTCAAAAAGTCGGTGGGCATTTCGTTCGTTAAAATGTCTATTTTCTGATGGTGTAAAAAAAATTGTACATTAGTATACTATAGAACATGTTCTAGTAAAATTCAAAAAATGAAAAAAGCTTGAATTCGAAAATTTTTTTTTATCATTGTTTACAATTTTGGCCTATTTATTCAAATTTACACTTTAATTACTCAATAAACGTAAGATTTCATGTAACATTGATTAATCTTACGTTTTTTGAGTTATTAAAGTGTAAATTTGAATAAACAGGCCAAAATTGTAAACAATGATAAAAAAACTTTTTATTACCTACAACTTTGCTATACAACTTTTTTCTATAGGATTTGTAGTTTTGCCAGGAATCGAGATATACCATTTTTTACCACTAAAAACTCAACCCACCGACTTCCCGAACTCGGCTCGCCCGTAATTTATTTTTCCTTTCATTCTTATCATATTCCCCTCCTTTTCCAATGGGTTTCATTCTACTATGATTTTTTTGTACTTTTTAATGTTTTTGAAGGCATCGGCACTGGTCTATAAATATCTCATTTAATTACATAAGAATGCTATTAAGCAAACAACACTTTATTTTTTATTTATTTTTCGATTTTTATCACTTTTTAAGCTTAATTACACCTTGAATAAAATTTAATTTTAAACTCTTAACAATGGTTATGTTGCTCAACATTGTTAGTTTAATAATGTGTATGTCCTCCTCTTTTCAAAATGCATTCTTGGACTCTTGATGGCATGCTCCGAATAAGATGGTGGATGTTTTCATCCGGAATATCCTCCCAGCACCTTTTCAGCAATTGAATCAGCTGTTGTTGATTGTGTACATCTTCTTCAGCTGCCCGGACTCGGCGTTTTAATTAATCGGTTTTGTAATGCGCGCGCGGTCACAGTCCGATCTCGTCGCGCACCGGTCCTCCTGAACGGTGGTAGACCGAACCAGGACGACGGGATACACTCCCAGTCTCCTGATAACGGTTCCAAAGGTTTTGGATAGCTCGTCGTGAATATCTTAATTGTAAGGCCACGGAACGTTGGGACTGACCAGCCTCAAGCATCGTTACGGCCCTGGCAGCAGAAACAGTGTCCAAATGACGTCGGGACCCTGACATTTTACACTTTAATGATTAAATTACTCGTTAAACTTTTAAAAACAACCGAATCAGTTAGGAGAATTGCCTTAAACTATTCCCAAATCAATTATAAAAAATTCACCTTTTCACGATTTCAGACGCAATTAATTTTAAACATACGCGGAAGACAAATAACACCTGAGACTTTAATTTAACCGTTAAATTAACACTGGAGAACAAAATGGCATTCATAAAAAATTAATATCGGAATGATATCTGGAAAAAATAACGGAAGAAGCAAAAATTTTCTCGTGGCCCTTATTTTGTTTTGAGTAGTATAGTTGTTTTTATAATTAATAAAATTCTTAGATTTTTCCCGGAAAATGGAAGATGAAATGTGGCCTTGACTAAGTAACATTTTTGCATTGGTTAAAGAAAAACATACATAATAATTTTCTTATAATAATATTTAATCACTAGGTTAGGTTATATGGGCTGACAGTTGAAATCACTAAAGGAGCAATAAAGAAATTTATTTACTGCAGTTTCGCTTTCATCAAATAAACTTTACCCCTTAAATAATAAATTGTTTTTAGGCTAGATTTGATGGCATTTGTAGGAGTGACTTAGTCCACTTTCATAATTAAGGGCACACATCTGGAATCAAGCAGAGAAAAAGAAAATTAGTTGCGAGCTATTATTATAATTTGTAACAGGGCGCCTCTACTGGAAATAGTTGTTAGAGTGTTAACAAGTCAATCAACTCACCTTAATTTTGAGCAAATCGATCTCAATGTTTTTTAAGACTGGTTTTTAGATTAAATAGTTATATAGAAGTAAAGTATTGATTATAAGAACCTTTTTATGAAAAAGTTTGTTAAAAATTTTGAAAAAGGTTCTATGTTGAACTATAAGGTTCTATAGTTATGAAGAGTTAAATGTATTATATATGGAAAAAATTGATTTTCTTCGTGAAATATGCTGAGTTTATTTTAGTGAACTTTATTTTAGTTTTTTACTAAACAGTGAAAGGACTTGTCAAATTCTATTTAAAATAACAAAAAAAAATACCACAAATCACGCAGCTGCATTTATAGAAAACAAAAATTATGCTTTTGTTGAATTAGGTACACGGAAAAATGACGTGCTAAAAATAATTAGAATTTGTATTAAATTAAGAGAATTTTTGCATGCTTTTTTGCCAAAAAGACAGCCTTCTTAATCGACGGTACAAAATTTAGGTATGCCAAAAAAAATATTAAAAGTTTGTTTTAAAAAAAGTTTCATACGATGAAACTATAAATAGAAATAAACAAATATAATTGTAAAAATGAACAACGAAGCACTTCCATTAGTAGAGTAAAATCCTGACCTTTGAAAAAAAAATACTCAATTTGCCAGCTAAATACAACTAAAAATTAGTTAATTTTTTTTTTAATATTTTTGTTTTTTTGAGTACTAGGTTGAAAGCTGAATCTGACCCGTATAAACTTAGCATAACATCTTTTGAAAAGTTATTTTTTTTTAAGGCTCAGTAATTGCCGCATAGTTGCCGTATTTATGCCGTGAATTCAAAAAAATTGCCGCACGCTTAGTTTGGTCAGAATCGGTTCACAAAGGCTTGTCATGCTTACTATAATAAAGTTTTAATTTTTGATCAATTTCAAATTTTTTTGCTCTTTATTTAAAGTTTAATTGCCGTAATTATGCCGTAAAATAAAAAATAATATATCTCTTTTGGTTTTCTCAAAAAAAAAAAAAAAAATAAAATCTATTTTTTGTTAACCCTTTCCATATAAAGTTAACATGACACACCCTGTATTTCTGAAATCGTTGGTCAATACTAAAATTTTCTTGGCCAATTATTTGCCGCATTGGGCTTATACATAAACTGCAAACTCAAAAACGAAACGCTTTATAAATTTGGAGTTGAGGTCACTTGAACTTTAAAATTGAATTATATTCAATCGCTCCACTTAAAATAAAATCATTTTAATAATTTTGTATTATTTTTTTTATTTTTTGTCTATTTCTTAAATCCTTGGTCAATTTTAAATTTTTTGGGCCAATTAATTGCCGCATAGGGTTAATATAAAAACTGCAAACTCAATAAAATTGCCGCGCTTTTGTTTTTTTTTTTTTCAAAAAAATATATAAACTGTTTTTGACTTGATATCGTATAGAGTTAGCATGGCACACCCTGTATTTCTTAAATCCTTGGTCAATTTTAAAATTTTTTTTGGCCAATTAAGTGCCGCATTGAGTTAATATAAAAACTGCAAACTCAAAAAAATTGCCGCGCTTTTGGTTTTTTCCAACAAAAAATATAAACTGTTTTTCTCCTAATATCGCATAAAGTTAGCGTGACATACCCTCTGTTTCTTAAATCTCGAATCAAAAATTCATTTTTTTTGCCAAATAATTGCCACATTTGCTTTTTATGTAAAATGTAAACTCGAAATTATTTTTGGTCAGTTTTTTTTCAAATTGAAGGAAAAAAACTACTATTTTAGAAATAGTAGTAGGAACTACATTCTTTGTTACCTATAAAGTCATAAAAAAAAAAAAACATTTTCGGAGGTGGTGGATGTAACGTGTTCGTGAATTTTGCAGATCAATCAAATGCAACATATATTTTTTGAATTATGTTCCATTTTTAAGACATGAGTTTTAAAAACAGAGTGATGGTATGATGGATAGGATAAGTCGATCTTGTACTGTGGAAGAGTGGAAGAGTGCAAGTGCAAGAGTGCGCAAATCGGCTTTCACAGTGTTTTAATTCGTAATCGGAAAGTGATTAGTAAACGAGTATTAAGTTAGCCAGTAAGACTATTAAGTCATCGATAGCTCCGTGGCATGGTAGTGGCGTTGGACCCGAGAGCCGAAGAACGGCGTTCGAATCCAACCTGGGTTAGTTTTTTTGGAGGTTTTTTTATAAACTAAAACATTGCAAATAGCATTCGCTTGAGTTAAAGCTTATGCAATCGGACGATGACCAGCTACCCTCAAACAAGAAGTTGCGCCTCTGCTTCAGCTCTTGAAAGAAAAGCAACAAGCTCGCAGAGCCAGGATGGACCTAGATGACACTATAAAGTTATGTAAGTCGGCCATAGGCGAACATTTTTTTGTTAGTAATAGTAGACATGCTATCCACTGCACAGTGGAAGATCATAAGAAAATTGGATTTTTACAAAAACAAGTCACCACTGAGAACTTCAGTTTGACTCTAAGTTGTCGAAAATCCAAACGGTCCTTCTAAAGGGCATAGATTCCTGCAGGGAACCCCAGGCACTCTATGATGAGCTCTGTCGCAAAGTGAGTGGTGATCTCGAGATCATCAGCGTCAAGCCATTCCAAACGGCTTTGTCCAGGCGGGAGAAAAGGAAGCTGCCGATATTTTTAGTTCAGCTCTCACCCAACAGCAAACTGGATAGTTTGAAGAGCATCACCGTCCTCAACTACCAGGTTGTCACATGAGATAAATTAAAAAGGCACGGTGACGTGCTTCAGTGCGTGCGCTGCCAAATTTTCGACCATGCCGTAGCCAACTGCGAAATGCAGTCGCGTTGTGCCAAACCACAATAAGGGGGAGTTTAGAGAGTAGAGCTAACCTTTTCCAAATGTTGAAAGATCTAAGTCCCGATGTGGTTATGGCTAGCGAAACTAAGCTAAACCAGAAACATAAACTGACAAATATTAATTACAATATCGTAAGAAGAGACCGGCCCGACTCCACTCAAGGGGGCGGTGTTTCAATCTTCATACGTTAAGGCATTAGTTATAAGGTAATATACAATAGTGAAGTGCGAAAATTTCCATCGCTTGAGGTGTGCATTGTATGCATCCCTCTCCAACATGAAAAGTGTGTATGCAGTCGCAGCTTATGCGGCAGAAGCACCTCAACCAGCTGACTTTACGGCAGAACTCGAAAAACTTTTTCAAATCCTACGACTGAATTTGGAAGAAAACTATATCCTCATGGCCGGTGATCTGAACGCCAAACACTAAGATTGGGGAAATCAAATACAGAATCAGCGAGGTAATCATCTGTTTAATTGGATGAGTCAAAACAATATTGAATAAAGGGTTGATCTGCAGGCAACTGAAAGGCCATCGTTTCCAAGAAGCGGTTCTTTTCTGGATGTATTGCTTCTAGACTCAAGACTGACAATAACAGACTCTGTGAGCCAACACCCAAGAAACTGCCTTCGTACAATTGAGTACCACAGCGACCACTGCGGACTCACCACCGCAATACATCTTCCGAACGAGCTTGTTGAATTGGAGGAGTATGTACCGGAGCATTCTTATAACTACGGTAAGATGCGCTGGCCACGCTTCACCAACGCCTTAGCAAGAGAACTGCGTTCGAATAACATAGCCCCTGCAAACGACGGAAATCTGTCGAAAGTGAGATTGATGGTTATCTCCAACAGATGGACGATACCATCCTACAAACGATGAACAGAAGGATACCCAAATACAAAGAACGTGACCAAAATAACATTTACCGAAACGCGACTATTGACGCACTCCACAGACAAAAAAGCGGACTATTGACAAGACTTAAACGTTTATATACGATACCATCCTACAAACGATGAACAGAACGATACCCAAATACAAAGAACGTGACCAAAATAACATTTACCGAAACGCGACTATTGACGCACTCCACAGACAAAAAAGCGGACTATTGACAAGACTTAAACGTTTATACCGGTGATTTACCGACCCCTACGATCTGGAGATTAGAACACTGAAGTCATCGATCAAAAACATCAACCAGTTGATAAAAGAAAATAATAGGTTGTCTATTAATCTGTATTGGGACAAAAAAAATTCGGGCCGTTAATTCTAGCTACCCGAGTAAGCAGTTCCGGCAGTTCCGCTAATCTACCACGTTGGGTGAAGAACCGTGGACAGGCGACTGCTGTATGACAGGGACATCCTCGTACTAGGCGGAGAAGGGTGTCTTCGGTTCAGTAGGACCATGTCTGATCGGGACTGAAGAGATAGGGTAAGACCCGAGAACCAGTTTTAATGGCTTCATAATAGTGTAAATGGTTAATGTTGTCTTTGTTTTTATGCCTTGGCCGGCTTACATAGTTTTAGGTGTTTAGTTTTCAGTAGGGACAGTCAGGGTGGCACAAAAAAAAAATACAAAAAAAAAATTTAAAAAATACAAAAAAAAACAGAATTGCTTGCTGTGCCTGTGGCTGTAATAGTTTTTAAGTAGTTTAGGTAGTTTTAATTAGTTATCAAGTAGTTTAAGTAGTTTCAATTAATTTTTAAGTAAATAAACAAAAAAAATTATCAGAGTCCAAGTTTTTTTTATAAATTATTTCTTGGAAAAAATAAAACCTTAAAATACTATTTTAATTAAATTAGTTTTAAGACCGAAAGGTATTAGTATCAAGAAAAATGAAGTATAACTTAGAGCGCCTGTAGCCAGCCAGTAAGTTAGATGTTAATAATTGATAAGTAGGCTAGCCACAACAGATAAGGAAATTCTATTCACCGATTGCGTTTCTGACTTAGGACTTTTTCAATTAAGTGGAATCAAGAACAATTTAGGGCGGTAACTCGACCTGGTCTTCTCCTCAGATGTAGATAACTGCATACTTTCTGCAAGCGATCACCTACTTTCGACCCTAGATTCGTACCACCCTCCTCTATTTCTCACCTTTTCCTAAAACTCCTCCCATTCTGTCATTCCATCTGAATTCCCAATTGTCTTCAATTTTCGTAAAGCAAACTTTTCGAAACTAAATGACTTACTACATGCTGCCAACTTTATTAGTATCTTTGAAAGCCGCGATATTAATAATTCTCTCTTTCAATTCTATTCAATTGTCTTCAATTGTATAAGCCAATCGGTACCAACATTTCCTCTAGTCCTCCGTGGTACAACAATGAACTCAAGTCACTCAGAAATAGAAGAAATAAATATCTGCAGTCTCGTTCTGGCTTTGACTTCTCGAATTTCCAGTGCTTGAACTCCTTGTTTTCTGAGTTATGTAACTCTCTATATAATGATTACCTTTTAAAAATTCAATCCAACATACTATCCGATCCCTAAAGCATCTTCCATTTCATTAACGCTAAGAAGAAATCAGATAGCTCTGATGATCCCAAAATAATAACTAATCTATTTGCGCAATTCTTTAGCCAGTCTTTTTCTTATAATTTCTCACAACCGGACTTAGATTATTTTTCATATTCAGCCACTTGCACTCAAACGTCATTAACTTCCATTGTTATTCCCTCGTCCGTTGTTCTTGATAAGATAAACAAGCTCAAAGTTAAATATACTGGAAATCCTGATGGTTTACCTTCAATAATTTCAAAAAATTGCTCTGCAAGCCTACTAGAACCCTTAACTGCTCTTTTTCAGCTCTCTATCTCAAAAGGGATCTTCCCTTCTCTTTGGAAATGTTCCTACATTATCCCGATCCATAAAAAAGGTCCCAAAAAAGAAATCTCTAACTACTGCCCCATCGCTAAACTATCATGCATCCCCAAGCTTTTTAAAAGCATAGTCTATGATACAATGCTCTTTCATTGTAAGCAAATTTTCTCCCCTAATCAACACGTATTTCTAACTGGCAGATCAACTGCCACAAACTTAGTTGATTTTGTTTCCAGTTCAATTTGTGCCATGGAGGCTGGCAAAGAAATAGATGTAGTTGCAACTGACCTAAGCAAAGCCTTCGATAAAATCTCACATACCCTTATTCTCTTCAAACTAAAATCACTTGGTTTTCAACCTTCTTTTATTGCATGGATCGAATCGTATTTTAATGGACGTGAGTATAATGTCCTTTTTAGAGGTTCAGAATCAACATCTGACATTCCGCAAGGTAGCCATCTGAGCCCTCTGATTTTCATATTAACAATCAATGATGTTGATTGTGTCATAAAAGATTCTTCAATCTCAGTGTTCGCTGACGATAAAAAAATATATAGATGTATCTCCTCCCTTATCCTCCATCACTTCTCCCTCGTACCTACTTTATTAATAATGAGCCGGTCACACAAGTTGTTTCTTTACGGGATCTCGGAGTAATATGTGACAAGGAACTTAATTTCAGATCCCACATCACTAATTCTATAAATAGAGCAAACTCCGCACTCGGTTTCGTTAAACGTTGGTCCAAAGAATTCTCCGACCCCTAAGTCACAAAAACCCCTTATCTAACACCTCTTCTCAAATATGCTAGCCAGGTATGGTCCCCATTTTATGCATCTTACTCATTTCGTATAGAAGCTGTCCAACGTAGATTTCTTCGATTTGCTCTCCGTGGTCTTCCCTGGCCTGATAGATTTAACCTCCCACCTTATGTTAATCGTTTAAAACTAATAGATTTACGCCGTAAAGTTGCTGACATTGTTTTCATCCATCAACTTTTAACTGGTAATATCGATTGCCCTGCTTTTTTGCAAAAAATCTCCCTCTATACCAACCCGAGAAATCTCAGATCTGTTTCTCTTTTTGTTCTTGACTATCACCGTACAAATTATGGATGTAACGAACCAATGAGTCGCATGCTACTTGCCACTTATAGCGTGGATAACTCTTTTGATTTCCATCCCTCCAAACATTCTCTAAAAACCTCTCTCTACAACATTTTCTTAACCACAGAACCTTCCTAATTTATCAACCCCAAAATTATTCTTACTTCTTAAGTAATTTTATCCTCTAGTTTTAAGTTTTTTTTTTGTAAACAATAGTTGTAAGTTCTATGCTTGTATTAAGCTAATAAATAAATAAATAAATAAATAAATTAAGATTATGAAAAATAAAAATGAATTAAGGGGTAATAACACTTTGTAGACACGAAATCGTTTCACCATTTTCATCAGCGCATAATACAAAGGAGAAACATTATTTTCTTTTGGAGTTTATTTAGTTTGTTTAAGTATATCAATAGGTAACAGAATAGGCTAATTTGAAAATTTTTAATGTAGTTCAGGATGATCGCAAAATCCTGTGCTCCCATCGGGCGACCAACTAACTCCTACAGTTTTTAACCGATTTAACTTCATAATCGAGACAAAGTAGCCATTCTTTGACATTTTTTAAATAAAGAAAGAGATGCAAGAACTCTGCAAGAGTGGGAAGTTTGTTAAACAGTCGACGCGAAACAACATCATAAAATTTACGAAATGCGGTTGTACGGGAAACAGGAATAGATACAAGATTTAAATGATTATCCCGAATGTGATGCCGTGTTTAGCACGGCATAAACACGGCAATTATGCGGCAATTACTGAGCCAACAAAAAATCTACTTTCTTAAAAATTGTCATGCTAAGTTTATACGGGTTCAGTGCTAATAGGTTAAATTTTTGTTTCTATCTTTGTTTGGATATTCTATAACTAATGTCATGTCCGCAAGTCCTAATTTTTCTGGTTTAAAGATAAGGTGCAGATTAAAAAAAAAAATGAAAAACAACACTTCAGATATTTGTTTCATATCAACATGAATAAGGTGCATTACTTTTCAGGGATGGTCAGGTTGACTTGTTTGTGAGTTTTGTTGGAATAAGTGTTAAAAAATACCAGGCTTAATTTCCTTTTTAACATGGCAATTACACCCGTGGGTGTTATAGCCTATATAAGATCGAAAAACAAAAAAATTGCAATGCTACGTGTCATTCACTTTGAGGAAGGTATGGGGGGCATACTACCCCCCTGATTTGGGGTTTGTGCGAGTTTGGGTGTAGACAAATTTTCTTCAAAAACTTTTTATATACCCAACCTTGTCCCCACTCCAATTCCTCTAGTGAGCCCAAGCAGGGGGGTTTCAGAGGGCCAGCATGCCTCCCATACCTTCCTCAAATTTCAAATGCTTTATTACAAGTGAAAGTGCCTTTTATTCACATTCAGAATGAAAAAAAAAACAACCGTGGAGCTTAATGCCCAGTGGCAATCACCCGGGGCCTCGCTTTTGCTGGGGCCTCGCGCAACAACCCAAGAAAACTTTTAAAAATATGTATAGATTTTTTTCACTATATTTTGTATTTAAAACTTTTGATTTTGATTCTCAACTATTTATTCAGGTTATTACATAGCGTAGCGGGGCTTCGCCCTTGCCTTGCTCTAAAGAATTAAAATCAAAAGTTTTAAATAAAACAAAAATATAGTGAAAAAAATCTTTACATATTTTAAAAAGTTTTCTTGGTTTATTGCGCGAGGCCCCTGCAAGAGCGTGGCTAATAACTAAAATAGTTTATACATTTAAAACATACTCGTAATTGAAAAATTTATTATATAGTACTTTAATATCGCGCCTCGAAATAATTGAAGATCGGTCAAATCGCATAACACAGGTGCGTTCTTTTTTTAAAGGGGATGTTCTGATTACAAAACAAACTCAAAAGTTTTGTTTGCCTTTTGGTAATAAGCCCCTCAGCGGAAAAATAAAATTAAAATGGAAGTTTTGCAATTTAATGATGACAGAGAATTTATTTTGAATAAAAAAAACATGATTTTCTGTGTAATTTGTGTATTAATTTTCACGAACAAATTACTTAGCAAAAATATATGTTGATTTTTGTACTGTTGCAAAAAGTGGGCAATGTGGTTAAGCCTCTAGGACGTAAAACAGCTTTGACTACTTTTTTAATAAAGTTTAACGAAAGTTCAAAGAAACTTTAAGTACTAAGCAGTAGATTAATGCTCCCAAAGCAAAGAAACTAGTAATGCAAATAAAATTATTCTGAAAACAAAATTGTTGGTCGTTTGATAGTTCAACAATATTCCTATTCCACACTCAGTTTGAGACTTGCGAATTTAGTAATATTTAATTATTTTTGTTCTGATTCTGTTCCCAATTTCAAAAACTGTCGGGCAATTCCATGGTAACTCACGTTACATTCAGAAAAATTTCCGATACATAAATAATTTTTTTTTTGTTAATTTTAATATAAATTGATACGAAATTACTATCCATGAACGGAGCATAACTATTACTTTCATAATTAACAAAAACAAATTTCTTTAATTTTAGTATTTGCTTGGGATAAATAAAAGTATGATGGTAACTCACGTTACAAAAATCGGACACGAGATTTAAGAGTCCCACAGTATGAAGTTTTTCTGCGAAATTAAGAATCTAAAATTTGTTTTAAATAAAGATTCCATACATAAAAAATTACAAACTTTTAATATTAGTGACAAAACCAAACATTTATTCGATATTTCGAGGAAAAATTTTAAAATGTTTAGGTAACTCACGCTACATTATTTTGGTAACTCATGTTACCTGCGATTTGTGGTTCCAAAAGTAAAGAAAAGATGCATTTTCACTCCAGTTTTTTTTAAATCGAATATTGTGTAACGAAGCTTGCTTAAATGTTAATTTATTTTAGCAATCAAGAGGGGATATTGTCATCGTCACTATTAGATTCATCCAATTTTCTGTGGGCTTGTATTTCCGTCATTTTCATGTGAAATTCTTCTGTAGTTGGCAGCTTATGCTTTAAAAATGCTTTAAGATTATTTATTCTCCTTGAATTTAATTTCTATCCATAAGGGAATACAACAAAGAATCTTTTCTTGCAACTTGCATAAATTGTTACCGTTTGTAAATAGTAATTTAAATTAGTCTAAGGTAGTTTAAGTTAGTTTTTAATTAGTTTTAAGTCATAGCTTGTACTAAGCTTAAATAAAAATAAATAAATAAAATAAATAAAATAAATAAATTACAAAAAGTAAAAAAAACTGCATAATTTGTTCAAAATTCGTGTCCACTTTTTCATGGAATTACCCTGTCCTTTTTTCCGAAGAAGAGAGCGCTTAAGAGAGTAACATAAAATATCTCCACTCTGATGAATTTTGTGGGTTGGGGTCAAAATTCTGCCGGGGTCAAAATTCTTTTGTCAAAATTCTGCTTTCAAAATTCTGCTTTACAAAATTCTGCTTTCAAAATTCTGCTTTTCAAAATTCTGTTTTTCAAAATTCTGTTTTTCAAAATTCTGTTTTTCAAAATTCTGCTTTTCAAAATTCTGTTTTTCAAAATTCTGCCAAAAAATAAAAAAGGGTTTGGAAAATGTTAAAAAGCCCGCGCTTTTTAACATTTTTCAAACCCTTTTTTAATTTTTTGCAAAATTCTGTAAAATCATCTTCTTGAAAAATTTTCTGCTTATGTGATTACTTACCTACATAGTTTGTCATTCTTTGAATGCATATTAATTTTTGTTTTATAAATGAAAATAATTGAAAATATTAAGAAAAGGTTTTTAATACTAAACATTTTTAATTTATCAAATAAAGATGGATATTCAAAAATTTGAATAAGAAAAGGAATATTTTGTATCAAACATCATCGGTTCCAATAAGTTATAGATTTTATTTGAAAGAAAGTCAGTCTATGCACTTAAAAAAATATTTGCGACACTTAAACAAAAAAATTTAGGAAAGTACCAATGTTGAATTACATTAATGAGGTGTATTTTTCTTTAGTCAGCGTATATGCTATAAAAAAAACAGAATTGGCAGATTTTTTTTGTTTAAGTATAATACTGGCAGAATTTTGAAAAGCAGAATTTTAAAAAGCAGAATTATGAAAAGCAGAATAGAAAAAAAAGCAGAATTTTGAAAAACAGAACTTTCGTTAAAAAAGCAGAATTTTGAAAAGCAGAATTTTGAAGCCAGAATTTTGACCCGATCCCGAATTTTGTCCCAGAAATTTCTTTGTAAGTCTTTCAAATATTCTAAAACTTAAATGGAATTTGTCAAACACGAGAAAGGTAAACCAAACAACACTGAAAAAAGTATTATTCTTAAAAACTATGAATCTCGTTCATAAACCAAAATTCATACATTTTTAAGAAAAATTCATTAAATTTAAGCACAAATTCTTAAAAAAAAAAGTTTAGTTTTAAGAAAGATTCATAAAATTTAAGAATCAGTTTTCATAAAAATTTTCCTATGGAAAATATTTTTATGAATTTTTTTTAAGAACGAATACGAAAGTTTATGAATAAATACATAAACTTCTAGATCCAATTGGAAAGAATTTTTTGCTGAATCTTAGAATCTGTACATACCTTTATAAACGAAATTCACTATTATTTTGCATTCATTTGTATTATGAGCTAAAATAATTTTTATAGGTAATTGACTTTTTTTCCATTCTAAAACTGAAAAATCTATTTTCAAAATTACATTTGTAAGAAATTCATAAATTTTGTGTTTTAAAGTATTTTTTCTTAAAAATGAATGTATTTTTTCTTAAAATAAATGTATTTGTTCATTAATCGAAAAATAACGAATATTTTACCGTTATCCTGTATTCAGTATTAAGAACTTATTCTTAAAATTTAAGAATCTGTTCATACTTTTTATAGTCCGGGCGGCCACTGCAGAAACGCTCAACTCATCGAGCTAAAGAAAATTTCAAATGGGAAGTGAAAGAGGGCTATTAGTAGTTACGAAAACCACAGGTCTTCCCGTTCGCGTCCTGGCACGATTGGCGTGGTAAAGTGCATCGTGCATCTCATAGAGTTAAAAGACAATATTGGTGTCAAATTAAAGGTGCTATTGTCAGCTATCAAAATTCAGAGGTCTTCCGGGCGAAAGTCCGGCAGTTTTGTCATGCAGCCCGTTTTAAGGTTAGAAGCGATAAAAGTGAGTTTTTTCATAAAGTCTGGTTTTTTGGTATTTTGGTGGATGAGTTAAGGAGTTTTTTCACTATAAAATAAAAATAAGAGTTATTAGCATTTAAATATAAAACGATGTTTTGGAAAAAGCTTGATAGTTTATTAACAATGACCCAATTATATGCAAAACTACGAATAATTCACGAAAAAGTCTCAAATAATACGCTGCGCCCCTTACAACTTACCGAGTTAAAAGGCGACTTTAATTTCAAATTAAAGCTAATAATGTCTTTTTTTGAAAACCAGAGGTCTTCCAAGCCAAAAATTGGAAGTTAGGTCACGCAGCTTGTTTTAAGGTTAGGAGCGTTTTTCACTTAAAACGTTCAAGCAGGCCGGGGGGTGAAATGTCAAGATGTGGCTTGGAAGACCTCTGGTTTTCAAAAAAAGACATTATTAGCTTTAATTTGAAATTAAAGTCGCCTTTTAACTCGGTAAGTTGTAAGGGGCGCAGCGTATTATTTGAGACTTTTTCGTGAATTATTCGTAGTTTTGCATATACTTTGGGTCATTGTTAATAAACTATCAAGCTTTTTCCAAAACATCGTTTTATATTTAAATGCTAATAACTCTTATTTTTATTTTATAGTGAAAAAACTCCTTAACTCATCCACCAAAATACCAAAAAACAAGACTTTATGAAAAAACTCACTTTTATCGCTTCTAACCTTAAAACGGGCTGCATGACAAAACTGCCAGAATTTCGCCCGGAAGACCTCTGAATTTTGATAGCTGACAATAGCACCTTTAATTTGACACCAATATTGTCTTTTAACTCTATGAGATGCACGATGCACTTTACCACGCCAATCGTGGCAGGACGCGAACGGAAAGACCTGTGGTTTTCGTAACTACTAATAGCCCTCTTTCACTTCCCATTTGAAATTTTCTTTAGCTCGATGAGTTGAGCGTTTCTGCAGTGGCCGCCCGCTCTATTATGTTCGAAATTCATATTTTCCAAAATTTAAGAATTAATTCATTAAATATTATGAAATTATACATATAATTTATGAAAAAATTCTTAAGTTTTGAGTGTTTAAGTATATTTTCTTAAAGTCTATGTATTTTTTCATTAATCTAGAAAATAATAACTGTTGTTTTGAATCTATGCCTTAGAAGGTTTTGTCTGCAGATTTAGTTTAAAATCTGATATTCAAAGTGGACAATCGTTGCCGAAACAAGTTTGTGAATAAAAAACAATATTTATTATAAACATATACTCAGATAAGTATAAAAACATAATTTATTAAACATTTCTTTCTTTTATATATTAAATATATTTAAAAAATTTTTGTTATAGGTACATAATTATTTAGATACATACTTGTGTGAAACGAGTAGGCACGTGAGTAATCTTCAATTTTAGACTATGTTATTTTCGCAATAAAGCGAAATATTGCAGAACCTAATGCTGCCGATTACAATAAGGTGAAAGATAATTCGATTTTTTGAACCAAATAGTACATAGTCATTTTACTAATACAAATGTTTTTTTATCTTTCCAGATGATGCATCAATTAAAAAGAAAAATTAAATTAAAAAATAAATTTATGGTGATATTTGTAGTGAAAGTGACCAATAAAAAATGTTTATAACTTTTCTTTTATTTTTAAAAACCGTTTCATTTCTTTGTCTTAGATTTTGGGTTGTTTTCTTATGCTGTTTGTTTGATTGGAATACAATTTTGTTCAGGAACAAATTAAATGCTTGGAATGGTAATGTATATTATATGCATCTATATAAATAAATGCATACATTTTAATGAAAAGTGTATTACATTTTATGAAAACAATCATAAAACTTTAAGAAAAATTCATAGTCCTTATGATTTTTTTTTCATAAAATTTAAGCAACATTTCATTCAAATTTTTACGGAATTTATGAAAAAAATCATAAAATTTAAGAAATAATCTTAAAATGTAAGAAACTTTTCTTAAACTTTGTTCTTAAATTATAAGAAATAATTCTTAAATTGTATGAATTTTTCTTAAAATCTAAGAAACTTTTCTTAAACATGTTCAAAAATTTTCGAATTCGTGTATGAACAGAATTCATAAAATTTAAAAACTTATTCTTAATTTTTAAGAAGGATTCATTCCTTTATGAATTTGTTCTTAAAAAGATTCTTAAATTTAATGAATTTTTACATTGGCTCATTTGCCATGAATTTTTACATTAATTTAATGTACAAATTCATTAATTTTATGTACCTTTTTGGTTCAGTGAACCAGACCTACTTTCGCATCACATATTTTATTTATAAAGAAGGACAAGGGGTCTCGCAAAGACTTGCCACCCAGAGCCTCGCAATTCGTAAAGCTGCCGCTGTTAATGCCTTTTCGGAGTAGGTATTATTTCCTTTTCGTTTGGGTAATAACACCTGCAGGGTTTATTGCCGCGGGTGTTATTGCACTGCACCTCCTTTAAATCATATGTCGCTTATGTTTTTATACATATAAAAATCTAAAGTTTTCTTATTATTTTTATTTTAAATCTGCACCTAACTTAGTTTAACCTGGAAAATATGGACTTGCGGACATGAGATTTTTTTATACTTTTGAAAAGAGTTATAGAATATCCAAACAAAGACAGAAACACAAAAGTTTGCCTATTTGCACTAAATCCAAGATTGTAACAGGATGTTTTTTAGTGCATATCCCAAAATGTCCCCTTTTCTAAAAAAAAATACCATTTTTTCATAGTTATGAATGTTTTTTTTTTCATTGCAATGTTCTGATTCTTATTCTTAGGTAATGTAATGGATATGAAAACCTTCATTCAAAATTCAGTTCTTCTACAATAACTTTTAAGGGTTTTTCGGTAGTAAGTTTGCAACTGTTATAATAATATGGGTTGACAGGTGAGAAACAGGCATAACTTTTTTCAAAGACGTCAGATTGCCTTGATCTTAGATGTTTTGGAATCAACATTAAAAAATACTTTGAAATAATGTATCATATGTGTATATAATACCATGGTCTTTTTTTGCTTATTTTGAAAATCTCCATTTCGCGCTTTGACATTGAAAATCTCTACTTGCGGACATGAGATTTTTCTAGAGGTTCTTGAGGTATGTTATAGAATATCAAAACGAAGGTATTGAGCAAACAAAATTTCTATTAGCATTCATTACGAGTAGAGGTTTTCTCCGTTTTTCACCTTACTTGACTGTATTAAAAATTTTTTTAATTATGTATGTATGTAATACCTACCTGTATGTAATACCTATATGTAACATTTCTATTAACATTCTTCTACTGTAATGTTTTTCTATCTGTAAGATATCTAGGTATGTCAGTAAAATCTGGTCTATGTTCCTCATCAATACAATGCAAAGCTAAAGCTGTTTTTTGTGAATGTCCGCTATTTATATCGGATCTATGACCAGCTATACGGTTCCATAGTTTTTGCATCGAAGGTCCTACATAAACTGAAGGACATGGGTTTGTCCCATTTCCTAAACATTTTATTTTATAGACTATGTTTAAGACCACTTAGGATTGAATTTGAGTTTAAAAAAAAGGAAACGAAGATAGGAATTATTATTAACGTACATATATTAATTAAAAAATCTTAATTAAAAAAAGCTCAAGAATTTTAAAAATAGTGTTTTTTCCGACATTTCCTCCACTTGAACTGGTTTGGTACCCCTTTTTATCAATATATCCGATCCGGCCCTGGAGATAGAGTTCATTACTTTTACTATGTTCAGTAATATGCCTCACTTTAGTTCTCCACCAATTTTCATTAGGTAAAACTAATTAATTTAGCTATTTTAAAATTAATTGGTGGCAATTTTAGTACCTACTTATACTTTTAGCGAACATCTCTCTTTATTTCTCAAATAAAACTGCTTAAGTAGAACATAAACTGCTTTGCTTATGTTCTACTATTTTACCCCCTTAGTTATTCTAAACTTAGAGGAATTTCTGAACAATTTGAAGTTCGTGCAAACGTACTTTGCCATATTATTAGTCCCAAGCGAAGAAACAATTTTCAAAATATCTTAAATTTTTTTTGTCTCATTTACCTACACCTATCATGTAGATACGGATTGACTTAAAAAAAAACTAAAAATTCATAAATTTCGATAAAAAGTAACGTGCAAAAGGGAATAAGTTCCAAAAGAAGTTTTCAATGGAATTCAGGACCGGAAAATTTGCAGACAGGTCCAATACTTAAATTTTTGTATCGAAGAATAACGTGCAATTCTTAACTTTATGACAAAAGCCCCATCTTGCATCAATATGGAAGCTTTGATCGTCTGATTATTATGTAATGCTCTTAGATTTGGGGCAGTTTTTTCTTTCGTAGAAGATCAGACGAGCAGAGCTATTCACAGTATGCTTCCAACTTTTTTTTTAAGTCAATCCGTATCTACATGATAAATGCAAGCAGTGCCGGATTTAGGGCGGGGCAACCGGGGCTACAGACCCAGGCCCCACAAAATAGGGGCCCCCACAAAATCAAAAAAAAAAAAAAACGAAGAACGTGCATCATTAGCTGCATTAATTTGAGAACATTTATGCACTGCTTGGTACTTAAAACAACTTTGAACTACTTTTGCTATATTGAAAAAGTAGTTCAAAGCAGTTTTAAGTACCAAGCAGTAGATAAATATTCCCAAAGGAACGCAGCTATTGTTGTCATAAAAAATAAAATGTATGACTGGGTTGCTCAAAGTTTTAATTTTTTTTTTCCGTAAAATTTGTTTAATATAAACAAATGAGAAAAAATGTAAAATTCGTTCTTCAAAATCAAGAAACAACATCTTTAGTGAATTTTACCACCAAAAAAATAATTTTTTGTTTTGTGGACAGTTTGAAATAAATTCAATTTTATTGGTTTGTACTTCAAAATAATGCGTTTCGCTTAGGAACAATAAAAAATACGCAAAATTTAACTTAGCAGTTCACGAATAAAAACAAACAAAAAATATTGTAATTTTCGATTAATACCAAAAACCAAGATTTCAAAAAAAATCAAATAGCATACATTTCAGATTACGAAAATTATATGTATTTTCAATACAAAAATTTCAAATCTTATTAGAAAGCTCACCTCAACGTACATAAAGAAAAAAAACCTAGTATGAGAGTTTTTTCTGAAAGTATTAGTAATTCAAAAAACTATCTTAATATTTCAGAAATTCCTGTTTTTAACTGGAAGCCTCCAAACTTTGTCACAAAGTAATTCGAAATATGTAAGATATCCAGTTAAAATGAGATTTGTTATCTCTCCTCTCCTAAGAATAAGGTAAGGCATATAATATCCAAAGTTTTCAGGCGCATAAAATCATTTTATTTAAACTTAAAAGAAACACATATAGGAGTGAAGAGAATAGTATTTTTTACTACTATGTTGTTTCTAAGCCGCTGATATACTTTTGCAACAAGTTTCTTACTGAGTCGATACAATTTAAATTTGAAGAGTTAAATTATTATTTGTATCCAATATTTTCATTGAGACTCTGTGTGAAATAAATTAGCTATTGAATTTGCCCAAAATACCTAAACCACACAATTTGCGGCTTTCTAAAAATAAGCTCATAAAAAGTAAAGGAAAAAGATTTTTTTTTTATCCCTGATTCAAACGCTTTTATATTAATTCTGTTCCCAAAGAAATGATTGGAAAAGCATTCCAGCACAATTCCACATTAAAATAAACTTAATGTTCAAGTAAAATTATAGGTAAAATGGAATTGAAGGTAAAAAAAACAGGGCTGGTACAAAACCACCTTTGAGTCACAAAATCATACAATTTTATGGTATTTATCTTCTATTCCCTTTAAATTTAAAACTTTCAAAAATAATCTTAATTTTATGTTGGAAATAAGTTAGCTGAGAGGGTGGCCCCGCTTTTTTGCAGCCCAGGGGCCCCCTCAGCTTTAAATGCGGCCCTGAATGTAAGCAAATGAGACAAAAAAATAAATTAAGATATTTCGACAAAAATTTAAAAATTCATCAACATGAAAAATTGTATTTCTTTTTCGCTTGGGCCTAAATATGGCAAGGTACTGTATGTAGAACTTTAGGGTTTATGTTTCACATAAATATTTAAATTTCGTTTCAGCAAATAGGCCGTATTTACGCCTGAGAAATTTAATAAAGAGAACAGGACTGACTTCCTTTGTCAAAACAAACAATTATTTTTTTTTATTCTGAAAATATTGTCAATACATTAGCGTAAGAGCCAATGAAAAAGTGAAATTACATCAACCTTGACTACGATAACCCGATTATAAGTGCGCAACGTGCTGACCTGGTATTAGTCTAAGAGCCGGCAGCATATTTTGGCAGTTTTGATATAACCGAAATTCGAGTGTGCACATATCAAGATATGCACCAAAGTATGTCAACGGAAAAAGTCTGGCAGTGATCTTTTTCTGCTTTCCCTTGCCAGACGCATCCAAAGTGCAGTAAAAAATCAACTTTTGCCGTTTTGGTATAACCGAATAAATGATACATTGCTTGGTATTAACCGAATAAATGATACACCAAAAAATCATAAAAAATTCCCTGATTTCGAAACTGTGGGTACCGCAAGTTTCTTTTTCAGCTTTCGCCCCGCCAGACCGCTTTAAAGCATTTTGAAGTGCATTTTTCTAACAAAAACCCTAATTACTTCTTTTCTGTTAGGTATAACCATATAGAAAAATGCATTTCAAAATGCTTCAAAGCGGTCTGGCGGGGCGAAAGCTGAAAAAAAAAACATCTTGCATCGACATTTTTGAAATCAGGGGATTTTTTATGATTCTTGGGTGTATCATTTATTCGGTTAATACCTAGCAAAATCCAAAAGTTGATTTTTGACTGCACTTTGGATGCGTCTGGCAGAGGGAAGGCTGAAAAATAGCTGGCTAAAAATTATATTTTCTAAACCAGGAATAGACATAAAATTTTAATTTGTTACCATCATACGGTTATACCTAACAGAAAATAAGCTATTAGGTTTTTTATTAGAAAAATGCAAATGCAAAATGCTTCAAAGCGGTCTGGCGGGGCGAAAGCTGAAAAAGAAACTTGCGGTACCCACAGTTTCGAAATCAGGGAATTTTTTTATGATTTTTTGGTGTATCATTTATTCGGTTATACCAAAACGGCAAGGGAAAGCAGAAAAAGATCACTGCCAGACTTTTTCCGTTGACATACTGTGGTGCATATCTAGATATGTGCACACTCGAATTTCGGTTATATTAAAACTGCCAAAATATGCTGCCGGCTCTCGGTCTATATGATTTATAATTTGTTTTGATTGATTTACATACTACTTAAGTAGCCTTTTTCAAAGAAAGTATGCCATTGTAGTTGCCAAATATCGGAATCAAACTGCTTTGTCGGTCTAAAAAAAACTCGATTAATCCATGCACTCATCATCATCACCAGGATCATAACCATAATTATCGGTCTCCGTAGGCATATTACGAATCTTCAGCTCGATATAGTCTTCGGTTCTGCGACCCATTCTTCTAAACGAGTTTTACTTCGAGTTTTGATTGTGATGAATTAAGTCATCATATTATTCTTATAATATGGTTGTTGCCCAAGCAACGACTTGTATACTGTCGGCTTTCTATAAGTACGCCACTACCAATCTACAGACTGAAAAGGCGGCGCCATACGTGAAGTAGCATCGACTTTTTTAATTTTGGTTTTAACGCTGAGACCCAAAATATTATAACTGATTATACCTTTATGAGGATGAGGTTATGCCACCATCTATCAATGAAATGGTAGACAAATTATCACCTGAGCGAGCATGCTGGGTCTTACCATGGCATCATACATATCATTTGTATGTATGTTCTTTGAGATCGATAGCGATAGGTTGGGTTTTTTGTGATCGATTGTAATAAATATTTTTTACAAACAGGTTTTTATTTAAATTAAGCACAATTACAAGATAACAACATGAAGACCACATAAGTTTGATGTAATGAATAGCAACTAACAATTTTTTTTTTTTGACAGGAGGAAAGGACACTTGGCAGTATTCGACACCAAGTAGTGTGGGACTCTTAACCACTAAAACCACATCTTAATCAGGACCAATCTTGAAAGATTGACATCAGATTTTTCTTTCTTAACTGTTACATGTTTTTTAGACCATAAGCTCATGAGGCTTGGTTCTTCTTAATCTCCGAACATGGTTTCTCATATTCAAGACGGACACCATTTCAGAATTAGTTTGACTTTGCAGTCTCTGATTGTGCGATCCAGCGTATTTTTTAACAACTTCTGTAACCATTTCTATTTGTAAGTCACGATGTAGATCGCTATTTTTTATGTACCAAGGTGCATAAACTGTTCCACGAAGGACTTTGTTTTGGAATTTTTGGAAGATTTAGGTATTTGTTTTCTTTTTACAGCCCCATAATTGGATTCCATAGGTCCAAACAGGCTTTAGTACTTGAATATACAGCCTTATTTTGTTTTGGGTTGATATATGCAACTAACAATGACAATACAAAATGTGAAAAATTGAATGAACAAAAACATAAAAGATAAAAAAATCCAGCAATACAAATAATCATTTTTATCAAAAAAAAAAACCGACTTCCATGGATCAAAACTGGGTCTTATGGTTTTTCTAATAGTTCATATGGCCAGAACTGAACGAAATTGAAACGGGACCACATTGCAGCCCCCATCTCTCCAATACAAAAAGAATTATCAAAATTGGTTCACTCAGTCTAAAGTTATGAGGTGACAAACACAAAAAAACAAAAAAAAAATACAAATGAATACCTCCTCCTTTTTGGGAGTCCCTAAAAAAAAGCTTGCAAAGTCCTAAGCTATACCTAAGAGATTCAATGTTGGGATGTCCGTTATTTATATACTTGCGATATAGGTACTATATACAATACATACATATACATATGTATCAAGTTATGCATTCGGACAAAAAAAAAGTTAAGATAACAATCAGACTTCAGACATGACATAACGATGATAGAGAATGCCAAAAAAGTGGGTCCCGAAAGTCCATCTGTCTGTATACAGCCTAAACGGATGGACCGATTAATGTCAAACTTGGTAATAAGCGTAATAAGCGTTATTTGGCGAATCTCCAGAGGGGTTTTCGGAATTAATTTTTTTGGACCAAAAATAACGGTAAATAAATTCAAATGTAATTTTTTAGACAAGGGCCCGTATGCATACAAAATAGTAAATACTATCTGTTTCAGATTCAATGCTATTAAAGCCTAATTTTCATTTTCGATACTTTTCATTTTTCATCATTGCTTATCTTTGTTAAACTTTGTTCATTTACCCTATATTTTTTATGTTAACAGTTAATTGTTTACAAGTTTCTTATTTCTCATTCTTATTCCTGTTTAAATTATGCTTTTTTTGTTTATGTATGTATAAATTCATTAATCCGTTGCATATAATTCGAAATAGTTAAAAATACTGTTTTTTTTTTCTCTAACATAATTTTTGATAAAAGCATTTCTCGTTCACTTGGATTGCAGACACATAGAGGGTAACAACTAATAAAAATTGTTCTTAGAATTAAAAATTCCGTTGCGTTTCATTTAATGGTGAAATATTTTTTTGAACTTTTTCATTATTAAACATTTTTGGTCCAAATTCGAGCCGGATACATTAATTGTGTTAAATTTTTGTTAACATTTGTTTCCAAAAAAGAACTTTTGTTAATTCGTGTTAATCAAATTCGTGATTTTCGTGGAAACCTTCGTCTACCCTGTTATTAAACTTGTTAAAATGGCATCTGATTTGCAGCCAACCACATTGCCCCTCCTCCGCAGTACACGTGGTCACCTTAAAGGTTCCCTAACGAAGTTAACTACAGTACCTTGCCATATTATTAGGCCCAAGCGAAAAAAATACAATTTTTCGGTTCAGTTTTTGCTCAGTTTCTAAAGTTTTTGTCGAAATATCTTGAATTTTTTTTGTCCCATTTACTTGCACATATCATGTAGATACGGATTGACTTGAAAAAAGTTTAAAAATTCATACTTTTTGATAAAAATAACGTACAAAAGGGGATAAGCTCCAAAAAACGTACCCTATGGAATTCACGCCCGGATAATTACCAGACCGGTCAAATACTTAATTTCTTGTACCGAGGAATAACGGGACATTCTTAACTTTATGACAAGGATCGCAACTTGTATAAATATAGAAGCCCTGATCGTCTGGAAAGTAAAACATGTTCTTAGATTTGGGGTAGTTTTTTACTTTTTTATAAGACCAGACGACAAAAAGTTTTGAGTGACACATTAAGTCAGTCCACTTCTGTAGTAAAACAGGATGATGGCTTTATCCCATTTGTTCGAATCGAACCATTTTCGGGAAACTACAAAGACGGCCAGTCTTTCAGAGATACATTTTAAAGCGTGGTGTCAAATAAGCCAAAATTATCCACGAAATAATATAATAAAAAAAAAACAAAAAAAATTGCCCTATAGCCCTATTCAAATTAAAAAAAATAAAATAAATAAATGCAAAAATAAAATTAATTCTCTCAAATTCATCGCGAGTTTAACAAAAAAAAAAATATCCAACAACAACAACACCGAAATACCTCTCCCGAAATAAAAGAAAAAAAAAAATAACAAATGCCCACTTTGCAAATACCTAGTGTTAAATACAACAAAAAAAATCATATACCCACCTAGTGCAAAAACAATAGAAACAACCACTGCAATAGCATTACACAACAACAGCTTATCAAAAAAAAAAAAAACAAAAACTCTCGCGTCTCCCAAATTTTCTTCAGTGTTCAGTGCATACGAGTAATCCTTTCTTTTCCTTCCCCCCATCCTTCTTGCAGTCTGACTTGATAACGATTGTGGTTTCGCAAGTGGAACCTCTTCTCAAAATGCCGTAATCGTTATCAGTTTGATTCCAGATAGATTATTGTGTGTGTTGATAAATAACCAGGGGCGGATCGATACAAATTGTCACTAAGGCATAACACTAGTGATAATTTGTTTTGTTGAAGCTCAAATTGGAATTTATATAACATATACAATATAGGTAATTGTCGGATAAGGTTTTTAAAAGTTTTGGTATATTTAAATGGTAGGTACATTCAGGGTCGATTATGCAAACATTCGTGGGCTTAGATCGAATTTTTGTGATGAGTACATTTATACTGTACAAAACAGGCCAGCTGTTTTGGCACTAGGAGAGATCCAGTTAAGGAAAAAACTCCTCAGAGAACTGTTTGGCAATATGAGAAAGCCAACTGGGAGGGTCTCAGCGCTTTTTTCAAAAACTTTAACTGGTCGCTATGTTTCCTCGATAGTGACGTTGATGCCAGTACAGATATGATCACAAATTTAATTCTCTCCGGAATGAGAAATTTTATCCCGAATAGGGCTAAAACAATCAAACCGAAAGAGAATTCGTGGTTTGATTCGAGCTGTAAAGAGGTTATCAGGGAAAAAGAGGTAATGTTCCGTTATTATAAAGCCAACCCCACTGAGGAAAATCGAATAAGATTTAAGCAAGCTAGAAAGACCAGCAACGCCCATATTCGACGAATCAAATTTTTGCATGAGCAAAAATTAAGACAAAAAACACTACAGTGTCCCACAGGTAGTAAAAATTTTTGGTCATTTGTGAAAAATATTCGAAACTCTACAACATCTTCGGTTCCAACGCTCGTTTACAATGACACTCCTTTTGTTAGTTCTCTTGAGAAAGCTAGCCTTCTCGTCAGGCAGTTCGCTGCCAATTCAACGTTAACAGAAAGTGTCATGACTCCCCCTTCACTTGAGCGAGTAAATAGTTTTATGGGACCTATCTTTTTTCGTACTCGTGCAGTGGCAAGAGTTCTTAAAGACCTTGACATGCACAAATCCGCTGGCCCGGATAGTATCCCTCCCATAGTTCTGAAGAGGTGTTCTTCTACGCTGGCAAAACCACTGCGTAAGCTTTTCCATCTGTCCTACTCTACAGGTCTCTTTCCGAGTGGATGGAGAACAGCATTTGTCCAGCCTGTCCCTAAAAAATGAGAATCTTCTTCATCCTCTAACTATCGTCCGATTGCACTTACGTCCCTTCTTTCCAAGGTCATGGAAACGCTGATTAATTTCCAGCTTAAGAAATATCTTGAAGAACGGAAGCTTCTTAATGACCGGCAGTATGGCTTTCGTAGCAATAGATCCACTGGTGATTTGATGGTTTATCTCACCGATCAGTGGAACAAATCTTTACATCGTTTTGGAGAAAGTAAGATTGTTGCGCTTGATATTTCAAAGGCATTTGATAGAGTTTGGCATCAACCCAAGTAACAATTTCAAACCTCGGTTACAAAATAACCAAAGTTATAAAATAACTGCAAATAACCGCGGTCAAAAAGCGGCTATAAACGGGTTGTTAAAAGTCTGTGGTTAATTTTAGGTTAGAAAAAAAACCCAGTATTTTCGAAGGTTTGTTTTGGGTTAAAATTATACGTAAAATAAACTTTTTAGTCATAAATTAGTTTAAAAAATTCCATTTTTAAACTAAGGAAATATTTTGGCTATTTATTTACTTTTATTAAACCCAGGTTACATTCTTGTTATTTTTTCAACCCAATTTTTTTGGTTAAATTATAACCTCAGTTTGAAGTTGGTTTTAAAATAACCAAATTTCTTCAAAAGTTTCGGAAAAGTATTTAAATAACTCGTTTTTGACACAAAGTCATAAATAAGTTTTTAAATAACTTCTAGTTTTGTGTTTTAAGGGTTAAAAAATAACCAAATTTTGGCTCCAAGTTTGAAGTAAGTATTTTAATAACTTTTTTTTTCGCACAAAAAGTTTTTTTTTAAGTTAGAATTTAACCAAATCTGATCCCAAAGTTTTAAGTAAGTATTTTAATAACTCTTTTTTTACCCAAAAAGTTATTTATAGGTTATAAATTAACCAAATTTTATCTATAGTTTGAAACGAGTTTTTAAATTACTCACTTTAAGATGGAAGTTGTTTATTGGTTTAAAATTAACCCATTATAGAACCTAAGTTTAAGGTGAGTTTCTAATTAACTTCTTTATTTTTGTCTTTTATGGGCTAAAAAATAACCAAATTTTCATTACAAGTTTCAAGTAAGTATTTAAATAACTCCTTTTTTACACAAAAAGCTATTTATAGACTAGAAATTAACCAAATTTGACCTTAAGTTTGAAACGAGATTTTAAATTACTGACTTTTTACCATTAAAGTTGTTTATTGGTTTAAAATTAACCCATTATAAATCTTAAGTTCAAGGTGAGTTTCTAATTAACTTCTTTATTTTTGTCTTTTATGGGCTAAAAAATAACCAAATTTTCATTACAAGTTTCAAGTAAGTATTTAAATAACTCCTTTTTTACGCAAAAAGCTATTTATAGACTAGAAATTAACCAAATTTGACCTTAAGTTTGAAACGAGATTTTAAATTACTGACTTTTTACAATGAAAGTTGTTTATTGGTTTAAAATTAATCCATTATAAATCCTAAGCTTAAAGTAAGATTTTAAATAACTACTATAAGTACGTATAAGTTTTTAATCAACTCGTTATTTACCTTTTAACAACCCTGGCAATTTTTCAACTAAGTTCCAACCCAATTTCAACTAACCAACAACTCTCCACACATACACATTCACCATACTCGAGCGTCGCGCGTCGCCCATCATATTTTTGTCTCTCATTTTTCTCAGATCTCTCAGTATTCTTTTGTGGCTGGTGGTAGCAAGTTATTGTGCGAGAAAGTTTTTGTGAAAAAATATAAATTAAATAAAAAAAAATATCTGTCTGTGAAAAATTATTAAGAGGTAAGTTATTTGTTTATAATTTATTTTAAATATTGTTATTTGTTTATAATTTATTTTAACCCTTTGCTTCCTAGTGGTTTCAGCATGATACCACCTATTAATTACTTTGTTAGTTTTTTTTACTACAAAATGGACTTTTCCTTTTGTACTCTCAGCTCAAAACATTCCTTATACAATGTTATTACTAGTACAATCATTATTTTTTTCATTTTAGTGTGTTGTTAGAAAATATCAAAACTTTTTTTCAAGATATTTGTATTTTTTTCCGGGAGCGAAGGGTTAAATATTAAATATTGTTTAATAAATAACTTCAGAGTATAAAAAATAACTTCTGAGTTTGAAAAATATCTTCTGAGTTTGGAAAATAACTTCTGAGTTTGAAAAATATCTTTTGAGTTTGGAAAATAACTTCTGAGTTTGAAAAATATCTTCTGAGTTTAGAAAATAACTTCTGAGTTTGAAAAATATCTTCTGAGTTTAGAAAATAACTTCTGAGTTTGAAAAATATCTTCTGAGTTTAGAAAATAACTTCTGAGTTTGAAAAATATCTTCTGAGTTTGGAAAATAACTTCTGAGTTTGAAAAATAACTTGAGAGTAGGCATACAGATAACTTAGCGCGTCTTTTCATTTGTCTTTCTCATTCCGCGTTATTATTCCAAGCTTGACTGTTGATAAAATCACTATAATAAAAATGTATTCTATCATTAAAAATAAAATTTGTAGTAGAACTACTTTTAAAAGAAAAGTTAAAAAAATAATATTAGAAATGCGTGAAAAAGAAAGAATTAAAAATCTTGAACAAGTTTTTCTTAGCAAGAGGTTATTTGAAGTGCAGCAACACCTTTCGGAAAATGAAATAAGTGCTAATTGTGAACAAGGTTTTTCTAACACGAAATTTGAAGAGTTGCAACACCTATCGAATATTATTTCTGAACATGAAAGTGACAGTGAAAATTCTGGAAACAATTGTGTCGCTGTCTCAACTAATTTTGAAGCTATTCCAGAAAATTTAAAAAAAAACTTAGTATTATGGGCTATTCAGCATAACATATCGAATATTTGCTTGCGTGATTTGCTTAACATTTTGCATAATTCTCATCCTTATTTGCCATTAGACCCTCGAACATTATTACAAACTCGCGTTTCCCTTGAGAAAATTTTTATCGAAGTTCCACCTGGTAGATACTGGCATTTCGGTTTGGTTCGCGCTCTTACTAAGGTTTTTGAAAGTGTTCAGACATGTCAAACAGTAATATTCTTGGACTTTAATATTGATGGGATTCCTGTTAGCAAAAGTTCAAAGGGCCAATTTTGGCCTATTTTGTGTTCACCAGATGGTTTTCGTGTGCCGCCGCTAGTAATAGGTGTTTACTACGGAATGGCAAAACCTTCAAGTGTTAATGAATTTCTGCGATTATTTCTTGAGGAGGCTGTTAACATTGATGATTTGAACATTGGTTCCAAAAAAATAAGTTTTAAAATCAGGAATTTCATCTGTGACGCCCCCGCTCGTTCTTATTTAAAAGGAATCAAAGGGCATAATGGTTATTTTGCTTGTGAAAGATGTAATGTAGAAGGGGATTATAATTACAAATCTCACCAAATGTGTTTTCCAAACCTATCAAAATCACTTCGCACGAATGATTCTTTCCGGGCTGGGATACACGAAGATCATCATACGCAACCATCTCCATTAGAAAAACTTCCAATAGATATTATTATGAATTTTCCTCTAGATTACATGCACTTGTTGTGCTTAGGTGTCATGAAAAAATTGTTGGTTACATGGATTAAGAATAGAACCCTTAAAACAAAATTCTCGGCAAAAAACATTGAGAGAATCTCTAAGACCTTAGTATCACTACGAAAATATGTTCCATGCGACTTCAATAGAACACCTCGTGGACTTGATGTGATAAGCTTTTGGAAGGCCACTGAATTTCGTATGTTTTTGTTGTACTTAGGTCCGGTTGTTTTGCAAAATGAAACTCATGAAGAAGTATATGCCAATTTTATGGAACTACACTGTGCTGTTTCAATATGTTTGAGTAAAAATAAACAAGTTTTTGTTGATGTCGCACAGAGTCTGTTCAAATCATTCATATATAACTTTTCTAGTATCTATGGAGCTGAAAACATAAGTTATAACGTTCACAATTTATATCATGTCGTAGATGATGTTAAATACCATGGACCTTTAGATAATATAAGTGCTTTCAAATATGAAAATCGTTTACAATATTTAAAACGTCGAATAAGATCTGGAAACAGACCCCTGGAACAAATTGCAAATAGGATTATCGAAGATTTTGAGAATGTAGATCTAATTGATGTAGATGAAAACAAAACTCCTATGCTTTATATGAAAGATAGGAATAAAATATGCAAAATTAAACACTGTGTTGGAATCTATAGAGCAATTCAGCTTCAACATTTTGTTTTGAAGTCGTCACTTGCAGATAGTTACTTCTTAACAAACTCAGAAGAAATTGTTAGAATGGAGTTTGCAACATATCGACATGGCATCCCAGTTATCTATGGTTCAAGCTTAAAACAAAAACAAAATTTTTACGAAAAACCGTTCTATTCTAAATTTTTAAGCGTTTATAAATCAAATGAAGAAGAAAATTTGCCTAATTTTTATAACATAGAAAATATTTCCTCTAAATTTTTCAAAATAACTTTACCAAACACTGAATCTGTTTTTTTTCCATTAGTACATTGTTAATCAAAATGTATTGTGTTGTGGAGACGCTCGAAGATGAAGGGAAGTTCGTGACGGCAGTTCCCAAAAATTTATTACGATTTGAAATTATAAAAGAAAATGTCAATATGTATTACGGTTTATGAAAAAAATTAAAAAGTATTTCATTTTCGAAGAACTTTTTTTAATAGAAGTTTTGAAAAAAAATTTTACTTATTTGTTTTTTAAAGTTCAACATCTAAATATAAAGTCATTTTTTCTTCAGTCAATAGCCCTTATTGTTGAAAGTTAAATAGCAAAAATTTAAAGTTCTTATTTACCAAAGTCTTTGAGAAAATTAATTATTTCAAAGCAAAAATTCAGTTTTTATAAAAAAAAACCCATTGAAATTGAAATTTTTTTCAAAAACTCTTGATTAAATTTAGTGGATTTAAATTTAGGAGATAAGAATGAGCTTCTGGCTTTTTAAAAATGTATTTTAAAATATTGTAGGTGTTGCCGTTGTTTTCAAAATATTTTTTTTGTGTTTAAAGTCAGATTATGAGAAAATTGCATTTATCTCTTAAACGATGGAAGATTGTCCCTTACTCCCTTATATTTTTTTTCCTTAAATAACCTAGAGAATCTTTTGCTATCATTTGTTTTATGAAATTTAAGAAAAAAAATGGTTGTGTTCAAAAAAAATTTAATTGTAATTTTAAAAAACAATACGGTAACATCGGCAATTTTTAATCTATAGACTTTAAAGCATTTTTAATTGCCTACGTTTGAAAAAAAATCGTCAAAATCTGAGCTGTTCGGCCGGTCTTAAGCCGCTTCACCTTTTGAACAAATATTTTCTTGTATCCCTTTCATGCCACTTATATTTACGACAAAACATGTATTTCCTTTTAAGGTTCCTGGGAGGAAGCAGTTCAGAAGGAAAAGGATGCCGAGTATTTGTCTTCTTCTGAAGAAAATACGGAAGAAGTGACCATCGACACCAATTCTTCGGAATACATGACAGATATGAACAAATTGATGTCAACTTTGATTCCTAATTCTGGTAAGTTTAAAATGTATAAACATGGGAACAAAGTTACTAATTTTGTCATACTTACTTCTCATTTTCAAGACGTTTCCTCGTTCACCCCCCCAAATGAAGATGTTACCATCACTAATGTCATTTCCGACTTATACACGTTTGAAGGTAAAAAATGTATTTTAGCACTAGTACAATTTTCAAAGTCGTTTTTAAACTCCAGCTTATCTTAGACTGGGGTTTATCCAATGTTATTTGAATAGGATAAACCCCAGTCCCTCTTAGTAACAGCTGAGATAGCATATTAGTTCTTTCACTAACCGTATTACTTTTTTTTGTATATTACTATAACTCTTATTTTTAATTGTTTATAGGCCCCAGCACCAGTACCCAATTCAAGGAACTGTCGTCCAAAATAGACGAAATTTTGGAAAGACAGCGTTCCACTGAGGTGAAGGTGCAGGCCATGCAAGGAATGCTGGAGGCATTCATGGCGAAGTCCGAAGTTTCGGTCAATTTGTTGGCGTCCAAAATTGCAAAAGAGAATGCAGAGGAAGTGGATGAGGAACTGCAACTGGATGAAATTTTCCCACTTACCTCTGTCCAACAAATTGAGGAAATCGAGGAAAAACTCCATCAAAATGCAGCATTCAAAAAAAAATTGGTAAGTACCAAAATATACGAAATATGCAATTTTCTCACAATCCGACTTCAAACACAAAAAAAATATTTATAAAACAACGGCAACACCTACAATATTTTAAAATACATTTTTACAAAGCCAGAAGCTTATCTTAAATTTAAATTCACTAAATTTAATTAAGAGTTTTTGAAAAAATGGTCCTCAAACTCAGAATTAAAAAAAAAATTTATTAAAAAAATTAAAAATGACTTTTTTCCAAACTTTTTCTAATAAATATTATCAGTTGAATTCCGAAGCAGAAAAGGTAATATATATCACACTTTTGAAAAAACAATTAAAAATAACTTCAATTTCAATTGGTTTTTTTTTTTGATAAAAACTGAATTTTTGCATCCAAATAATTAATTTTCTAAAAGACTTTGGTAAATAAGAACTTTAAATTTTTGCTATTTAACTTTCAACAGTAAGGGTTATTAAATAAATAAAAAATAATTTTATGTTTAGATGTTGAACTTTGAAAAAAAATAAGATACATTTTTTTTCAAAACTTTTATTAAAAAAAGTTCTTCGAAAATGAAATTCTTTTTAATTTTTTTCATAAACCGTAATACATATTGACATTTTCTTTTATAATTTCAAATCATAATAAATGCGGCCAAAAATATTTGAAAATAAATGCATTTTATATTACGAAAAAGTTTAAAAAACGACATCTTAAAACATATTTTTGTTTTCTTTCAGGTCCGTAAGTTGAGCTCCTATGGGGGGGCCAACGGAATGAAAACGATCCGCACTATTTGCAAGTGCATTTTTACGGATCCACTACTGGCAGAACATTCTTGGCTGGGGACTAATGCCAAAAAAAGTTTCAGCCAATACAAATTCCTGTATAAAACTATATTGGAAGCGGTCCGATCAAGGTACCCCACTTATAGTGAAGCTGAGGGTGCTTCATTTTTTAAAGGCTTTTTGAAGCAAGCCCCATTTCGAATGGGAAAACCGTCCACGTAAGTTAAATAAAATGCACGACTGGGTCGCACGTACTTGCTCTTGTAGTTCAAAGCATCTTTATCTTAAATATCTATTGGAAATTTAAGATTTTGTGGAGAAAAAAAAATAAAAACAAAAAAAAAACTCGAAAGTTAAAAAAATTCAATTTTTTAAATATTTTTTGAAAAACTTTTTTTTTTTAATTTTTTTTTACATTTTACACTTCAATACCTATGATGTCTGTAACTTTTGAAAAAATTGACTTATGCATTGATGAAATATATGAACTTAAAAAACATGTCAATTTTTGAAAAACGGCAACGCCATATTTCCGCTCTCGGCATTTTTTGAGAAAAACTAAAAACGCAGTTTTGTTAGAATCAATAAGAGTATTCCGCACACCAAATTTGATCGAAATCGTTAGAGCCGTTTTCGAGAAATTTGCAATACCTCGAAAACGTTATATGGGAGATATGCGTTAAAATGGAGATATTAAAAAAATAAAAAAAACGGACCTAGGGAATTACGTAAAAATCATCTGTACCAAGTTTCAAGCAAATCCATCCACCCGTTTAGGCCCTAGCTCGATGTACAGATGGACGCACAGACGCACAGACGCACAGACGCACAGACGCACAGACGCACAGACCGACGGACGGCATGACGAAAACCACTTTTTTGATCTTCTCCATCATCGTAATGTTGGTTTTGATTAAAACCTCGATTTTTTTTTTCTACACGAAACCAATACTTGCCCTATAGAGCAAGTAAAAATAAAATTATAATCAACATTTAAGTTAACATTTTTCTCATTACAGAAATACCAGTTCCAACACCAGCTCCTCTGCCTCTGACGGGCAATCCACAACATAATTAAGTTAAGCTATTTTTTATTTTTAGTTTTAGTTTTACTTTTACTTTAAGTTTTAGTTTTAGTTTTACTTCATTAAATAATGTTTCACTAAACTTAAATTTCAGCGTTCTTATTTCAAATATTAAATTTTCAGCTGGGAAGAATCTTATGGTTTGCAGCATGTTGGTAAGCAAACATTTTATAGGTTTTTTAAAATCTGTAAATAACCGGTTATAAAAAAGCTGTGAAGTAACGTTTATTACAGGTTTTATAAGAACCTGTACGAAGTTATTTACAGGTTTTATAGAAACCTATAGGTAAGCGGTTATAAAAAAAACCGTCAAATAACGTTTGTTATAGGTTTTATAAAAACCTGTACAACGTTTATTACAGGTTTTAAAAAAACTGGAAGAAAACGGTTATAAAAAAAACCGTTAAATAACGTTTATTACAGGTTTTATAGAAACCTATAGGTAAGCGGTTATAAAAAAAACCGTCAAATAACGTTTGTTATAGGTTTTATAAAAACCTGTACAACGTTTATTACAGGTTTTAAAAAAAACGGGAAGAAAACGGTTATAAAAAAACCGTCAAATAACGTTTATTAGAGGTTTTATAAAAACCTATAGGTAAGAGGTTATAAAAAAAACCGTAAATTAACGTTTAATACAGGTTTTAAAAGAACTTGTTATATTACAGGTTTCAAAAAAACCTGTAATAACGTTAATTACAGGTTTTATAATAACCGTAGTAAAACGGTTATAAAAAAAACCGTCAAACAACTCAGTACAGGTTTTTTTTAAACTGTATAATAACGGTTTGTAAACGGTTATAAAATAGCCGTAAATGGTTTATTTCAAGTTTTTCTTTGACTAAAAATAAACAGTTATTTAATAACCGTGAAAATTAGGTTTTTAAAAACCCAGTATTTGTAGAAAAAAGTGGGTTTTTTAAAAACCCGATTTAGACGAAGTTAAAAAATAACTGACCATTTTCGGTTGTGGAGACGTTTCTGGAACGTCTTAAATACGTTTATTTAACGAGTTTAGTAACTTATCCGTTAAATAACCAGAGTAAATATCCGGTTTATTTTCCGCTTTCTAACCACAAAATGTTATTTGGGAAGCTCTCTTATCGAAAATGCTTGCATTCGGTATTGATGAATCTCTTCTTCGTTGGATTAGAAATTACCTTTCGAACCGTTCAATTCAAGTCGTTTTGGATGGATTCAGGTCTGAAACCTACAATATAAACGCTGGTGTGCCCCAGGGCTCCGTTTTGTCTCCGACTCTCTTTCTCATTTTCATTAATGATTTGCTCTCTGAAAGTTCTAATCCATTAAATTGTTTCGCAGATGATAGTACCCCCAGCTTTTCATATTCGTTTGAAGATTCACACCCATGTCCTTCGGATGTGGAACTCCAAAGGCAAAATATGATAAGCTCATTAAATTCTGATCTCGAATGCATTGTCCAATGGGGAATAAGAAACCGCGTAGAATTTAATGCTTCTAAAACACAATGCTGCTTACTATCATTAAAACGAAACCTTCCCCCTTTGCCACTATCCATGAGTGGTACTTGCATCGAGGAAACTGATCAGCTTTCGATTCTAGGTATGTCCATTACAAACCACCTTTTGTGGAATGAGCACATATTCGATGTAGCCAAAAACTCTGCGAAATGCTTAGGTTTCCTCCGAAGATGTAAGAAATATTTCACCCCTTCTGATCTGGCTATAATTTATAAAGCATATATTCGTCCAAAACTCGAGTATAACTCCCATATCTGGGCAGGTGCTCCTAAGACCCACTTGAGTTATTTGGATAGAATTCAAAATAGAGCTTTTAAAATGATAGGTGATAGGTCCTTTACTGGTACAATCCCACCTCTTGAGCACCGCCGGAATGTATCATGCCTGTCCTTATTTTATAAAATGGCCACGCATCTGTCAGGTCGGGCTTTAATTTTTATATTTTAATGACAGGAAACAGGAAATTTGTTTTTGTTTTAATTTATAAAATGTTATTTAAAAAAAAATATAAATTAAAAAATAACCAATTTCTTTGTGTTTCTTCGCGGAAAATGGTGAATAATTATTGTTGACAAATTAGTGGTGTGCGTGGTTTTTCGGTTTTTGTGCGTTTTTCGTCGGTAAATAAAAGAAAAAAGATTTGGAATATATTACCTTTTTATGTGTACTGTGGTCAGCAGCAGCCATTTAAAAAATGAAAAAAATCCATTGTTTGAGGTACCTTTTCTAAAAAAAATATAATTAATATTTGTAAATTTGTACTAATTTGAAGGGGCTTTGTGTTTTTTCGAAGCAAAATACATACATTGCAGATGAATTTTGATCGGCAATAAGATTTTACATTCCACAGTTTGTGAAACATAGGAAATAGAGACAATAATATCACCATTATTGTATTATTTATGATTAATATTTATTTTCAGTAATGAATTTAGGAAAAGAATACTTATTATTAACTTTAAATATTTGGTATTGAATTGAAATATTTTTGTATTATCTTTCAATAAAATTCTTATTAGAAATTAATATGAAAAGATTAAATTTGAATATACAATAATTGAAATTTAATATATTTGGTATTAAATTTTAATATAAACTGTATTATTTTTTAATACAACTATATTACATTTTAATACATTTTTTATTAACTAAAAAAATTTAATATTTGTTTTGTATTAAATTTTAATACATATCTGGTGTAGACTTATATGTAACCCAAAAAGTATTAAAAAATACTCCAGAATTTTTAACCGTGTAGAAAAGAATATCTTGGTTCTTGTGGCAAAAAAAGTTCAATTTTGTTGACCAGTCTAATGTATGGGAGCTAAAATTTAGCTCGATCTGCTTACCAGGCTTTAAGCTCAACTATCCTTAAAATGAAAAGTCTGGCAAGAATTTACTTTTAGAATTAAATTTATTATAATTATAAAAGTACATAGGATTATATTACACATATGACCAGGCAACATCCGAATTTTATACAATATTTAAACAATGGTATACAGTTTCCTATTTAAATTCGTTTTTTGGTTATGCTTACAGGGTAAAAACAAAACACTTAAACTAATAGTAGTCTCATGCATTAAAATTGTAGCAGTAGATATAGCGGTATCTTTCTTTGTGAAGATGAGTTTGTTTCCTCGAATTCATCGCACTGGAAATACACCAAACTAGAAATTTATTTGCAAATAAACACAAAACGGTTGCGGTGCAGAAAAATAGCCTTTAGTATTCTAATTGGATGTAATTAGAGTATGCAAATTGTAATAAAGTGTTCTTGGGTGGGTAGACCGAGTGTTTGTTAGTGATGATTAAAAAAGACCAATTATGAGGTATGCACTAATCCACGTACCTACATTATATTTAGGGATTCTTCGTAACATACACTGGGAATCGCTAGGTGAAAGCCACTATTTTCAAAACCATTTTCGCGACAATTATTTTATTAGAATACTGCTCTATGAGTGATATGTATTTAGATCGCACCCTCAGTACAATATAGCTATTTGAAGTTTTGTATTATTGCTTTCGCTCCCGACCAGGGTTGGTGCACCCTGCACCAATACCCAAACAGTTAACGGAAATTCAAAACTAAAAACGCTGTAAAAATTATTTATTAAAAAAAAAACTAAAATGAGTTTTTTACAAATCGTGTAATACTTTATTATAAAAAAATACGATTGTGCATTGAGTACCAAGATAAAAACTGAAGAAATGTCATTTTCACCAGAAGCCGAATACTAGGTGCGAAATTCATTTTGATTAAAACTGAAAGGGTCTTTATTTGTTAAAACTTGCTCAGCAGTCCGCAAAAGTTTTTTTTTTGTCACCTATTTTGCAACGTTCGTTTCTTTTTAAACTGGTCCTTCCATTCCCTCATTGAGCTCGATGGTCAATCTTAAGCCCTTCATGATATGGGCATATCACCTCCCCCCCCCCCCCCGCTCCCATTATGGAGGGGTCGCGGCCGCAAGCCAAATGTTGATACAAAAAATTAATAATGCAAAATAAAAACAAAACACAGAAAATTTCTAAGTGGGGCAAATGTGTTTAAATGTTTTTTAATAAATGTTGAAATTTTGGATTGATCTTTGATACTTAAGCGATTAAATCCAAGTTATGTCTATTTCTCTTCATAGTTTTGATGTCCAGCATTGAAGAGAATGTGACTTCACATAGATAGATACACAGGTGTGAAGTGGCGAAGGGCACTTGCAATTGCAAAGCTTCGTTTGCCAAAATATACGACAAGTTTATTGAGAAAGCGGAATCATCACTATACATATAGAGCTTACTACAGTAAAGTTAACCACTTTTTAGAGCAACAGACCTACTTCTTGACGGATAACACCATACACAAAATCAGTATGAACCTTAAAATTAGAGATGAACTCGTCAACTTAAATTTCATCCCTTACCGTCCCGATCTTCCTATATTGTGCGATTTATGCAATCGAAGAGAATGTGAAGACGTGTTCCATTTTCTGGGAGTTTGTCCAATCAGGCCCGTAGCCAGAGTTGAATTTAAGGTAGGGCAACGGTCTTATCAGGAAGGGCATTGGTAGTTTAAAATTTTTTTTCTCAGTCAGTTCTCAACCTATTCTCATAAAAAGTACCTCGTTGATTTTGAAAATAATTATAGTATATTAGTTATAAATTAAAAAAAATAAAATTACATGTTTTTTTATTAGTGTATGGCTTAAATCGAACACCAAGTGGAAAAAATGTAGTTGAAAACAGTGTTTTTAAAATTCCTTATCTTACAAGGCCAAGGTTTTTTGTAAAAATATGCACTTGGTTTTCGGTTTTATCTTCGAGTCTTTTCAAATAATTTTTGACCATAATTAAAAATTTGCATTTTTCCGATATTAAGATACGTTTAAAATGAAAAATTGGACCGTATGCGTTTAATTTGAACATACATATATCACAAGAGTCAACAATATTAAACTTTTATTTTGTATCTTAGAGTAAACTAAACTTTTCTAAAGTTTTTTTTTTGTGTGCTGAAATTAGGCCCAAAAAAAAAAAAAGAAATACCTAAGGCCCCATATTGGAGTATTTTTCACAGTGAAATTATTTTTTTTTTTTATAATTAACGCGCACTAAAGGGAGTTAAATACCCTTAATATGTTAAACACAGTGCGAGCTTCAGGAAAATAGGGAGGAATTTAAAAGGAGAAACCGATGCACATTAGTTTTAAAGCTCTGGACATTAAAATGGCAAGAAAAAACAGAGGCGGGTAATATATTCCACATTCGTGTGGTGCGGCTAAAGAAAGAATCTCTGTATTTGACGGTAGGGGAGAAGGGGGTACATTTGACATTTAGTTTTTAAATGTCTGTATTTTCGAAAACTGTTAATGTTTTCCAATGTTTTTTGTTTTATTTGATTTATTGACTATTCAAGATTATAATAACAGTAATTTTTTTTTGTTTTACAAGATTTCAACATAAAAAAAAAATGTTTTCCAAAAAAAGTCATTTTGTCAAAAGTGCCCCGGGGCACATTTGACTTTAAAAGGGGTACATTTGACAATGGTGGATTAAAGACCACATCGTGTGTATTATATTTTTAAAACTATCAGCGGATCTTGCCCGTCTATTGTTTCCTTAGAAAAAATAAATAAATTTTTGGTTTTAGACAATCTACTAAACAATATAACGAAAAATATAAATCAAAAAATTACTTTTCTAAAAAGGAGTAGAAAAAACTAAAAAACCATAAAATATTTCAAAAAATCCCTCCATTTAAACCTTAATGAAAATTAATCGATGTTGATTTATTTTTAAATAATTTATTTAATATATATTTCCCCAAAATCAACGTAAAACTGTGCGCAAATTGCAAAAGTCAAAGGTGCCCCGAAGGAGCCTCATAATTGTTCTTCTTTTTTTTCAATAACTAATACTTTAATTTAATTAACTAAACCTTAAGCTATCAAAATGTTAATTCACCATTAAAATAAAATGCACGACTGGGTCGCACGTACTTGCTCTTGTAGTTCAAAGCATCTTTATCTTAAATATCTATTGGAAATTTAAGATTTTGTGGAGAAAAAAAAATAAAAACAAAAAAAAAACTCGAAAGTTAAAAAAATTCAATTTTTTAAATATTTTTTGAAAAACTTTTTTTTTTTAATTTTTTTTTACATTTTACACTTCAATACCTATGATGTCTGTAACTTTTGAAAAAATTGACTTATGCATTGATGAAATATATGAACTTAAAAAACATGTCAATTTTTGAAAAACGGCAACGCCATATTTCCGCTCTCGGCATTTTTTGAGAAAAACTAAAAACGCAGTTTTGTTAGAATCAATAAGAGTATTCCGCACACCAAATTTGATCGAAATCGTTAGAGCCGTTTTCGAGAAATTTGCAATACCTCGAAAACGTTATATGGGAGATATGCGTTAAAATGGAGATATTAAAAAAATAAAAAAAACGGACCTAGGGAATTACGTAAAAATCATCTGTACCAAGTTTCAAGCAAATCCATCCACCCGTTTAGGCCCTAGCTCGATGTACAGATGGACGCACAGACGCACAGACGCACAGACGCACAGACGCACAGACCGACGGACGGCATGACGAAAACCACTTTTTTGATCTTCTCCATCATCGTAATGTTGGTTTTGATTAAAACCTCGATTTTTTTTTTCTACACGAAACCAATACTTGCCCTATAGAGCAAGTAAAAAACCTTTTTGATAAGGTTCAGAAATCGCTTACATACCGGTGGTCAAAAATTAGATCAGAAATACAGAAAACACGAAAACACGTGGTACTCCGCGAAAAGTGAATGAAAGACTGCGAAATTTCACAAAATTTCTTTAAATTAAACTAAGCTTCTTTCTTCATGCAAACTATTCTTTAATAAGGGCACGGTCATACCGAAAAACGCAAAGTCCAATGTGCCCCGGTGTCAAATGTACCCCCACTTACCCTACGTCCGAAGTTGGGCTCAAGGGTAAACTGATGAGCATAAGTTAAGTACGATAGTCACACGAAATACCTCATTTGGGCCTTTCCCGAACCGCAACACAAACGTTTTAACACAATTTCTTAAAATTAAAATTGTATCAACATAATAAGAATAATACAAAAACATTTGTCAATGTCAATTTTTTTAATCAAACGTAAACAATTTTAAAAAAGAGGAAAAAGAGGAATCAAAATATCAAAAAGACGATTTTTTGACAATTTTTAAAAAGTGGTGAGATAGTGGATTAGGAGTAAAAAAAGAGAAAAAACGCCTCTTTAGAGGCGCAATGCAAGCCCTGATAAGGCCCCAAGTTGTTTTTAAAATAAAATGAAAGTAAAGGCCCAACTATAATAGGCATATGCGCGCATGGGTTTATGTCAAAATGGCATGAGTGAGTTGTCGAACATACACAATTCTTATGGGGATAGCCATAATGAGCATATGCGCGCTTCGTTAACTTTCGTTAAGCATATGTCGTGCGCTCTGAAGCGCGGAACCGCTGAACTCGAATTCGAAGTCAAAATATTTAGGTACCTACTTTTTTTCGTTTTTGAAATATCAAAGTTAGGTACAACTACAACAACCACTTTTTGCAAAAAGTCAAAGAGTGAAAGTTTTCAAACTTATTTTGTGATGGTTTTTCCGACTGCAAAATTTTAAATAATCATGCAGAACGCTTAGTTTTTGGTTTCAAAAACAATTTTTGTAGTTTTTTCCAAAAATAAAAATAGAACTAGAAAGAAATAAAAAAATTTAATTTTGTAAATTTCGAAGTTTTTTCACTTTTTAGTTCATTGTAATTAAAGCTTAACGATGTGCTGGAAAATGCAAAAAAGCGTTTTATACTGATTCTGAGGTTATGCTTTGTACCGGTTTCTTAAAAAAACTTTGTATGCTGTCAAAAACTGCTTAAATCATTCCGATATTTTTTTATTGTCAGATATCTTCAATTGTTTGACGTTATATAATACCTATCATTAAGGAGAAATAAAACGCCTTTTTTATTTTTAGGATATTTTTATAAGAAAGGGGATTTACATTAAAGGTAATTTTTTAGGGTCAAATATTTTCATAAACAGTACGTTTTTGAATGTAGTGCATTTTTGAGGCAGAGTTTTAAAACTAAAGTAATTTTGAAGGTACGGGATCTTTATTAAAGCTAGAGCATTTTTGAAAGTAGGACATTTTCATAAGTATAGGGCATTTTTAACGAAAGGAATTTTAAGAGTTTGTGCATTTTTGAAGCTACGCCATTTTTATAGGCATTTTTAAAGCTAGATCTTTTTTGAAGGTAGGGTATTTTTATAAGTGCAGCCTTCTTGAAGTTAGGGCATGTTAAAAGCTAGAGCATTTTTGAAAGTAGGACATTTTCATAAGTACGGCATTTTTAAGGCAGGGAATTTTTAAAGTTGGAGCATTTTTGAAGCTACGACATTTTTAAAAGAAGGGTATTTTTGAGGGTAGGGCATTTTTAAAGGTAAGGCCTTTCTGATAGTACATGGTAGCGGTAAGACATTTTTCAAGCTAAGGCATTTTTAAGGTAGGACACTTTTAAGGTAGGGCATTTTTAAGGTAGGGCATTTCAAATTTGAGGTAGGGCACTGCCCCTCAACGCCCTCCTTGGCTACTGGCCTGTGTCCAGTTCTTAAAGAATTCCGCAAGAAATACTTTGGAGTTGATATGCTCACTTTAGAAGAAACCATAAAACTGATAAATGGAGAACGCGGTTGGAATCTTTTATACCAATATTGTCTGAATGCTTTGCGATACAGAACATGTATAATCAAAGAAAGTTTTTAACGCATAAAAAATAGTTTAAATAACTGTAAAATTATATTTTTGAAAGCATTATATTAGTTTTTTTTTTTCTTAAGTAAGATATTTCTGTAAAAATTAAAATGTAAATGTCAGTCTGGTAGACGGCCATCGGCCAAACCAATTTAAAACTTAAGATAAACTTAAAAATGAAATTGTGAATAGAATTAAAATTTTGAATTCAATAAAACTAAACTAACTAACTAAAAGAATCAAAGGAGAATGGGCATTTTGGACGTTGAGCGGCCATCAATAAAATTGGTATCAAATGAAAGAATTATAGCCCAGGAAAAACTTTTACTATGGACGTTTCGCTGTATTGCGTTAAGAATGCAAGATAATGCAGTATTAGTGTTGTTAATGCATTGTTCAATGTATGAAGGAAAAACTGATTTATATTTTTATATGGAATATAAAATATGATGCTCTGTCATTTTCCCTGAGCATGAAGACATTAATCTTGAAAATCCGACCAATAGAACTCATAATATAAGATTTTTAAGACAACCATTTCAGGTTCGAAAGTTTTCAAACAATTCAAAGTAACAAAAAATTGAACAACAAAACTCTAAAAATAGGCTTGAATTTGTTGTTTTAAAATGCTTATAGTTTGGGTTCTAGTGGTTGGATATTCAAGATAAAGGTCTTCAGACTCAGGGAAAATGACAGAAAATAATATTTTGCACTTAAAATACACAATTGTGTTATAACATTGAGACATATATAAAGTGTTAAATGCAAAAATGCATTTTATCCGTTATTGAAATACGTCACAGGGATAAAACTTCTGCACAATATATGTTAACCTTAATTACATCAAAAAATAACAAATTCATTCCTGGCCGCGTAACGTCCACGTTTCATACAAACTTGCCCATTCTCCTTTGTTTGCTTTTAGAGACACGGACCATAACCAAAGTTTTCCGACAAATCCTCTGATTTTCTTTTGAAAGTATAATGCTTTTCTCTTTTCCTTGGAGGCTCTTATTTTGGGTCAGAAAAATGGTTCGGATTTTCAGGTTTTGAATCTCGTAAGAACACCAATAATTCAGCTCTTAATTCCAAAACTTGTGTCTATACTTTTCCTTTTGACAGCCAACTGTCATCACATACAATCCTAAACAGTCGACTTTGCCAAGCCTTGCCTTTTATAAAGTTCACTTTTCTGATCACATCTTCAAGCACATCAATTAATTCTAAAGGTGGTACCTTCGATGCAAGAACTTTTCGATGAAGAAATCTATGTGTTCATAACAAGTTTGGCATTTTGCAATTAGTCCACTTTTGTTGCCGGCCAAAGCTTTGGCACCATCCATCGCAACAAAAACATTTTGCCCAATTTATTTTGTAGTCGGGAAAGCTTTCTTAAAATATGTGGTAAAAAAACTGACCAGTAGTGTAAGCGGGAAGAAAGAGCCTTACATATTTAAATGGCAACCCCGGAGAAAATTTAATCGCGAATAAGCCAAATCTTATGTTATTAGATTGAGTTTTGAAGGGGTACATTGAATATGGCTTTTTAAAAATACTGACTCATTATAGTCTGAGGGGGTGGCCAAAATATTTTTTTTCTCAAGGGGGTCGCGAACTCAAAAAGTTTGAAAAACACTGGTCTAAACAAATACATAGAATCATTAGCTTAAACACTATCTCATAAGTATACTTGTGTTATTACATTGGCAACACTATAATGTAATGAAATCAATGTCAAATAATATATCACTTCACTTTAAGTTTAAGGCAAGAGCCTTAAACTTATTCGCTAGTCTTTCAAATTGTCGCTAATTTATAAAAATAGATTTTTCCGGCGCTTATCTTAATTTACACTGGCCACCGATTTTAAACTTTTTAAAATTTTCCAGAAAGATTTATATCGAATTGTAAGGATTTGAGTTCAGTAAGCCAAAAAAATTACATATGCATATTGGTTTCTTTCTTTCAGCTCTAGTTTTTGAAATATTAAATTTTTAATATTTAGGGGAATGTTCAATGAATATGCCCCCAAATATTAAAAATTGTTGTTGAGCATTGTTCATGTTCATACTATTTTTTAAGTTTTCCTTACTTTGAGTGTTTATTAAAATTTCCCGGAAAAATGTACATTAAAATAAATGTGTTTGGGGTCATTTAGGCCCATTTCACACATACCATGCGACAGTCTCACCGGCCCGGTTACCCGGTTTTGTCAATAAATTGGTATGCTTTCACACACACCCGGCAGCCGGCCGCCGCCCATAGGGGTATTTACCAATTTTACGCGGACAAAATTATTTTTCCGGTTTATCTTCATCAACAAGGTAAAAGTTTGTATTTAGTACTGGAATAAAGTGTTTTAAGTGTTGATTTCGATGAAAGCATTTTTCTTCCTAAACCACTTTTTGATCAAACAAAAAAGTGTCAAGAATGGATCCCTATGGTTTGTTAAAACGCTTATAAAAGCAGTTGTATTAATGGTATCACCAAGATAAAGGTCTTAAAATTTAGGAAAAATCATAAGGATTCAGGTTCTGTAATTCAAGAAGTTAAATCTTTAAAAAAAACTTAAAATATGGATGCTGAATGCAAGGTAACCATTTTTCAAAACCTAAAACCTTTAAGGGCAAATGCGTCGAAGTTGCACTTAGTTGCACTTATTTTTTACAAATTCAATTTTATCACACAATAATGTGAAATTGTATAACTTATCTCCTTACCAACACAGAAATTTCCTTTTTTTACGATTAATTTATATTAAGATTCAACATATCACGTTTTTATTTATTAAGTAATACAACATTTAGATACAACATCTAGTAGACAGTTTCGTATCTCCTTATCAATATTCCATAAAAACTTCTTTCTAAATCCACTTAAAAAAAAAGTACTTACTTAAGTACAGTCGCTAAATTACAAAAAAAAAATTAATTTTATCTTTGGGCTGAAAATTTTGAACTTTAGACCGCTGCTTTTAGTCACCTGAAGTGATAATCAATTTTTAAACTATAAGAAAACGCTAAGCAAGTTATCTACTTTTAGTAGGATGTTGATTTTTTACGTTTGGATCAGTTTAAAATTTCGTGTTTTGTCCGCCTATATTGACTAAATACCCCTATGTGCGCCGGCAGGCTGAAGCGAACAAGCTTACATCCCTAGGGATAAAACAAGAATTTTTCTTGTAGGTATTCACTTCGACTTGATGTTGATATACAGGGTTCGGACTGCAGTTTCAAAATTTCGAAGCAAATTTGAAAAAAAGTGAAGTAGATCCCAAACTTCGGAAGTAGATTTCAAAATTAAACTTTCAGAACATTTATTTACAAAAATTTATTCTGAAAAAAATTATTTTTCTTTACTTTTTTTTTTATAATGATCATTTCAAAAAAACCTTTCATCTAGTGGTTGTAACGTTGCTTTGGGGTAAAACGGTTAATTCAGCAGTCAAAATAACTTTGATACACTTTATTTTTACACTAGCCCAAAAAATTAAGGGAACAAAATTTTGAAATTTTTTTATTCCTTGGTTAATAATAATAATAATAAACTCAAAAGAATTTGATTTTGCTCATAAAAAGTTCAAAGAAGTAAGTCATTTGGACCTGCAGAAATATGGTGTTTTATTTCATCTCAAAAGTTCAAACGCTCACAACCGAAAAACGTTCGATTAATAAATCTGTAACTTTTCAAATTAATTTCAAGTATTTTAAACTTCAATAACTAAGCCTCAGTTTAATCTTATCACCCATAGAAATAAAATAGCGGTAAATTCTCTAAAAAACCGTAAAAATGCCTATTTTAATAACTTTTCTAAATTAATCTCAAAAATAAGAAAACATTTTGTTGAACAAAGCAAACTTAATTCCTTTGTAGAGAATTGAATGAAGTTTTTAAATGTGTCCTTGAGTATTCTGTACAGTGATGCGTTGTTGAGATATTGATAGTCAAAGTCAAAAGTATGGTTTTTGGTTTGATGACTGATATTGCAGTCTAAAAAAAATGGTAGAAGATTTGGCTTATTTGAAACAAAATGAATCTTGAAGCCAAATAAATAGCCTCTCTAAAAATAATAATCATTTTATCAGAAAAAAATTTCCCACTTTCTTAAGAAAAAAATAAAAACAAAAAAAATTGGAGAATTTTGGTTTTTGAACAGTTCCAACGTTTAAGATATTTTACTATTGGAAAAAAAAATATTTTAACATTTAATCCTAAAACTAGAAGAATAGAGCTTTCACATGCTTTTTATTTTGTCATAATGTGATCATATTTTACATTCATACAGCCTATCCAAAATCACTAAAAAATCACAATTTTATTTTTGTTCCCTTAATTTTTTGGGCTAGTGTATCTTGAATTCGAATAATAATTGACCTACATTCATCTTTTGAGATATCAGTTGACTTTATTTCTCAATGCCCCGATCAGATTCAAAATTGAAGTTAAATCCCTTTCTCTAATTTATCTAAATTTGGGTGACGTGAAATAACGCCCTACGAAATAAGGCCCCATTTGAAATGCGGCTTTATTTCCATGGAAAAACCGAAATAACGCCCGACGGGCCTTATTTCAGTTTCAATATAGAAATAAGACCCCATTTGAGATAGAAATAAGGCCGCATTTCTGGAGGAAGCGAAATCTTGCTTCGTGTTCATAGTACCTATAAGTGATAAGTAGAAGAATATGGGAGGGGGATGCGGCTTTCTTATGGGACATTACTTCACTAAGGGTAGGAAATAATTTCACTTTTTTTGGGAAGTTAGTTCTCGCTGAATGTGAGAACAACATTTTTTTTTTTTTTTGGAACGAAATTCACTTTTGGGTGAAGTGGGAAGTGGAAAATAATTTTTCTTTTTAATACTGTATCTTATTAGATGAGGTGTCTTTGGCACATTTTTTTTTACAAAAGTCTGCACTGAAAAATGAAAATGGGAAGTCGCGCGTCTTCACAAAGTTTTTGCACTCTTTTTTTCTAGTACAAACTTTTAAGAAATAAGTAAAATCAAGATAGTCCAGTAATTTTAGGTTTTATCTGCGGAAAAATTCCTACTGGGCTCGATTTTGGTATAGACCTTCGTTACGGCGTTGTTATGAAGATGTGAAAAATCGACATTGATATCGTGTCCGCGTTAAGAGTTATAGGGGTCAAAAGGTCACAAAAACTGGTTTTTCACGATTTTCAGCAAAACGGTAAGTCTTATCAAAAAAAAAGTGTGTGTGTACATTATGTACACGCGACTGAAGTTTTACTTCTTACACCCTTAATAGGATTGTCAACTATAAAATTTGATGATTGATAAATATTATTGAAAAGTTGCCTGGTTTAAAAACCAGTTTTAAAATATGTAGGTAATCGCAATAGGGGTGTTTCTTAGTAGAGCTCAGTGTTTTGTTTGTTTTTGTTTAGGTACCTACCTGTTTACCTAACGAGTTTCATTCTTGCTTATAAATGCAATGAGGAATTTTTTGGATTTTATAGTTATTCAATATACAATATAGATAGGTCCTCATGTTAAAAATTTTCCATTTTCTGTTGGCCAAATTTACTCGAGGATTTGCCTGCAGTGAATCGAGTACATCTCTGGTTAGGATATCCAATTTCGGTGGCAATGGCTCTATTGATTCCTCTTGTTTAGACTTTGATGCAGATGGATTGTCACTCATAATGCGGTGATTTAAAAAAATTCACACTAAATTAGGTATATTTGAATAAATTCCATCTTTTTCAAATTTATATTTCAAAAAAAAAACTACACAAAAACAAACTTGTCACAATGACAGCTCCCGTTAAAACTTTAAACCTGTCATGTTTAAATGAACGAGTTCAGCGAAGGCATAAAAATGTACACACCTAAGGCCTCGCCTCCATTAACCTGGGCCTGTTTTCTTGAAATGTAGACCTGAACAGAATGCGTCGCTCGTGGTTCGGCGACTAAATTGACAGCTATCAAAAAATTCGCTTTCTAAAATCAACGAAGAATGAGTGAACAGAATACAATTGCGCGGCCAACTATCAAATTACCTATAAAAAAGAAACATATTTTTTCGATGAAAAATTCAATTCTTAAAGCCTGGTACGCTGCCCGCGCTAAATTTTAGCCGAGATAAAATTCCCATACAAGTTATCGATAATTTGTATGGGATCCATTTTAGCTCAGATAAAAATTTTCGATAATTTGTATGGGAGCTAAAATTTAGCGCGAGCAGCGTACCAGGCTTTAAGCGTGAAACTCGTCGCGCGACAAAGTTGAAAAAAGTTAAACCTTTGAGCGAATCGTTGAGCGACGAGCCACTGCATTCTGTTGCCGATGGGCAACTTTAGGTGTGTTTTTTATTACCACCGGCTTAACTGGACAAAAAAACCGCAGTCGGGGCTAGGCAATTTACATGTTAAATGAAACAACACTTTAGCCCCTTGGGCTTAGTTGTTAAGTCCGGAGAATTCTCTGGGCTTAACTTTTTCAACAGATTTAAATCTGTGCTACCAAATTAACTTGTTCGTAAATTATTTAGAATTTGTTTAAAAACATCAATGACAATTATTATTTTAAATACTTTTATAATGTTTTGTTAAACTTTTTTTTTCAAAAAAAACCAAAAGCGAAAAACATGACAACTCTATTTTTTTTGTGTCAGCATTTTGTGTCGGAACATTTAATATGCAGTGCTGCCAATTTTTTCCGGTAAAGCCTGGGTACGCTGTTCGCGCTAAATTTTAGCCGAGATAAAATTCCCATACAAGTTATCGATAGTTTGTATGGGACTCATTTTAGCTCAGATAAAATTTTTCGATAATTTGTATGGGAGCTAAAATTTAGCGCGAGCTGCGTACCAGGCTTGAGATAAAATTCCCATACAAGTTATCGATAACTTGTATGGGATCCATTTTATCTCGGCTAAAAATTTTCGATAATTTGTATGGGAGCTAAAATTTAGGCTTAAAGCCTGGTACGCTGCTCGCGCTAAATTTTAGCTCCCATACAAATTATCGAAAAATTTTATTTGAGCTAAAATGGATCCCATACAAATTATCTCGGCTAAAATTTAGCGCGAGCAGCGTACCAGGCTTTAAGCCTGGTACGCTGCTCGCGCTAAATTTTAGCTCCCATACAAATTATCGAAAATTTTTAGCCGAGATAAAATGGATCCCATACAAGTTATCGATAACTTGTATGGGAATTTTATCTCAAGCCTGGTACGCTGCTCGCGCTAAATTTTAGCTCCCATACAAATTATCGAAAATTTTTAGCCGAGATAAAATGGATCCCATACAATTTATCGATAACTTGTATGGGAATTTTTTCTCAGCTAAAATTTAGCGCGAGCAGCGTACCAGGCTTCAGCTAAAATTTAGCGCGAGCAGCGTACCAGACTATAACATGTAAATTGCCTAGCCCCGACTGCGGTTTTTTTGTCCAGTTAAGACCGGTGGTAATAAAAAACACACCTAAAGTTGCCCATCGGCAACAGAATGCAGTGGCTCGTCGCTCAACGATTCGCTCAAAGGTTTAACTTTTTTCAACTTTGTCGCGCGACGAGTTTCACGCTTATGATTTTTTTAAAGCTCTCCTTTTTGTTTCCTTTTTCTAATTTTTGTATTCTTCTCAAGTGAAGCCCGGTACGCTGTTCGCGCTAAATTTTGGCCAAGATAAAATTCCCATACAAGTTATCGATAATTTGTATGGGATCCATTTTAGCTCAGATAAAATTTTTCGATAATTTGTATGGGAGCTAAAATTTAGCGCGAGCTGCGTACCAGGCTTGAGTCAGTAAAAATATTTATTTAAAAAAAGCAAAAATACAAAAACATTAAAGCAGCGTACCAGGCTTAAAGCCTGGTACGCTGTTCGCTTAAGGCTTAAGCCTGGTACGCTGCTCGCTCTAAATTTTAGCTGAGATAAAATTCCTATACAAGTTATCGATAACTTGTATGGGATCCATTTTATCTCGGCTAAAAATTTTCGATAATTTGTATGGGAGCTAAAATTTAGCGCGAGCAGAGTACCAGGCTTTAAGCATTGAATTTTTCATCGAAAAAATATGTTTCTTTTTTATAGGTAATTTGATAGTTGGCCGCGCAATTGTATTCTGTTCACTCATTCTTCGTTGATTTTAGAAAGCGAATTTTTTGATAGCTGTCAATTTAGTCGCCGAACCACGAGCGACGCATTCTGTTCAGGTCTACATTTCAAGAAAACAGGCCCAGGTTAATGGAGGCGAGGCCTTAGGTGTGTACATTTTTATGCCTTCGCTGAACTCGTTCATTTAAACATGACAGGTTTAAAGTTTTAACGGGAGCTGTCATTGTGACAAGTTTGTTTTTGTGTAGTTTTTTTTTTGAAATATAAATTTGAAAAAGATGGAATTTATTCAAATATACCTAATTTAGTGTGAATTTTTTTAAATCACCGCATTATGAGTGACAATCCATCTGCATCAAAGTCTAAACAAGAGGAATCAATAGAGCCATTGCCACCGAAATTGGATATCCTAACCAGAGATGTACTCGATTCACTGCAGGCAAATCCTCGAGTAAATTTGGCCAACAGAAAATGGAAAATTTTTAACATGAAGGTCCTCATATTGAATAACTATAAAATCCAAAAATGTAAGTCCTTTATTTAATAAAGTCAACATTATTTAATTTCAAGTAATCATAGAATTTATTAGCAAGAATGAAACTCTTTAGGTAAACAAAAACAAACAAAACTGTTTAAAACCATGAGCACTAGGTGGAGCTACTTGCTAATCCTTTTGACAGTTCTTGTCAAAAAGCAAATTTTCACTCCACCGCCGTAAAAGAAGTAAAACTTCAAAAATTTTCAATGCAAGAATTGTAGACCAGATTATTATATATAAAAAGTGTCATGACACTTTTTTTCCTAAGACCCACCGTTTCTTAGGTATAACGATTCAAAAAGTTGAAGTTTAGTTGTAATCGTCATAATCCTATTCCTGAAAAAAAAACTCCTAACTGAAAAGTTCCTGAAATTTCATTATTTTTTTAGCTTGAATTTCGTTCCTCAACTGTTAAGAATATGGGGAAACCAAAAAAAAAAAATGGAAATTTTCGCCATTTTTCCGATTGGGGCCCTTCTCCCGAAACCATTTCCCTGGGAATTTTTGTTTAGAATATGTCTAAAAATATACAGGGTGTGCAATAGAGAATGGACAACCCTAAAACGGCTTATAGCTACACTTATGATTGTTCTAAAAACAGATAGAAAAAAGTTCTATCGCAACCAGTTCATAAAATATGGACTTTTTTTCGTTCAGTGTATTTTAAATTTTATCATCTTATGTTTTCGTTCACTACAACCACGAATGAATGAATTTTATTTATTTCTTTTTTTTATAATTTTCTACAATAATTGGATGAGTACATAAACACTTTAAAAATTTCATAGCTATTGCACATTTTCGTAAAAAAAATTTTGAAATCTGTTTTTTGATGCAAAATGTAAAAAAAGTATTTTATGAAAAATTTTAAACACCTGTGGTATAAAATAAATCTATAGAAACCTAGGTGGCCAACTTTCTTAAAAATATTCTGGTATAAGGAGAATATTTTTAAGAAAGTTGGCCACCTAGGTTTCTATAGATTTATTTAATACCACAGGTGTTTAAAATTTTTCATAAAATACTTTTTTTACATTTTGCATCAAAAAACAGATTTCAAAATTTTTTTTACGAAAATGTGCAATAGCTATGAAATTTTTAAAGTGTTTATGTACTCATCCAATTATTGTAGAAAATTATAAAAAAAAGAAATAAATAAAATTCATTCATTCGTGGTTGTAGTGAACGAAAACATAAGATGATAAAATTTAAAATACACTGAACGAAAAAAAGTCCATATTTTATGAACTGGTTGCGATAGAACTTTTTTCTATCTGTTTTTAGGACAATCATAAGTGTAGCTATAAGCCGTTTTAGGGTTGTCCATTCTCTATTGCACACCCTGTATATTTTTAGACATATTCTAAACAAAAATTCCCAGGGAAATGGTTTCGGGAGAAGGGCCCCAATCGGAAAAATGGCGAAAATTTCCATTTTTTTTTTTGGTTTCCCCATATTCTTAACAGTTGAGGAACGAAATTCAAGCTAAAAAAATAATGAAATTTCAGGAACTTTTCAGTTAGGAGTTTTTTTTTCAGGAATAGGATTATGACGATTACAACTAAACTTCAACTTTTTGAATCGTTATACCTAAGAAACGGTGGGTCTTAGGAAAAAAAGTGTCATGACACTTTTTATATATAATAATCTGGTCTACAATTCTTGCATTGAAAATTTTTTGATAAGACTTACCGTTTTGCTGAAAATCGTGAAAAACCAGTTTTTGTGACCTTTTGACCCCTATAACTCTTAACGCGGACACGATATCAATGTCGATTTTTCACATCTTCATAACAACGCCGTAACGAAGGTCTATACCAAAATCGAGCCCAGTAGGAATTTTTCCGCAGATTGGGTTAAAAAATGTCTAAAATTACTGGGCTAAGAATACATTTAGGAAATTCAAAATAAATAAAATTGAGTTACATATATACTTACTCGTAGTAACATAAGTAGATTCAATTTAATTCCAATGTTCAAATGCGAAGCGGAAAAAAAATTTTCTAACCCGAATTTTAATGCGAAGCGGAAAAAATGTTTGCCCACGTGAGGATCAATTTTGAGGTGTGAAAATTAAAAATTCGCGCGAATTTTTAATTTTCACACCTCAAAATTGATCTTCAAATAACATTTAAATTTTTTTTAAAGAATGAAGTTTGGAAGTTCAGATGTTCTTGTTTATACGCTCTGAGCTTCAAATAACATTTAAATTTTTTTTAAAGAATGAAGTTTGGAAGTTCAGATGTTCTTGTTTTCTACTTCCAAGTAGAAAAAACGAAATAAGGCCCGACGGGCCTAATTTCGTTGTTGAAATGGAAATAAGGCCGCAAGCATTGTCAGGGCCTTATTTCCATTACAAATGGAAATAAGGGCCGATGCGGCCTTATTTCGTAGGGCGTTATTTCACGTCACCCTAAATTTGTTATTTAAAAAATATTTTTCAATCAAGAAATAGAAGTAGCTCCTGAAAAATAGAATCAGGGAAGTAGATTTTATTTTTTTTTTTTCCCAAAATCAAAGTACATCTACTTCGATCGAAGTAAAGTCCGAACCTTGGTTGTAGCACGAAAGAGAATTATATACATAAACAAAAAATACCAAGACTGGAAACTCGGCGGTCAACTGACGTTTGCCTACAAGCTGCGAGGTGTGGTGAATGTCGTGAACTTATCGTTGTGTTCGTGTCCGATGTGTGGTGAATCTATAAATGTGTGCGTGTTAACGTCCTTTACCAACGTGGTGGCTTTCACATATATTCACAGACAACACTGTACACAACAGGGTTTTGGGGGGAAAGACGTACGAAAGTTTCCAGTCTTGGTATTTTTTGTTTATGATTATAATATTTCTCTTGCCTGTGGTTGTAGTAAGCGCAGTTGGTTTCACTCCGGCATGCAGCCGAACCGTGTAGCCGGTTTTGGTTTCGGTTTGTTCGTGTAAAGGCGCCCATAAGAACGTGTATCTAGCAAGCGGCTATCCGGGCCGGGTCGCCGGGTATGTGTGAAATGGTCCTTAAGCCTAAAAATCACATTCGTTTCTTTCTAGGTGCACTATTTTTTTTTTGAATATTTTAGTTTTTCACATTTTGGGGGTATTTTCATACTTTTTGAAGTGAGTAATTCTTATATATCGATTAAACATGGCAGCATCCACGAAAAAGTGACGCCATTTTCTCCCGTTCCACCTGAAATTTTTAGTATAGTGGCATAAATTTCAATTTAAAAATAAACTATTAAAGATACAAAAATCTTTTATAGCTTATTTGAAAGGTAAAAACCTAAAGGTGAGTACTTATAAAGGATTTTGAAAAATGCAATCATTAAAGAGGGTAAATAGGGGCAAAACGAAATTGCCAAAAAGTAGCTATTCTCTAAACGCGACGTTGTAGAAACTTGAATTTGTTTAATCGATAGATAAATCTATTGTTAGGCTGGCAATGTTTTAAAAATTATAAAAAAATTCAAAACCAAGTTATGAACGGATTTTTAAAACTTAAATATGTGGTAGACCTTTGATAAAGTGGTTATTATAGGTAGGGGAAATTTTTTCGAAAATGCCATTCGAAAGATAGTGAGCAAAATTAGGGGTCTGATATGGATTTTTTTCTAAATCTCTGCGTTTCGAAATATTAATTTTTAAAAAACACCTCCTTTTTTAGTATTTTCGGGTGGTTTTTTATTTTTTGCATGCACATGCTCATGCATGTGCAAAAAATTGTAATTTTAAAATGATTTTTGACTGAATAATGGGAAAAAAACAATTTTTTTTGCCCGAATTTGTTTGGCCGTTTTATCCGTTTTTTATTTTTATTTTGTTTTCTTTAACAGATTAATAAATGAAATTTATAGTGTAGATATATAATAATAATAATAACCACTATATTTGTGCAAAATTTCAAACAAATTCGTATTCCCAACTTTGAGATAACGGTAATTTTTTACACGACATTTCTTTTGATCTAGAGCAGATAAAAATTTGATTGAACTTTATTGAGCAAGCTGATAATATTACCTTTCATTTGATGAATCACACATAACGGTACATTCAATACAAGCTACACAATTTTAAATTGAAAAACTTCATAAATACCAAAAAAAAACCTGTGCAGATCTGTTGCTACCGCAATCTCAGTTTGAAATTTCGACATGGTTGGCTTTGAAAAAAATTACTTTCTAGGCAGCGTAGAAATATGATTGAAGCATCGTATTAAATCTGAAATAATAAGCTTTTAGGTGATATAATTATACAAATAATATTATATTATAATATATAGGAAATGGAAGAAAAAATTTCGATTTTCTTGCTTTTTGATGAAAATTGATTGGGTTTAAAAAATTCTAGCTCTTTTTGTAGATGTCGTACAGATATGACTGATGTAAATACTTTGAGCTGAATCAATAGGCTTTCAGGTGGTATAAAATTTTATTATAGGTTGTTAATTACAAAAATGGACTTTTGGGTGATGGCAGTGATTTTTTCATAAAAAATGAGTGTTATCATATAAAAAATTGATATGCAAAGAGAAAAATAGACCACATAAAATAAAACAAAAATAATAAGATTTTTCTATGGTTTTCATCCAAGAAGGAAACCTTATTAAAACAATCGGGTTTTCCTTATTCTTTTTGAAATCTGCACTTCTAGGGTTTTGAAAAGAAAAAAAAACGACGCACGACCAGGCCGGGAATCGAACTGGAGACTTCTTTCTCTATGAAAATAATAAGAAATCCTTATAGAAAAACCTTATTAATCGTTTCTTTTAATAAGATTTCCTTATCAAGCATATGGGTAGTAAAATAATAAGGCAATCTGTTAGTTTTTAGGTGGTCATATGTATTTCTCTCTGTGTGAGAAAAAAAAAGGTAATTTTTGTAGCGTTTTCTTGTACATTGGATTCAAAACATTTTTGCGTTTTTCTCAAAACATAGATAGAAATATGTGAAGTCTTTTAACAAGAAAGTTGACAAACAAATAATTTCTAAATAATTTTTTTTTTATCAAAAGCAAAATGGAAAAAAAATATTTTTTGAAAAATTTTAAACACTTGTACATAAAAAATACCCGCGACTGAAGTTATAATTCTCACTCAATATATGTAAATGATTTTCATTTGATATTTTTAATTTTGATTATTAAATTAGTTAATCCGCACTTGGTTTTTCCCATTTTTATCAAGTGAACACTAAATTAATTTTTCAATCCTCTTTGCGTCCAAGTTGTTTTCAATTTATTCTGTGAAATTTACTCATGTCGTGCGGTTCAGAACATACTGATGACTAACGAAAGTAAACGTATTTTTTGAGAATTGTGTGTGTTCGAGCATTTTTAGTAGCAACTTGCCACATGGAAATAACCATATGTATAGTATAAATGTAAATAAAAATAAAGAATATACTAAACAATTTTTAAGTTATTAATATTTTTTTTAATTTTATTTAATTTTAAAAAATTTTAAACTTTTACAACATTTAATTATTATTATTATTATTATTATTATTATTATTATTATTATTATTATTATTATTATTATTATTATTATTATTATTATTATTATTATTATTATTATTATTATTATTATTATTATTATTATTATTATTATTATTATTATTATTATTATTATTATTATTATTATTATTATTATTATTATTATTATTATTATTATTATTATTATTATTATTATTATTATTATTATTATTATTATTATTATTATTATTATTATTATTATTATTATTATTATTATTATTATTATTATTATTATTATTATTATTATTATTATTATTATTATTATTATTATTATTATTATTATTATTATTATTATTATTATTATTATTATTATTATTATTATTATTATTATTATTATTATTATTATTATTATTATTATTATTATTATTATTATTATTATTATTATTATTATTATTATTATTATTATTATTATTATTATTATTATTATTATTATTATTATTATTATTATTATTATTATTATTATTATTATTATTATTATTATTATTATTATTATTATTATTATTATTATTCCTCGGGGGTTTTGTAGTTTTTCCCCTAGAGGACGCGTCCACAGGTGGCGGATAGTGGAACGCTCGGCATCTCCTTTGGAATGCAGGGTATGTGGGAAATAAAATACCACACGCGGACCAACAAAAACTACTATGTGAAGGAACACAGAACAAGAAACCAAATATGGAAGGAGAAGATAGTGAGAACAATTTTACGGTGCAGGGAGTCGGATCCCCAGTACCGGCGTCTGTCGGGGGTGAGTACGCGGGCCCCGAGACGTCGATATACAGCGACCGCACAACAACAACAACATTGAGAACTGATTCGATGGGAGTGGAAAGCTTGGCTCCTACGGATCAAAATGCTACAAGCAAGAACAACGGTGACCCTTTTAAAAGAGTATCAAAAATACCTCGGACACCTCCGAAGAAGGGTACTCCTACAGGTCCTAAACCGCCTGAAGGGCCGAAGTCAGCAAGACGTGGGATTTTCCCGATTCCTCGAGCTGAAGCGGAAAAACCAGAAGAGGAAGCCAACACTGCTGCGCTGCCGACGGGAGTAATTAATGCTTCTGCCTCCAAAGAAACGGACGAGGGAAATCCAAACGACGTTTTTGTTATGGAGATGCAGAAATGCCTTAATACACTCAAGAAAATGAAGGCAGCGTGTCTAAGACAAAAAAATATCAGCATAGATATTAAAGACGGCATAGCGTCATTGGAGGAGTCTCTTGACAAAATAAAATGGTCAAAAAGAGAAAAGAAAAAGACCGATGTTTGCTGCTCAAAACCGCCCACCACGAGCCACGAAACCCCACAGCAGAGGGTGGAAGCCGGTAAGAAGAAAGTTCCAAAAAACCCTTCAGACCCGGGAACCACCAAAAGACCACCGTCGAGTCCACTCCAAAAGGATTCCGAAAAGAAAACGAGAAAGATTTCACAAGCCGCGGAGTCGGAGGACAGACAAGCAAACACACTGACCGACGACGTCATCCCCGGTGAAGAGACCTACGCCCAAGCAGCCCTCAGAGGAAAGGTCACAGACGCTGCCAAGGGAACTGTACCTGCTAATACGAAAAAGAATATAGCAACCCTCCAAGGAAAGGACTCAGAAGCTGCCAAGGAAACGTTACCTGATAAGACGAACAAGAATAAAGGTAACCCAACTACCAAAGCAAGTGGAAAACAGAAGAAGAGAAAAAAGAAAAAGCCTAGACGGAAACAAAACCCGGGAGCTATTCTTATCAAGCCGATGGGAGAGGAAACCTACTCCGGCATCTTGAGAGAAATTCGGAATAAGGCCAATCCCGACGCGACAGAAACAGTTGTCAAAAAGATTCGCGAAACCAAAAAGGGAGAGGTCTTGGTAGAGCTCGGGGCGAAAAAAACAAGACAGCCTTTGGAAACTGCCTAAAGGAAATTCTGGGAGAAAAAGCCGTTGTCAAAAACCTCCAACAGATGATTTCACTCGAGATTAAGGACCTTGACGAACTAACCACGGTAGAAGAGGTCCAGGAAGCAATTCGCAAAAAATGTACAGACTCCATAACAGAGCTGGAAATAGGGATCACTAGTAAAAACAACAGATCTCTGAAGATGGCCATTATCAGGGTGAATGCTCAAGCCGCCGAAGAAATGCTGAAGGCCAGCACAGTTAAAATTGGCTGGACACACTGCCGAATCAGACAGAGAACCGAAGTTCCACGCTGCTTCAAATGTTTCGGATATGGACACAAACAGTCGTCCTGTCCAAATCCGGACAGAAAGGGGCAAGGACTATGCATCCAATGCGGGGAAAAGGGTCATAAAAAGAAGGACTGCAGAAACCAGCCTAAGTGCTGCCTCTGTGTGGAATTGGAAACAACATCATCCATAAACCATGTACCTGGCACCGGAAGCTGTCAAGTGTTCAGAAAAGCACTTGAAGAGGCGAAAAAGGCCTCCTCAAAATGACCTTGATCCTCCAGGCGAATGTCCACAGAAGTCTAACAGCAGACAGCCTTCTGACAAAACTTATCTCGGAACTTCGAGCTGACATTGTTATCGTAAGCGAACAATACCGCGATAAGGACGGACAAAATTGGTTTTCAGACCTGCTAAATACTGCTGCCATTTGGATCACAGACACAACAAAATTCCAAATTGATAGAAAAGGGGCAGAAAGAGGCTTTGTCTGGGTCAAAACTGAAAAACTTACAATAGTAAGCATATATTTTAGCCCAAACGACAGGATCGAAGAATTTCGCAAAAAACTGGAGGATTTGGAGGATTTTCTGAATGAGACTAGTGGAGATGTTCTAGTCGCAGGAGATTTCAACGCCAGAGGTCAAGAGTGGGGAATGCCAACTACAGACTCTCGAGGAAGGCAAATACTCGAGATGGCCGCGAGACGTGGACTATACGTAGCTAACGTAGGAAACACCCCCACCTTCAGGAGACCAGGACACAGAGGCACTATTCCAGATGTTACCTTTGCGACGGGCACCGCATTCGCAAAAATTAAGAACTGGAGAGTAATCGAGGACTACACAGGTAGTGACCACCAGTATATCGTTTTCGACCTGGAGGAAAACCAACGAGCCCTAAACCTACGTCACCAACCACGGACTCCAAGGTGGAACTTAAACAGGCTTAACGCGGATGTTTTAAAGGGAGTGATCGAGGAAGGGGCAGATGCTGTGCTGCGAGTAGAAGGACCTGCTGAAACCAAGGCTGAAGCCACGATGCAACTAATTCGGCTCGCCTGCGACTCCTCAATGCCCCGGACAAGAGGTGCCAACAGAAACAGAGATCCAGTGTACTGGTGGACAGAGGAGATAGCTGCGTTACGCCGAAGGTGTTTACAACTTCGACGAATAGTTACCAGGGGGAGAAGGAGAAGAAACGCTGAACCTATGGAGGACGCCATAGCAGAGTTCAGAACCAAGAGATCCGAGCTCAAGAGGGCCATCAATTCGAGCAAGAGAGAGAAATGGGAGGATCTCCGCCGTGATGTCAATAGCGACCCCTGGGGACTAGGCTACAAGATCGTTACTCGTAAACTAGGAGCTCAGATGGCACCCCCAGTCCTAAGCGAAGAAAAAATGGAGCACATTGTTGGAACACTATTCCCAACTCATCCTGTCAGACCACCCGACAACACACCGGTCCAAAGACAGGATATCCCACTTTTTAACGAGGAGGAGTTGAGCATAGCTGTGCAGTCCTTGCAAAACCGAAGAGCTCCGGGCCCCGATGGAATCCCCGCAGAAGTCCTGAAAGCGACCGCCAAAGCATGTCCCCAATTACTTCTGAACATGTTCAACAATTTCCTCATAGAAGGCGTCTTCCCGAAGAGCTGGAAGAAACAACGGCTGGTGCTCATCAGCAAAGGCAAAGGAGACCCAGATTCCCCATCGGCATACAGACCTCTGTGCATGCTAGACACCGCGGGAAAACTCTTGGAAAAGCTTTTGAAACCGCGGCTTTCAGCTGCAGTACAAGCGTCGGGCGATCTATCAGAGAGACAGTACGGTTTCCGGAGAGGCCGCTCTACTATCGGAGCAATACAAGAAGTAGTGCACGCCACCCAAATTGCCCAACAAAGAAATCACTACTCGAAGGAGATCGTCTTGCTGGCAACGCTGGATGTACGAAATGCCTTCAACTCGGCCAGGTGGAGCGATATCCTACATGCGCTGGAATTGAGATTCCACGTCCCTGCATATCTTCTACGGATGACGAAGGACTATCTCAGAGATCGCGAGTTGATCTACGAGACCGCAGAAGGTCCGCGAAGGAAGGAAGTCACATCTGGTGCAGCGCAAGGATCAATCTTAGGACCAGACCTGTGGAACATCTCCTATGATGATATCCTACGCATGGAGATGCCTGACGATGCCTTCCTGGTTGGCTATGCTGACGACATCGCCGCGGTGATTACGGCACGAGACACCGATAGCGCGCAAAGAAAGCTAAACCAGGTCATGCGACGAACAAATTCATGGATGGAAGAGCATGGACTCAGCCTAGCCACGGAAAAAACAGAGATAGTTCTTCTGACGAGGAAGAGGATTCCTACACAAATCGACTTCCAAATCGGGACCGAAGTGATAAGAAGCAGCGCGACAGTGAAGTACTTGGGATTGAGGCTCGACACAAAGCTAACCTACTGGCAACAAATAAAGGCAGCATCGGAAAGAGCATCAAAAACTACCACATCACTGAGCAGACTGATGGCGAACGTTGGGGGACCAACGGCCAGTAAGCGGAAGCTACTGATGGCGACAACGCATTCCATCCTCCTGTATGGCAGCGAAATATGGGCGGACGCACTTAAGCAAGAGAAGTACCGAAAGCAGATGGCAGCAGTACAAAGATGCGGAGCTCTACGCGTGGCAAGCTCTTATCGAACGGTGTCGGAACCAGCTGTCCTTGTAATCGCTGGAGTGACCCCTATCGATCTCCTAGCGACAGAAAGGAAGTATGTCTACGACAAAAAGGCGGAAATGGGGTTGGAAGCGGCAGCAGAAGAGGCTAAGCAGCTGACCATACAGAAGTGGCAAGAACGTTGGTGCGCAGAAAGCAGAGGACGATGGACGGCGAGGCTGATTAGAAATGTGGCTGAGTGGAAAGACCGGAAACACGGTGAAGTTAATTATTACGTCACCCAATTACTCACCGGACACGGTTACTTCAACGCATTTCTCCACAAGATCGGCAAAACGAGTAGTCCAGCATGCCAGTACGGGGACTCCCAAGAAGACGATGCACAACATACCCTCTTCGTCTGCAGCAGATGGGCAGCACAAAGAGAAGAACTGGAGACAAACATTGGCACCATCACTCCAGAGAACATAGTCGAGAAGATGCTCACTAGCCAACACAACTGGAACGCGATCAGTGCATACACAAATCAGCTCCTCAGAAATAAGAAAAGAGAAGAAGAACAGTTCCGCGTTCCTAACCTTTCCTAACCTATTAACCAACTAACCTAACCAAATTTAACCAAACCACTTTCAACTAACGTAACCTAACTTCACCTTATCAAAGACTAATATTAAACTAACGAAACCCAACTAATTCCACCTAGTCCTTACTTAACCTCCCTAACGTAACCTCCCTAACCTTACCCTTCCTAACCTAGGAACGAAGAAAGCAGAGGAAGAAAAGATCTCGCCACAAGACGTGAGCCCAGAATGGGCCGTACAACAGCACCCCCTCTTGAAGAAGTGCAATCCCGTGGTCCCGAGGGGGGGTTCTTCGTGACACTTTTGGAGGTTTAGTCGGTATGCCATTATATGTAAGGTTTTAACATTTTTTCCTTGGTGGTGAGTCCGACACACGGGGAGGTATGGATACCTCCTTATGGTGCGTAACGCATTCCTCCACAAGTAAAGTAAAAAAAAAAAAAAAAAAAAAAAAAATTATTATTATTATTATTATTATTATTATTATTATTATTATTATTATTATTATTATTATTATTATAATTATTATTATTATTATTATTATTATTATTATTATTATTATTATTATTATTATTATTATTATTATTATTATTATTATCATTATTATTATTATTATTATTATTATTATTATTATTATTATTATTATTATTATTATTATTATTATTATTATTATTATTATTATTATTATTATTATTATTATTATTATTATTATTATTATTATTATTATTATTATTATTATTATTATTATTATTATTATTATTATTATTATTATTATTATTATTATTATTATTATTATTATCATTATTATTATTATTATTATTATTATTATTATTATTATTATTATTATTATTATTATTATTATTATTATTATTATTATTATTATTATTATTATTATTATTATTATTATTATTATTATTATTATTATTATTATTATTATTATTATTATTATTATTATTATTATTATTATTATTATTATTATTATTATTATTATTATTATTATTATTATTATTATTATTATTATTATTATTATTATTATTATTATTATTATTATTATTATTATTATTATTATTATTATTATTATTATTATAGCGACCCCTGGGGACTAGGCTACAAGATCGTTACTCGTAAACTAGGAGCTCAGATGGCACCCCCAGTCCTAAGCGAAGAAAAAATGGAGCACATTGTTGGAACACTATTCCCAACTCATCCTGTCAGACCACCCGACAACACACCGGTCCAAAGACAGGATATCCCACTTTTTAACGAGGAGGAGTTGAGCATAGCTGTGCAGTCCTTGCAAAACCGAAGAGCTCCGGGCCCCGATGGAATCCCCGCAGAAGTCCTGAAAGCGACCGCCAAAGCATGTCCCCAATTACTTCTGAACATGTTCAACAATTTCCTCATAGAAGGCGTCTTCCCGAAGAGCTGGAAGAAACAACGGCTGGTGCTCATCAGCAAAGGCAAAGGAGACCCAGATTCCCCATCGGCATACAGACCTCTGTGCATGCTAGACACCGCGGGAAAACTCTTGGAAAAGCTTTTGAAACCGCGGCTTTCAGCTGCAGTACAAGCGTCGGGCGATCTATCAGAGAGACAGTACGGTTTCCGGAGAGGCCGCTCTACTATCGGAGCAATACAAGAAGTAGTGCACGCCACCCAAATTGCCCAACAAAGAAATCACTACTCGAAGGAGATCGTCTTGCTGGCAACGCTGGATGTACGAAATGCCTTCAACTCGGCCAGGTGGAGTGATATCCTACATGCGCTGGAATTGAGATTCCACGTCCCTGCATATCTTCTACGGATGACGAAGGACTATCTCAGAGATCGCGAGCTGATCTACGAGACCGCAGAAGGTCCGCGAAGGAAGGAAGTCACATCTGGTGCAGCGCAAGGATCAATCTTAGGACCAGACCTGTGGAACATCTCCTATGATGATATCCTACGCATGGAGATGCCTGACGATGCCTTCCTGGTTGGCTATGCTGACGACATCGCCGCGGTGATTACGGCACGAGACACCGATAGCGCGCAAAGAAAGCTAAACCAGGTCATGCGACGAACAAATTCATGGATGGAAGAGCATGGACTCAGCCTAGCCACGGAAAAAACAGAGATAGTTCTTCTGACGAGGAAGAGGATTCCTACACAAATCGACTTCCAAATCGGGGCCGAAGTGATAAGAAGCAGCGCGACAGTGAAGTACTTGGGATTGAGGCTCGACACAAAGCTAACCTACTGGCAACAAATAAAGGCAGCATCGGAAAGAGCATCAAAAACTACCACATCACTGAGCAGACTGATGGCGAACGTTGGGGGACCAACGGCCAGTAAGCGGAAGCTACTGATGGCGACAACGCATTCCATCCTTCTGTATGGCAGCGAAATATGGGCGGACGCACTTAAGCAAGAGAAGTACCGAAAGCAGATGGCAGCAGTACAAAGATGCGGAGCTCTACGCGTGGCAAGCTCTTATCGAACGGTGTCGGAACCAGCTGTCCTTGTAATCGCTGGAGTGACCCCTATCGATCTCCTAGCGACAGAAAGGAAGTATGTCTACGACAAAAAGGCGGAAATGGGGTTGGAAGCGGCAGCAGAAGAGGCTAAGCAGCTGACCATACAGAAGTGGCAAGAACGTTGGTGCGCAGAAAGCAGAGGACGATGGACGGCGAGGCTGATTAGAAATGTGGCTGAGTGGAAAGACCGGAAACACGGTGAAGTTAATTATTACGTCACCCAATTACTCACCGGACACGGTTACTTCAACGCATTTCTCCACAAGATCGGCAAAACGAGTAGTCCAGCATGCCAGTACGGGGACTCCCAAGAAGACGATGCACAACATACCTTCTTCGTCTGCAGCAGATGGGCAGCACAAAGAGAAGAACTGGAGACAAACATTGGCACCATCACTCCAGAGAACATAGTCGAGAAGATGCTCACTAGCCAACACAACTGGAACGCGATCAGTGCATACACAAATCAGCTCCTCAGAAATAAGAAAAGAGAAGAAGAACAGTTCCGCGTTCCTAACCTTTCCTAACCTATTAACCAACTAACCTAACCAAATTTAACCAAACCACTTTCAACTAACGTAACCTAACTTCACCTAATCAAAGACTAATACTAAACTAACGAAACCCAACTAATTCCACCTAGTCCTTACTTAACCTCCCTAACGTAACCTCCCTAACCTTACCCTTCCTAACCTAGGAACGAAGAAAGCAGAGGAAGAAAAGATCTCGCCACAAGACGTGAGCCCAGAATGGGCCGTACAACAGCACCCCCTCTTGAAGAAGTGCAATCCCGTGGTCCCGAGGGGGGGTTCTTCGTGACACTTTTGGAGGTTTAGTCGGTATGCCATTATAAGGTTTTAACATTTTTTCCTTGGTGGTGAGTCCGACACACGGGGAGGTATGGATACCTCCTTATGGTGCGTAACGCATTCCTCCACAAGTAAAGTAAAAAAAAAAAAAAAAAAAAAAAAAAAAAAAATTATTATTATTATTATTATTATTATTATTATTATTATTATTATTATTATTATTATTATTATTATTATTATTATTATTATTATTATTATTATTATTATTATTATTATTATTATTATTATTATTATTATTATTATTATTATTATTATTATTATTATTATTATTATTATTATTATTATTATTATTATTATTATTATTATTATTATTATTATTATTATTATTATTATTATTATTATTATTATTATTATTATTATTATTATTATTATTATTATTATTATTATTATTATTATTATTATTATTATTATTATTATTATTATTATTATTATTATTATTATTATTATTATTATTATTATTATTATTATTATTATTATTATTATTATTATTATTATTATTATTATTATTATTATTATTATTATTATTATTATTATTATTATTATTATTATTATTATTATTATTATTATTATTATTATTATTATTATTATTATTATTATTATTATTATTATTATTATTATTATTATTATTATTATTATTATTATTATTATTATTATTATTATTATTATTATTATTATTATTATTATTATTATTATTATTATTATTATTATTATTATTATTATTATTATTATTATTATTATTATTATTATTATTATTATTATTATTATTATTATTATTATTATTATTATTATTATTATTATTATTATTATTATTATTATTATTATTATTATTATTATTATTATTATTATTATTATTATTATTATTATTATTATTATTATTATTATTATTATTATTATTATTATTATTATTATTATTATTATTATTATTATTATTATTATTATTATTATTATTATTATTATTATTATTATTATTATTATTATTATTATTATTATTATTATTATTATTATTATTATTATTATTATTATTATTATTATTATTATTATTATTATTATTATTATTATTATTATTATTATTATTATTATTATTATTATTATTATTATTATTATTATTATTATTATTATTATTATTATTATTATTATTATTATTATTATTATTATTATTATTATTATTATTATTATTATTATTATTATTATTATTATTATTATTATTATTATTATTATTATTATTATTATTATTATTATTATTATTATTATTATTATTATTATTATTATTATTATTATTATTATTATTATTATTATTATTATTATTATTATTATTATTATTATTATTATTATTATTATTATTATTATTATTATTATTATTATTATTATTATTATTATTATTATTATTATTATTATTATTATTATTATTATTATTATTATTATTATTATTATTATTATTATTATTATTATTATTATTATTATTATTATTATTATTATTATTATTATTATTATTATTATTATTATTATTATTATTATTATTATTATTATTATTATTATTATTATTATTATTATTATTATTATTATTATTATTATTATTATTATTATTATTATTATTATTATTATTATTATTATTATTATTATTATTATTATTATTATTATTATTATTATTATTATTATTATTATTATTATTATTATTATTATTATTATTATTATTATTATTATTATTATTATTATTATTATTATTATTATTATTATTATTATTATTATTATTATTATTATTATTATTATTATTATTATTATTATTATTATTATTATTATTATTATTATTATTATTATTATTATTATTATTATTATTATTATTATTATTATTATTATTATTATTATTATTATTATTATTATTATTATTATTATTATTATTATTATTATTATTATTATTATTATTATTATTATTATTATTATTATTATTATTATTATTATTATTATTATTATTATTATTATTATTATTATTATTATTATTATTATTATTATTATTATTATTATTATTATTATTATTATTATTATTATTATTATTATTATTATTATTATTATTATTATTATTATTATTATTATTATTATTATTATTATTATTATTATTATTATTATTATTATTATTATTATTATTATTATTATTATTATTATTATTATTATTATTATTATTACTGGAGGATTTGGAGGATTTTCTGAATGAGACTAGTGGAGATGTTCTAGTCGCAGGAGATTTCAACGCCAGAGGTCAAGAGTGGGGAATGCCTACTACAGACTCTCGAGGAAGGCAAATACTCGAGATGGCCGCGAGACGTGGACTATACGTAGCTAACGTAGGAAACACGCCCACCTTCAGGAGACCAGGACACAGAGGCACTATTCCAGATGTTACCTTTGCGACGGGCACCGCATTCGCAAAAATTAAGAACTGGAGAGTAATCGAGGACTACACAGGTAGTGACCACCAGTATATCGTTTTCGACCTGGAGGAAAACCAACGAGCCCTAAACCTACGTCACCAACCAAGTACTCCAAGGTGGAACTTAAACAGGCTTAACGCGGATGTTTTAAAGGGAGTGATCGAGGAAGGGGCAGATGCTGTGCTACGAGTAGAAGGACCTGCTGAAACCAAGGCTGAAGCCACGATGCAACTAATTCGGCTCGCCTGCGACTCCTCAATGCCACGGACAAGAGGTGCCAACAGAAACAGAGATCCAGTGTACTGGTGGACAGAGGAGATAGCTGCGTTACGCCGAAGATGTTTACAACTTCGACGAATAGTTACCAGGGGGAGAAGGAGAAGAAACGCTGAACCTATGGAGGACGCCATAGCAGAGTTCAGAACCAAGAGATCCGAGCTCAAGAGAGCCATCAATTCGAGCAAGAGAGAGAAATGGGAGGATCTCCGCCGTGATGTCAATAGCGACCCCTGGGGACTAGGCTACAAGATCGTTACTCGTAAACTAGGAGCTCAGATAACACCCCCAGTCCTAAGCGAAGAAAAAATGGAGCACATTGTTGGAACACTATTCCCAACTCATCCTGTCAGACCACCCGACAACACACCGGTCCAAAGACAGGATATCCCACTTTTTAACGAGGAGGAGTTGAGCATAGCTGTGCAGTCCTTGCAAAACCGAAGAGCTCCGGGCCCCGATGGAATCCCCGCAGAAGTCCTGAAAGCGACCGCCAAAGCATGTCCCCAATTACTTCTGAACATGTTCAACAATTTCCTCATAGAAGGCGTCTTCCCGAAGAGCTGGAAGAAACAACGGCTGGTGCTCATCAGCAAAGGCAAAGGAGACCCAGATTCCCCATCGGCATACAGACCTCTGTGCATGCTAGACACCGCGGGAAAACTCTTGGAAAAGCTTTTAAAACCGCGGCTTTCAGCTGCAGTACAAGCGTCAGGCGATCTATCAGAGAGACAGTACGGTTTCCGGAGAGGCCGCTCTACTATCGGAGCAATACAAGAAGTAGTGCACGCCACCCAAATTGCCCAACAAAGAAATCACTACTCGAAGGAGATCGTCTTGCTGGCAACGCTGGATGTACGAAATGCCTTCAACTCGGCCAGGTGGAGTGATATCCTACATGCGCTGGAATTGAGATTCCACGTCCCTGCATATCTTCTACGGATGACGAAGGACTATCTCAGAGATCGCGAGCTGATCTACGAGACCGCAGAAGGTCCGCGAAGGAGGGAAGTCACATCTGGTGCAGCGCAAGGATCAATCTTAGGACCAGACCTGTGGAACATCTCCTATGATGATATCCTACGCATGGAGATGCCTGACGATGCCTTCCTGGTTGGCTATGCTGACGACATCGCCGCGGTGATTACGGCACGAGACACCGATAGCGCGCAAAGAAAGCTAAACCAGGTCATGCGACGAACAAATTCTTGGATGGAAGAGCATGGACTCAGCCTAGCCACGGAAAAAACAGAGATAGTTCTTCTGACGAGGAAGAGGATTCCTACACAAATCGACTTCCAAATCGGGGCCGAAGTGATAAGAAGCAGCGCGACAGTGAAGTACTTGGGATTGAGGCTCGACACAAAGCTAACCTACTGGCAACAAATAAAGGCAGCATCGGAAAGAGCATCAAAAACTACCACATCACTGAGCAGACTGATGGCGAACGTTGGGGGACCAACGGCCAGTAAGCGGAAGCTACTGATGGCGACAACGCATTCCATCCTTCTGTATGGCAGCGAAATATGGGCGGACGCACTTAAGCAAGAGAAGTACCGAAAGCAGATGGCAGCAGTACAAAGATGCGGAGCTCTACGCGTGGCAAGCTCTTATCGAACGGTGTCGGAACCAGCTGTCCTTGTAATCGCTGGAGTGACCCCTATCGATCTCCTAGCGACAGAAAGGAAGTACGTCTACGACAAAAAGGCGGAAATGGGGTTGGAAGCGGCAGCAGAAGAGGCTAAGCAGCTGACCATACAGAAGTGGCAAGAACGTTGGTGCGCAGAAAGCAGAGGACGATGGACGGCGAGGCTGATTAGAAATGTGGCTGAGTGGAAAGACCGGAAACACGGTGAAGTTAATTATTACGTCACCCAATTACTCACCGGACACGGTTACTTCAACGCATTTCTCCACAAGATCGGCAAAACGAGTAGTCCAGCATGCCAGTACGGGGACTCCCAAGAAGACGATGCACAACATACCTTCTTCGTCTGCAGCAGATGGGCAGCACAAAGAGAAGAACTGGAGACAAACATTGGCACCATCACTCCAGAGAACATAGTCGAGAAGATGCTTACTAGCCAACACAACTGGAACGCGATCAGTGCATACACAAATCAGCTCCTCAGAAATAAGAAAAGAGAAGAAGAACAGTTCCGCGTTCCTAACCTTTCCTAACCTATTAACCAACTAACCTAACCAAATTTAACCAAACCACTTTCAACTAACGTAACCTAACTTCACCTAATCAAAGACTAATATTAAACTAACGAAACCCAACTAATTCCACCTAATCCTTACTTAACCTCCCTAACGTAACCTCCCTAACCTTACCCCTCCTAACCTAGGAACGAAGAAAGCAGAGGAAGAAAAGATCTTGCCACAAGACGTGAGCCCAGAATGGGCCGTACAACAGCACCCCCTCTTGAAGAAGTGCAATCCCGTGGTCCCGAGGGGGGGTTCTTCGTGACACTTTTGGAGGTTTAGTCGGTATGCCATTATAAGGTTTTAACATTTTTTCCTTGGTGGTGAGTCCGACACACGGGGAGGTATGGATACCTCCTTATGGTGCGTAACGCATTCCTCCACAAGTAAAGTAAAAAAAAAAAAAAAAAAAAAAAAATTATTATTATTATTATTATTATTATTATTATTATTATTATTATTATTATTATTATTATTATTATTATTATTATTATTATTATTATTATTATTATTATTATTATTATTATTATTATTATTATTATTATTATTATTATTATTATTATTATTATTATTATTATTATTATTATTATTATTATTATTATTATTATTATTATTATTATTATTATTATTATTATTATTATTATTATTATTATTATTATTATTATTATTATTATTATTATTATTATTATTATTATTATTATTATTATTATTATTATTATTATTATTATTATTATTATTATTAAAATAACCACAACTATACGTACTTCGACACGAACGTAATACCATTACATATATGTAAAAAAAAAGGAAAAGACTACACGCACTTGAAGAATACGAAATTTACAGAGCTTACAAGACAGAACAAGACAAAATATTAAACGACAAACTAACAATAAAACTAACACTTTATTTAACACTGCAATCAAACACCAAAACAGGCAAACACATTCAACATAAATGAAACAAATATATAAACCATTAACAACAAATACAATAATTCAACATAGACCACAGCAAGCACTGGAGCAAATATTCTTGGCGAAACAACACTAAAAGTCACACAATTGAGCCCGATGATGGTTTATAAAACCAAAACGCTTCGCTGAATTAATTTTTTAAAATAATTTAATGTTGTGAAAATTAAAATTTTTTAAAATTAAATAAAATTATAAAAAATATTAATAACTTAAAATTTTTTCAATACATTCTTTATTTTTATTTACATTCATACAAACAACATGGAGTCTACACCACAAAGAAATACCTCATACAACTTGTCGCACGCAACTTGCCACTTGCAACTTGACACACGCAACATGCCACATGCAACTTGCCACATGCAACTTTCCACATGCAACTTGCCACACGCAACTTGCAACATACAACTTGCCAAATACACTTCCTTTCATACTGAATGCCACATGACTCGTGCTATTTGCCACATGCAGCATGCACTTGCACCATGTTTCATGCCACATGGTACTTGCCACATGCGACTTGCGACATGAATAATGCAACTTGCCACGTGTTGTGTGTTTCTGCTGTACTGCGGCGTACTGCATTTTTAAATACTGAAGTACTGCCAACTCTAAAGGTGAAACGACAGCCCTGCTGCCCAATTATTAGTTTCGGAGATGGCGATCGAGTCATAATCCCTTTGACATTCTTGTCAAAAAGTAAATTTTCATGGCTCATCGCTGCAAAAGAAGTATAACTTCAAAAATTCTATAGGAATGTAGTAGGTGGCCAACTTTTTTTAAAATATCAGCGTCTAAAGAGAATTTCAGAATGGTAACATTTTTTATCTTATCTAAAGTAATTTAGAAGTTATTGGTACCAAGAAGTCATAAAGTCATACTTTACATAAATTCTTCTAATTCAAAACCATTAAAAAATGTTAAAACTATTGAAGAGTCGCTCTTAAAAAAATATTTTAACTTTTTGTTTAAATGCAAAGTAGAAAAAAGAATATTTTTTGCTAACTTGAAGAATGGGCATAAAATTGTGTATCGGAATAGCTTTTTCTGAATTTTCACATCATAATAATCTTGGTTTAATGAAAAATTAAAATGTTTGGTCTCATTTGCCCAATGTGGGCAATTGCTAACCAAGTTATACCTACACCCCCCTTCATCTTTGCCCTCGTCAGTTGTGCCTCACCTCACCTGCTTCACCAATCGTATCACCAGGTGCTAGGATTGGTTCGGCTGGTGAGGTGGTAGGCACTACAAGGTGTGTCCCCACGATCTGGTCCATTTGACTTCTTCGAGACGATTGATCGCCAGCAGCTGCTACCGTAGTCAGTCATTCCGTCGAAAAAAAACGACTTAGAAATGCAAATGAACCGAGACAGCTAAATTTTTTATATGTTGTAGAGGGTGCTTAGAAAAGCTTAACTTAAAATTTTCGACCGAAATTTACTTTTTGAAAAAATAATAAAATTGGTTTCTTGACAATAACTCGGTTATCCGAAACATGAACAAAAACAAAACACATGTGGCTTTCCTTTACTCCACTGAAAGAACCCTTTTTATAAGGATGGGAAAAACCTGCCGGTTTAACCGCTTCCTTTTTTTTACTTCTGTCAACCGTTTTTTCCAGTTTTTTGCCCTCCTGGCTTAAATCAGTTTTGGAAAAAAACCGAAATACTGAAAAAAAACCGGCTGAAAAAAAACCTCGAACAAAAAAAAACAACCAGACAAAAAACTAAAAACCCTCAAAACTTTCATTCCCTGTCTCAACTAACCAAACAATTATAAATTGTCATTCATATTCAGCTCAAAACATCTCTCAAAACTCTTACTTAGGGACAGGGACAGTGTTGCCAGAAAATTAAAAAATTAATTGACTATTTTTTTTTTGTATTATTTATAAGCCCTGTTGTGTGTTTCAGGTGGACAATTTTTTGCCCGAAATATTTTTATTCGTCCGGAATTTGAAAAGCTATTGCAAGTTGCATCGGAGTGAAATTAGAGTTTTCCGCTAAACTGGTTTTTGTTTTTCACTAAATTCAAATAGGTACGAGGAGTTCTCGGGACCAGAACAAATTGTCGGCCGCAACTCACAATAGAGAAAAAGTGAAAATATATTTTTCCGGGTTCACGAGAAACTCATAATCACAATAGGGCTGAATATGTTTTTCGGGAAACATATCGCGGGCACGAAGCCAAAACCACGAATCTGAAAAATTGTACCTTTGAGAAAAACTTCTTCAAAGCTTTGCAAACTCATGCAATCTTATGGAAACTTGAACAACGGAAATTGGTAGTTTAGGCTTCAAGGCAAAAGTTGGAGGATTGGGATCGATGCAGTGAATAGAAGGACCGATAGCAAGTAAAATGATGCATTAAGGGGGGGTTTCCATAGCATTTTAATAGAAGATGGTTGACTAATTGTTGTATAACTTTTGCAGTTTATAAGATAATCTTATGAAACGTACTTATTTGAAAAGGCAATAAACGTATGCACATTTTTGCATCATTTAAATTTTAGAAACATTTCATTGGCGATTTTTATAAGAGTCGAAATTAATTTTTTTCATGCAAATTTATATTAAATCAGAATTTTGCTTGGGGCACCGTTGTTTATAAACTTTTTATTTTTTTTTTTTGTTTTTGTTTTATAATGATCAAATGTGTTTTCATGCAGTAGGTGTAACAGATTTTTTTTTTTTTATTTGAAAAAAAGCTTCGTCAATTTGTTGTAATTTCTATTCTTAGAATAACTTTACCATTTATTGGTGTTTTTTTAGATGAAACAAAAAGAAAATAATAAAGTGGAATAAGGAGAATCCAAAATAATTACTAAAATTTAATTTGAAGTTAGTTTGAACGGTTAATTTGAAGGAAAAGTGTCAAAATGCACTTTTTTAGCATTTTAATCGTGGGGCAAAGCGTGATTATTTTTTAAAATATTTTTGTATTTTTTAATGAGAAGTTAATAAAGTTTTTAATGCAGCCAGTTTGCCAAAAAAAAATATTATTTTTATTTACCCACTAAAAAGGACCATGGGCATTTTGGGCCCAATTTCAACATTGCTCAACAGTGATGAAACGCATGTCAAATGAAAGGTCTTGAGGAGTACTTCAATTTATTACATGGGGGTAAAGTCGAAATCGAGTGCAAAAGTGGTGTTTTTGACCATTTTATAAAATAGTACTCAAAATGAAAAAAAATATATTTAAAATAAGTGGCAACACTTACTATAAAGTGTTTCACCTTTTTCAAAAGCTAGACATCCCACCTTTATTTCAGTATTAAAATAAAGTTATTTCTTTTAATAGTTTTCGAAAAAAATGATTTATAAATAAAAAAATGTAAAAAAATAAGGTAAAATCAAAATATTTAGTACTAATTTTTTTCACTTTTTGTGAAATAAAGCTTCAAAATGACTTTTTATTCACTGCACTATCGATCTATCAAACACTGAAAATTAAATTGTTTTATCTCTTCTAGTTTTTAAGAAAATCGAAAATTACTAAAACTACATTTTTTCCATACGATTTTTTATGCTGATTCATTGCTGATGTTTTTCCAGTATTTTTTTCATATATGTATATTAATTATTTTATATTCACTACACCTACTAATTCGTCTTACCAAATCGTCATGGACCAAATCGTAACCGATATCAACTTTTTGTTGACAGAAAATAAAATTACAGTTATCCAGACTAGAGCTGTAACAAATTGTATGTATTCATTACTAAGATGCGGGTATTCACGTCAGTAAAGAGTGACGAAAGGTTATTTTCTAAACAATGTCGTTACATACTCGAATTTTCCGTAAGATTTGAATAAAAAAATATCCTAAACGAATTATTAAATTCCTATTCCGTTTTCATTCCATTATAATTCTAGTCCAAACCATGAAAAAATAACTAAATAAAATAAAATATTTTAAGTAGGTACCTACCAAACGTACTTCGTTCCATACCAAAATCAAAGGCTCGAAATATACTAAAAATACGAAACATACGCAAGTAACGAATAACGTTATTATTGATACTGGCACTAGAACCAAACCATATGCCATTGATTTTATTAATGTAAGGCCCAGTTGTACAAATATTAAATCCGTGGTTCAACAACTTTTATCTTATGAAATCGGTGTTAAGGTTCCAGTTTAGCACTAGTGCAATGTCCACATATGTATGTAAAAACAGCCACATCCATGTTTAAACCGAAGTTGATCCGCAGCTAATCCGCGGAAATCGGTGGGTTAAATTCCTGATCCGAGGCTGAACCACGTTTGTACAACTGGCCCTTCATAAGTATTAGGAATAGGTCTACTTTCACAAAATAGGAGACTTCGATTACACTTATCCAAACTTGATACTCAGGACTCAGCATAAAAAATCGTATGGAAAAAATGAAGTTTTAGTAATTTTCGATTTTCTTAAAAACTAGAAGAGATAAAACTATTTGGTTTTCAGTGTATGATAAATTGATAGTACAGTGAATAAAAAGTCATTTTAGAGCTTTATTTCACAAAAAGTAAGAAAAAATTAGAACTAAATATTTTGATTTTACCTTATTTTTTTACATTTTTTTATTTATAAATCATTTTTTTCGAAAACTATTAATAGAAATAACTTTATTTTAATACTGAATTAAAGGTGGGATGTCTAGCTTTTGAAAAAGGTTAAACACTTTATAGTAAGTGTTGCCACTTTTTTTAAATATATTTTTTTTCATTTTGAGTACTATTTTATAAAATGGTCCAAAACACCACTTTTGCACTCGATTTCGACTTCACCCCCATATAATAAATTAAAGTACTCCTTTCATTTGACATGCGTTTCATCACTGTTGAGCAATGTTGAAATTGGGCCCAAAGCCCATACAAAAGTGCCCATGGTCCTTTGATTTTAATGAACCAATATTTGCATTCTTTTTTTGAGGAAGGGGCAGTCAAAGCATCCACAATTTATTTTTATTATTTTTTTTCATTATATTTCAAATAAGTTTCAAAAATATATATATATTTTTGATCACAGTATTTTTAATATAAATTGTTCAAAAAGTGTCTATTTTAGCTTTTTTTTACTTTGAAAATTGCATTAATCACGCACACATACAAACCTAGTTCAAAAGAATGTCACTGCGGAGGCTGGCGCTGATGAACTCTTTCTTTCTGTTCTTTTCTATTTATTGAAAAAAAAACTTGCTCTTGCGCTCTCATTTTCTCGTTATATTTTGTTTTTTTTTTTTTTTTTTGTGTTTACATAATACTTTTTGTTTTGTTTCCTATTTTCTCACTCAGGCAGGCAAAAATCATTCATGAAATTATGAAGATGCTGCATTGCAGAGAGTAGGTAGATAGTAGATGTTTTTTGCAAGATCATTATCTTTGTTTTTCAAAAAGGGTTGTTTTGTTCTTGTTGACTCTTGGGTTTTTCCTAACAATTCATTTCGTGTTTATAATATCGCACTCGCGCGTGCGAGATGACATTTTTGGGTTTTTTTGTGTCAGCGAAATTCTTTGCATTGTGTAATATTCAAATCGCTCGTGCGGGGATATAGGTAAAGGATTAGATATGTGGGTACATTTGTAAGTATACACTTGTTTGTGTGTAAAAATGCGTATTGACATTTGACATGTACACAATGATTGATTTCCATATTTAGGTTGATTTCTGGGTTGTATTGTTTATTATACTACACTCGCGCGTGCGTACGGGGTTATATATAATATAAATCAGAGATACCCAAAGGAGATGGGAAACTTTCGTACGTTTTACCCCCCAAAACCCATTTGTTTATTTCGTGTTGTTGTAATCTCTTTTGTATTCGTGAATAAATGTGAAAAACACACATAGTGTAGCCACGGTGTTTTTACGCACACCTAAGCAAAAATCTACGATTTTTCACGTATACTTAACCAAAAATGTATATTTTTTCACGCATACTTATCCAAAAATGTCTAAAGCAGCTTGTAGGCAAACCCGTATGACGTCAGAAGTTTCTCATCTCTTTTGGGTATCTCTGATATAAATATGTCCTTTTGTTTTTCATTGTCTTTGTTTATATGTTGTGGATTTGGGTTTTTTTTTTGTAGGTTACCACAGAGAATTTTTGCCATTTTAGGTATAATATTTTAGGTATAAGGGTTATATACCTAAGTGTATTTGTGGTTAGAAAGCCCTTGATGGTATTTATAGAAATAGTTTTGCAATGGATTTTCAATTCAGTGTCTTCTTTGTTTTTAAATGAAGAAGAAGCTATCAAAATTTATTCTCGGCTAAATATTTAGTCTAATCCGAATGCGGCCTAAGTTTAAAAAAATAAGTTCAGGAGAAACTTTTTGCGGCATTCTCCATGATCATATTGTCATACAAGATTTATCTCGAGTCCATCCTCAACCAACATACACATAAGAACCTAAACATTCAGCCGGCACGCGCGAGTGCTAGATAAAAAAATTCTCAACGAAGAACAACTCAAAAGTGAGCAAGAACCTGATAAATCCTTCTGCGCATCTACTCATATTTTTATACACACTACCCTTCAAGCAAACAAGTCCGACTTCGGTCCGAATCCGCTCCGCCTGAGGCGGAGCTGAGTCCGACTTCGGCTCAGAAACTGGTCCGATGGCGGCTCAAATTAGTACGGAAATTATAATCACCGCGAAGTCGATTGCATATGTATTGGTGTGGTGAAAATCTCCATTCCGAGAAAACGGAGCCGAAGTCGGACCCGAGTCGGAGCAGCGAAATCCTACCAGAAAGAGGAACAAAAAAGGGATGACGTTTCGCATTTGCGACCAAAAAAAGAACCAGATTTTTTTTTTTTTTTCACTGAAACTGTTTTATTTTTTTTTCTTTTCTTTATTTTATTTTCACAAACACAATTTTTATAATTATTTTCTGGTGAAGACCAGCGGCAGGAGATCTCGATGTAATTCGACAAATTGTGGATGTTGAATGTATGTGGGTGCTGGTGGCGTCAGGCTGCCGAAGAAGATTTCCTAAGAAAAACACAAAATGATTAGTTTATTATTTAAGAAATCACTGCGCGAGCACACTCACCCATATTTTATCGATGAATTCTTTTTTTGGCTAAAAATGATCCCATATTATATCCTATAGTAATTTAATATTAAACAAGGCGAGACACGACACGCCACAAACACTGCAAGAAAAAAAATAAAATGAAGTTGACGCTTTGTTTTTCTGTTCCCTTTGTCTTTCCTTCGTCAATTTTCCTTTTCGCACTTTTTCACCACGATTCTCGTTCGACTTTTGTGTTCATACACAAAAAGTTGCAAGTGTGTGAGTGCAAGCCCGATTGCTTGTTTTCTTGCTTGAAGGGTACACAAAGGATACTGCCAAGTATATAATATCAAAGCACCCACATAACATAATCCTCTACCTGCTTCTCCGCTGAACAACTATAGTTACACCGGCACACAAAAAAAAAAAGTGTCATGAACCAGAAACCAGACCTATCTTTCTATATGTTTTTGGGCACGCTGAATCCGAATTTGAAGTCCGTTTGGCCCCATCACCCTCCAGTTTTGAGCTGTGAGTGCATTTTGTTTGAATTTTTATGACTTTTTTGGAGTTTTTTGCATTTTTCTCAAAACTGAAGGGTGACCGGGCAAAACGGACTTGAAAATCGGATTCAGCGGTCCCAAAAACATATAGAAAGATAGGTCTGCTTCCTGGTACATGAAACTTTTTTTTTGTGTGCCGGGTATGACAGCGACATGTCGCGACAGTGCTAGCACACAAAAAAAAAAGTTGTATGAACCAGAAACCAGACCTATCTTTCTATATGTTTTTGGGACCGCTGAATCCGAATTTCAAGTCCGTTTTGCCCGGTCACCCTTCAGTTTTGAGAAAAATGCAAAAAACTCCAAAAAAGTCATAAAAATTCAAACAAAATGAGAAAAGTGTAAAAAAGACCCCAAAAACTACCTTTTTTTGAGTTTTTTGCATATTACTCAAAACTGGAGGGTGACAGGGCCAAACGGAAATTCGGATTCAGCGGGTCCAAAAACATATAGAAAGATAGGTCTGGTTTCTGGTTCATGACACTTTTTTTTTTTTTGTGTGCCGGTGTTATTATTATAATGCAAAAAACTTTTTCTGATACACAGAAAACTCAATTGCCATCCACAACAGCAACATGAAAACAAGTTTCTTTTTCATTTCAAAAATAAATAGGTAAACACTTCAGAAATCTTTCATGAAAATATAGAATTTCAAACCAGTTTTCGTCCACAAACACCATATCCATATAAAGATCTATGTATACCTACATCCATTTGTATGTCACCCCGCACGCGTGAGTGCGATTGCGATCTCATCAAGAGACAATGAATGAAAAATTGAAAACCAACATCCTGAGAGGAAAAAGCCAGAGAATTCGATGGCGAGAGAGCAAAAAATATTCACTAATACATACAAATGCTTTTACATGAGATCTGACTTCGCAAAAAAAGGGAACCCAGCCTTAAAGTGAAAATGTCCAAAAATGCAGATTCGTGGTTTTGGCGTTGTGCCGACGATATATCTTCGCTTAAAAAGGAAAGAACTGTTGCCAACTTAATTCGGCACTAGTGCGAGCGGGGTCTTAAGGTAGTGGGAGGGTTGATATGGGACTCAACCACCAGAATGAATCAATGAACAAACCAAGCTTTGTCAATTTTTTAACTGTGTAAATGGTCCAAAAACGAAACATAGACCGAAAGACGAAAATTTTCTTCCGGCTTAGTTTGGATGCACCATTGAAGAGGGGTTTCTTCTGAGTATAAATCTCAATATTTTGAGAACGATTTGTGGAATACATATAACTAGTTGTCTTAATTTCTCTCATACATCTACGCAATAGCTAAGATCGCATTCTTTTTGTTTTAGCGAAATTAAAACATAATATATCTACTTTATCTGCGTTCTTTTGGGAACATTTATCTAGTGCTAAGTACTTAAAACTACAAACTTTGAACTACTATTGCTATATTGAAAAAGTAGTTCAAAGCAACTTTAAGTACTAAGCAGTAGATAAATTTTCCCAAAGGAACGCAGCTTTTATAAGTCCTAAAGTTTGGGAATTTCAGCAGTGAATTAAAGTTTTGTTTTTTTTTTTCTTTAATTACAAATTTCGGGGGGGGGGGGGTTTTAACCCCCAAACCCCCCTGCGTTCGCCCCTGGCCAAGTTCAAAATTATAAGAGCCAAATTCCGATGAATCGGAAATCAAAATTTTAAGAAGGGAGATAAATGAGCCAGTTTGGTGATAAATAGCAGGCTCTGGCAACACTGCTTAGGAAGAGTAAAGAGGTCTTATAGCAAAATTAAACTAATGTCGTTTTCGATTGGAATCACTCAAGGATTCACTCATTCTGAAATCCAATAAAACAGTTTGAATCGCTTCCACTCAATTCTATTTTTTTTGTGTTTGTGTTTGTTTTTCTGTGAAATTTAAAATGTCAATTATGGCATAAGACTTGAAAAATAATTAATATGTGAAGAAAATAGTACCTTATATTCAACAAATTAATCGGAAATTCGTTTTGCAAAATATTTTAAAAGCTTAATTTATTTGTTTGAAAATAAATAAACAAATTAATTTCAGAAAACGAAAAAAATTTGAATGAAAAACAATAAAAAACAATGATTGAGTGTATCTTTGACATGTGAGTATTCATGTATTAGTGCTTCTTGATTTGATTCTGATTTGGAAATCGAGAAGAGAATTTCTCTTCTGAGAAGCTTTCTGGCTGTCACTTTCATGCAAATAAAACGTTTTCAGAAGTCTTCTGAATGATTTCGGACGCTTCTGGAGAGCCAATCGAAAACGACATAAAAAAAGCTTAGCTTAGGGATTTTTTTTTTTTGACAAATTAGATTAAAAACTTTTGTTTTTTGACTGTCATACTTACTTACTTACTTAGGGTGATCAGCGACTTAAGACGGCTTCAATCCGCTGTGGATTTGGGCCTCAACCAACAGGCTTCGCCAGCCAGCTCTATCCTTAGCAGTGTTGTCACTTCCAAACAAAATTTGCGCAGTAGATCCATACAAAAATGCAGTAGATTAAAAAAATTCGCAGTAGAACTTATTAAGCAATCAAAATACCCGTATGTTTAACTAACAATCAGAATACTTTTCTTATTACAACTAAACTCATGTACAGAATTTAAATTAAGCATTTGTACTTCCTTTTAGATTTTTTTTTCACAAATCCAGACCTATCTGTTGGGCCAAAAACACATATATAAACAGTGTTAATCTTGGTGTTTTGCAGCTTTTTAGAGCTGGTGTACTAAGTGGGCTAAGGATTCCTTAGCAAACTGCTTCCAGTTTCGCACGCCAAGTTGATTGAGGTCGTCTTCCACTTGGTTGCGCCACCTCAGAAGAGGTCTGGGTTGCAGTCGAAAACTTTCCGGGTCGGAGCATTGTTGTCCATGCGTTCAACGTGACCTAGCCATCTCAGGCTAAAAAAACTTTAGATTATCATAAAAAAAACTGAAAACCGGATTTTTGGACCGGTTTGAAAGCGGCCGGTTTAACCGAAAGGAAAAAAACCGGAAAAAACAATAACCGGCTTTTGCACTAACAACCGCTATCCTTGACCTTCTACATGTTTTTGTATTTTTTAAGATTTTGCGTTCCTTAACGCGAAAAAAAGGCAAACATTTTTTTTACTACGGAGTAATTTTGGTATTCTGTAAGGCTCCGGATTCACTCCACATTTTTAGCCAGATTAAAACCTATTCGCGCACGAAAGCACATGCACAGTTGCGTATATGACATTTGATTTAGCGTTTGTTGTTATATTTTTTTTATTTTTGATAAAGTTATCTTCATATATAAAAAGACATTTAGGGCCAATTTTTCAATGGTCAGTTAAACAGATAGTACTTATTCCCCAAACAGAGAAAAAAATCAATTTTTCAACGGTAGGATATTAGCTTACCTATTCTTTTAATAAAACATTTAATAGAAGAATGAAATTATCTGCTTCTTTCAGAGACGAATAAAAATTATTCTAATAGCTATTAAGCCGCCCCACTAAAAGGAAAAATCCCAACAAAAATATTGTGCCATTTGTCAAAGTTGTTTTGAAGAAAATATCGATAAAAAAATACAGCGGAACACAAGAAAACAAAATGAAAAAAAATTACGTTTATATAATTTTGAATATTTTTGAATTTGACATTTTTTTTTGTTATTCTATAGAATAGATTTTTCTTGATTGAAAAATTCAATGTTTTCTGATTGTTAATGAGCCTAATAACTATATATTCGTCGAACAGTTAACAGACGGTTTATTAAAAGATTGAAAAATCGGCTCTTTATTACCAAAGTCTCAGCTGTTTACCATTAAGAATTTTTTCCCAGCTAAAGTCTAACCTTCCCGTACTAACCTATATATATTTATTTTGTGCATCTGTTATTAAGGTACTTACCAGTTACCACTAACACATGGACTTATGATGAGCCTGCAAATAGATCGTATTTTGAATTTGAATTTTGCCCTAAGCTCACTCCATCTGAAGTTATAAAATTATGAATTTAAAAAAAAAATAATATCTAATAAATAAACCCATAATAATTATGATACATAAATCTTTCAGGCTACCACTGGACCAAACTACCTATGTGTAGGTAAGGTATAATAACTCTCAAAACTCAACTCTAATTAAAGTATTCACCCCGAATATTTTTGCACATATAGATATTTAAGAAAATAATAATGAATGTGCTTTTTATAGTAGCACAATTAATTTCAATTCCGTTAAGTTGCGTTGAAATCCCCGTGCTAATAAATACACACTTACAACAATCATTTCTGTTGGGATACTACAATTTGGTCTGAGATGTGATGTACAATGTACATCTTTTGGGGTAGTTTTCTTTTTACTTAATTCCCTGAAGTACTAAAAGTACTTGTCCAATGCGGTTAGGTATTCCCAGTTCATTGCAAATTACATATTATACAAGAACATTATACAAAAGTCTTCTGTAGAAAGTCACCACAAAATGCCATATGTTTACAAATCAACCCTCCTACAAAGTATCAAAATCGGGGTGTAGATAGAGTGAACTCGAAGCATGAAGTCCCCTCCCAGGGGTGTAATAAATAAAAGTTATCCCTTGTTAACTTTTTGAGGTTGTGCACTTCTATTCAAAAAGAACAACAAAGAGGAAATGCAAATCTCTTTGCAGGTGTAACACTTCTTTATCTATTGGATTTTGATAGTTTGTTTAACTTGGTATAGCTTGGTCTTGTGTCATAATTCTTACACAGGGATGTTTTTGGATTACAAAATCAAGTCTTAAATATAGCTTCAAAACCACGATTTTCGACTTACATTAAATGCAATGCTTACATATTTCTAAAATGGTATAGGTATAACCTTATTCAGTATACATATATACAGTGACGAGCAAAAATGGTCAAATGTTTTGCCTTTTTTGAAAAAGTTGTTTAAAACTTAGTGTTGTTTACATAAATTAAATCGTTTTTATTTTATTATTTTTCTATATTATGCCACCATCAGTTTTCCTGATTAAAATTTTAAAAAATGCTTCATTGTCCAAAAATGGAGAGTATCATATTGGTATTTGGACTTGACCAATTCTGCTCGTTTTGGAAAAAAGCTTTTGTTTCAATATATTGAGTCTACTAGAATTAATTTTTACCACTTTTAACCACTTTTAACAATGCCTCGAGATACGATCTATCAATCTGTAAAGAAATAATTTGAAAATTCGGTCGTATTTCAGCTTAATGGGAAGCTCAAAGCTCATCGCCTTAAGACGTGTGTTTGTTTACTGCGCTTACAATTTCTTCAAAAATTTCAACAGATTTTCAGCCAGATTGGGTCAGGGTCTTTTACTGACTGCGAAGCTGTCTAGAATTTTTTATTTCCGAAGCAATATTTGACAATTTTAAAGGTTTTGGTGGGGTCTTCATCTAGTTGAAAAATTATATCAGAAAACACGTAGTCTTCTGTTGCCAAAAAACTTGTTAAATTGTACCGTTTTATATCAAGATAGATTCTCCTCTTCATCATATCTTCAAATTTTATCAAAGGTCGGTAAGAATTCCCCCCAAAAACTCCTACAGAACATCACCAAATCTTTTTTTAAGTCAAAAATCGAAAGGTTAGATTAATTGTTACTAAAACTCTTACTAAAACTTTAACTTTAACCACAAAAAAGAATCAATAACCAATGGGAAAAGGAGATTGGATTGACGAGAACACAGAAGAAATAGAATGCAAATCTAGTTACTATCCAAAACTGGAAAAAAACATTTCAGCAGTATCAAGTTTATAGAACGGACATAAATTATTATGGATTCAAGAATATTTTCCGGTGTATTCTTGCGGATTACTAGCTAATTTTGAAAAAATAATGAACAAGCCAACTTATCTTGATATAAAACGGTACAATTTAACAAGTTTTTTGGCAACAGAAGACTACGTGTTTTCTGATATAATTTTTCAACTAGATGAAGACCCCACCAAAACCTTTAAAATTGTCAAATATTGCTTCGGAAATAAAAAATTCTAGACAGCTTCGCAGTCAGTAAAAGACCCTGACCCAATCTGGCTGAAAATCTGTTGAAATTTTTGAAGAAATAGTAAGCGCAGTAAACAAACACACTTGCACACATGATTTTTTTAATCCAGTGACACCCCCCCCCCCCCCCCCCAAACCAAATTTCTAGATCCGCGCCTGCAACAAAGAAAACAGGAGAGAAACAGTCGAAGAAGCCGACGAGTATAGATCTGTCACTGAAGAACTGAGCAAACACCAAATTCACTAGCACTCATACGAGAACAAAGCTACAACAATTCTCCTCTGGAGAATTGACGACAGGTAAGGGGTTACTACCTTTATTCATGCTAACTTTTGATAGTAAACAAAGCTCGAGGCGATTTATAGTGTGCATAGCTGTTAAAATTGAACCACTGTTATATAGGGTGCTTTCATAAATGCATGGTTGCGCAAGTCTGACGAATGCAAAGCTTTCATTAATGCAAATGTCAGGTGTTCATAAATGTAAAACGCAAATATTTTTTTGACATATCTATGGTTTATTTATTTTTCAGTTTGATTTCTTTGTTATTAATTATGAATTTTTAATGCACTAATTTTTTTGAATTATAAACCATTTTAATCGAATTATGTTGTGGTACTTATAATGTAAAGTAATTATTTTATTATGTTTAAATTTATGTAATATTTATATAGGTATATTACATTTCTATTTTGTATTTTTTTTTTGTTAATGGAAATATCCATATTTGCAATTTTATTATATTCGGTCAGTGTGTTTAAGCTTGGTGTTGTTTGAATGTTTGGCTGCTTCCTGCTTATCTGGCGGTTCTCGTTTAGCGTGTCCGTAGTGTACTATTGGCCTTGTCTGAGATTTCAGTCTGCTTCATTGAGGGTAACCAATTTCCATTACTATATTCTATCAAGCACAACATGATTTTGCCTATTGAGTTTCGACCAGACTTATTTTGGACTCAAAATAATTTTGAATCATATTCATCTTCATAACGTCAAAGTTGAATGTTTCCCAGCAAGAACATTTGTACGGGACCGGAAGCATCAGCACTACTATCAATTATGTGACTGTTTTGCAGAGATGTCTCGGGGTTGAGATACCCAGAGTACACATTTAGTATGTATAGGTAGATTTAAGATGCTTGTAACTACTTTAAGTTAGTTATCCCTTCGATCTTATGTTTCATGCTTTTATTGAAATGAAACATTGTTTTGATTATTAAGAGGTCGGTAGTTTTATGTTTGAGATGCTTGTAGGCATGTTGCACTTTTGGAATTTAGAGCTGGATAGGTGGTTCCCCTCTCCACCTGGGAGTCGATTTTTTGTTGCAGTTTAGACATTTAGATAAAGATAAACGAGAGTCGATTTATCTCTGGTACCAGCATAACATTTTTTTCCATATTCCATAGCATCTTTTCCAAAACTTAAACTTGACCATTTATTTTACAGTAGTTTTTATATAAAAATTTCACTTTTAATTTGAAACTAATTCACATATGTATTTTGTTTTTTTTTTTTTTTTTTTAATTTGTTGAATGAAATTGAATACATATAATTCTATTATATATATATTTTTTTTAATTTATTTTAATAAATTTAATTATATTTTTCTTATTTTTACAGTAATTTTTAAGTACTTATTATTTGTCATTAATATTTAACAATTGAATTTAAATTGTTGGCTTAGGTCTTAAAGAACAAATAATGAAATTAATTGATTTTTAATTAAATTTTATCATTTCTTTAGTTATCTACCAATCAATTGTATTTTTTATTTTGTTTTTATTATTTTTTAAATAGAATATATACATATTTTTTTTAGAAAATTAGAATGTGATATGATATTTTCTTAAAGATATAGACCAATCAATTATATATCATTTTGTCATTAGTAATTTTATTATTATTATTTTTAATTTTTTTTTGTGTTATGAGTTTTAATACATAATATATTTCTTTTTGCAGTTTTCAATTTAAGAAAATTGTATTATAATTATTAAATTTTTTATTAGTGCTATGAGTTTGAATACTAGTCCAGTAATTTTAGGTTTTATCTGCGGAAAAATTCCTACTGGGCTGAATTTTGGTATACCTACGGCTTTGTTATGAAGATTTGAAAAATCGACATTGATATCGTGTCCGCGTTAAGAGTTGAATCATTTATTTGCAAAACATGATAAGTCCATGATTTTAAATTTTTCAGGAGAAGAAAAAAACGTTCTATTTTCTTTTGATATGCGTAGAAAAATTTATAAAAAATATATTCTGTAGAACTCTTGCCTAGCTACAAAATACCGTTTCGTTTTTAATTTTTGGAGCGATAGCTCAAAAGATAAAAAATAAAAACGCTTTTGGACTTATCATACTTTGAAAATAAACGGATGTGAAACTAGTTTTAAATGGATATGCAATTTTGCTTTTAGCCCCAGTCTATCAAACAATTGTATTTGAGAATAAAATACAATGTCCGGACTGCTTATTTAACTTTAAAGTAGCTTTAAACTTAAGATTTTCAGCCATTAATCTAATATAGCATTTACACAAAAAGAAGCTGTTGTTTATTTTCAAAAGATGATAAGTCCGGGACTTATTCTGTTTTTGATACTTAAAAAAATATTTCGCGTAGCTGTAAAATTGGATATAGATGGAGTAGATACCTCATATAGACGTGGTTATCCCTATAGTACAAATTTAGTAAAAAAACGAATTTTGAAAAAAAGTGGACTTATCATATTTTGCAAATAAATGATTCAGTTATAGGGGTCAAAAGGTTTTTTGCAAATATCTCGCGACCTATTGATCGGAGGTCATCAGAGGTTATATAAAAATGATGGTCGTGAAATTATCTACAACATATACTCGGCACATTTTTCTGTAAGATGAACGGTTTCGCGAGTAGAGCGCAGAGAAGGTGACTAGATTGCACTTAAATACGAAAAAATACATATTTTTGGTTTATTTTGCTCGATTTTTGAGGTTTTTATCGAAGTAGCTTAAATTTTTTTAGTTTTATTAACTTATTTTATTACGTTAATACGGATTAACTAAAAAAAATAAAAATGTACACATTGGGATAAAAAATATTATGCAAAAGGGGGAACCACGTTTTTTGGAAATGTTGTATGTTTCCCTTTTTTGTACAATAAGTGCCTTCATTATTTGTTAAACAACGTTCTACAATCCTCCATCGAACCAAAACCAAAAAAAGTTTGACGATTGCCTTTTTTTTCATTTCTTAATAGCCATTCAAAGTCGGTATATAAAAAAAGGTAGTTTTCTTATCGCTGCAGTTATAAGGTGTAAACTTGCGATAGTGATAGCGGGTGTTAAAAAATTGTGAACAGTATTAAATTGTTATGGATATTAAACGAGAAAGTTAATACTTCCTAAAACATAAATTATATTGTTAAATAACATTAAGGCTAATTGTAATGGGGCTCGTTAGCGAAGCAATTTTAATCATTTTTATTAAGCTTAGTTTTCATTAAATGGGAGATTTAGTTGGTTTGCTTTCGAGTGCCCTCTACAATTTTAGTTCTCAAATGAAGAATACTGTCCTACCTTTCGAAATAATAGCGCCGTTTTTTCCCCTTGTTTCCCTTTTTCGAGTAATACAAGTTTAAATGGCGTTACACGGAGAAAAACAAAATTACAACGTAAAACTAAAAAAAATCCTTTTGCACTATTATTTTTATAAAAGACTGAACTAGAAGGTAGAGGTAAGGTGCTCGACTGACAGTCAGGTTCCATTTCCGGCATTAACAATTTTTTTTTAAATAAAAAAAAAATTTTCAACTTTTTTTATTTTTCTTCAAAATAACGAAAAATTTTTAAAACTGACTTGATGCATTTTTTTGCAATAATAAATCATATAAAATGATAATACAGGCGTTTCATAAAAAAAAATGGTCATTATATTTTTGACCGCACTTTGTATGGGAGGGTACCCACTGTGCATCGGTGGGTATGTTATTAAGGCCATCTATTATATTCCATTTTAGTTTCATTTTTCTCTTCAAACTCGACCGAATTGAACCTAAAGTTTCGCCGATCCCTTCAGAAGCTAATTTTACTTTGCTTTTTTCTTTAGTGTGTATTTTTACATTATTTTTTAATGCACTATTTTTTAAAAAGCTTGCTTCTACATTTTCGTCTACTAAAACCAAAATTTTACCTCTCTTAGCATTTGGAAATGGCAGTTCTATATACATTTTTTCTTGGCTTCTTTATTGTTAAATTTGTTTTTCACTTCGATGATGATTTTATGAATTTTTGAATAAAATTCATAAATCATATCTAAACATTTAGTGAAAACTAACAGTTGTGAAATGAAAAAAATGTAGTTAAAAACTGAAGGTAGCTGAAAATCAGAAATGTTGTTTGTTTTAACAACGGGGATTGACGTTTTGGCAGATTTAGTAATTTGAGTGGATGGGTAAGGGACGACTTGTTTGTTTTTTGGTAAAGTTGGGCTTTTGACCCAATCATATTTGACAAAATATCGTCTTTTACAACTATACTTATTCTCAGAGTGGCCAACCCTAAAACACCAATCGCATCGTAACCTAGTCTTTTGCGGGTTTGCCGTTTCTAATTGACCTTTGGGTAACGAAAATGTTCGAAAATGTTGAGGCTTGCCCAGTGCTTTACAGGTATTGTGGAAAAAAATATTGCTCTAAAACCTGCAATAAGTACTTTTGTCACAAAAAAAGTTTTGTGGTTTGTTTTCTTACAGAATCTACAAACCACTTTCTCTGAGGTACTTTTTACATTAATTTCCTTTAGAGGAAATCTTTGCCAATCTTTGGTTACAGATGCTGTAACCTTTCCACTTTTTGATGTGTGACACATGATTATTTTAATAATAAAATAAATAATAGTAACTTGGAGTCAAACAATATAACGTAGGTATAATTATGTAAGTATATTTGATTTGCTTATCCCTTACTTGAGGTTTTAAACTGACCTACATTAACTAAAATTAGTTTGTATCGGCCGTAGAAGTAGAACAACTCAATCAAATTTAACAAAAAGAAATATAAGCAGATCGTTTTTCAGAAAAAAAAGTGAACAAAAAACGAAAACGATGCAAAACAAAAAAAAATAAAAAACAAAATTATACTTACCTGCTTAATGACATACGTACACCTACACATACATACGTGTAGCCGTTGTCAATTGTGGTTTCGTATTCCAATTGATGTATGTTGGTTGCACTTTGAATTTAATTAAACCTTTTTTTTTGAAAAAGAACAGAAACAATGATTCACTAAAAATTTTCAAAAGCCGACACTACACGAAGTTATTGGTTGTTTTTATTTTGTTTATACCTATTTTTTTTTTTTTTTTTTTTTTGACGTGATAACGTCTTATAAATCGATGAACCATGGCAGCCACCACCAAAAAGTGACGCCATTTTCTAGCGTTACACTCTCGCACTCTCGCAGTGCGGCAAAAAAATTCAATTCAAAATTAAAAATAAACTATTAAAGCCATATTATTCACTCTGGATTTAGTTTGGATTAAAGTTAATTTTAAATCCAATTTATTAAATCTGAATTTCATAAATCCAAGGATTTAATTGTTTGTTCATATTATTCACTCAAAAAAAATTTTGTGATTATTCAATAGATTTTGTATAATTTGCATTTATCTTTATTTTTCCTTCACAAAATACTTTACAAACAACTAAACACTGTGAAAATGAATTTTACATCTGGATTTATAACTTTAAACGGACCTCCCTAGAGCAGTTTAAATTTGTTTGGATTTAACGAGATTGGATTTAAGTAGTGAATATTATGGAATTGGATTTATTTTTGACATTTGACATTGTTTACATCGAGATGTATTTTTTAAACTACTGAATAATATGGCCGTTAGAGATAGGTACAAAAATCTCCTATAGCTTACTTGAAAGATAATAACCTAGAGCTTAATCTAAATGAAGGATTTTTAAAAATTCCGTCATTTAATAGGGCAAACAGGGGTAAAACGGAAAGGTGTAATTTGGCCTAAAATCTAAACGCGAAATCGTAGAGAATTGATTTTTTTTGCTATAGATAGATGAGACTAATTTAAGAATAGCTGCGTTTAAGAAAAAATTCTAAAAAATTTTGAAACTAAGCTATAACGTTTTGTTTGAACGAAGTACACTTGTTGGGGCTATGACAAAATGATGATTTTGGGTAGGGAAAATTTTTTTTGACAATTCTAAAGATACCAAGAGAAAGATGAGGGAAAAAAAATTAGGGGTCTGACACGGATTTTTTCCAACACTCTGCGTTTCAAAATATGAATTTTTGAAAAACACCTTGTTTTTTAGGGGTATTTTTGGGTAGTTTTTAATTTTTAGCTTTTTTTTGGAGCGTTCAAAAAATCATTTTTAATTTTGTTTTAATACATACATGTGCGAAAAATTGGAATCGTTTAGTGAGTTTTTACTGAATAACGGAAGAAACAATTTTTTAAAAAACACGTTTTTTGACCGTTTTTAACCGATTTGCTTCATTTTTTATTTTTATATTTTTTTGTTTAATAGATACAGGAATAAAGTAAATAAAGTAATGATAGACCATGACCACGACTAAATGTGTGCGAAGTTTCAATCATTTTCGTAAACACAATTTTGAGATAACGGTAAAATAAAATTTTAAAATTCAACGGGTTATAACTTTTGATCAAGAGCAGATAGAAATTTTATTAAACTTTATGAGCATTTTGATACAATTACCTTTTTACCATTTGATATATCACACATAACGGTAGACTAACTACAAGCTTCACAATGTTAAATCAAGAAACTTGCGAAAAACCAAAAACCTCTCCGTCTGGAAATTCGACATGGTTGACAATTCAATTATTGTCTTATTGCACTTTGATTGACCCAAAATAATATTACAAGTGTGCTGAGTTCAACGCACGACGATTTCCTCTGGTAGGTATAGAATAGGGCACAACAGTTCCGCAGTGCAAACGTTGCCAAGCTTTTGGTCGTACTGCAACCGCGATTTTGCTCGTGTAAAGTGCGAAGGAAAACATGCAAGATGCAACTAAAAATTGTCCTATGAGCAAAGAACAGAAAGCAAAATGTGTGAATTGCCTGGGTAATCACCCGGCAAGCTATAGAGGCTGCCCAGTTGCCAAAAAATTCCAAGACTTCAGAAGCAAAAATACATCTGCTGGAGACAAACCCAGAAACACAGTAAATACCAATTTAACTACTGAAAACAAAACTAAGAATGAACCCCCAAAAAAAGCTGTTCAAAGAAAAAGCGATGAAAATAAAGTCTATTCTCAGATTGTTAAAAATGTGCGGAAGAATGTAGATTGTAGAGACTTCCATAAAAGAGATGCTACAACTTATTCTTCAAAGAATTGATAAACAGGATTTCAATATCAAACAGCTAAGCGAAAAAGTCGCTCTTAAAAAACAATGATGGGCAGAACACTTAAAATCGCTACATGGAATGCAAAAATCTTTTTAGACCTAGAACATATCGATATTTGTCTGTTGTCCGAAACTCATTTCTCCAATGTGCAAAATCTAGATAATGTTATAGAAAACTATTCATGTTATCACGCTCCACATCCAGCTGACAAGGCAAGAGATGGATCGGTGATTCTTATAAAAGAAAGCTTAAAACATTATGAAGAAACCAAGTTTACTAATGAAAATATGCAAGTAACAATTATTAGTATTGGTATGAAAAAGAAAGAGTTTAAGATAGCAGCTATATACTGCCCACCAAGTCGCTCCCCGACAAAAGATGACTATATACAGACTTATTAAATCTTCTTGGACATAACTTTCTCGTTGGTGGAGACTTCAATGCGAAACACACCCATTGGGGCTCAAGACTTATATCAACAAAAGGCAAAAGACTTTACCAAGCAGGCCGTAAATACAATTGCGAATTTTATTCCTCCAGGTCGCCAACTGACTGGCCTTCTCATACCAACAAAATACCAGGCCTTATTGACTAACGAAATAACATAAGTGTCGAAGATAAATATGACCTGTCATCAGATCATACTCCAGTGTGATTCTATCACTAAGTTAATCGGAAGTAATAGAAAAATGTAATCCAAAGCTTGTAAATAAGAAAACAAACTGGAGTGATTTTAGAGAAAGGCTTTTAAGTTTTATAAATCTAATATCTTCCATGGATATAACCGAGCAAATTGGCCATGAAGTGGAACAATTTATTGCTGATGTGCAACAGGCCGCTGAAGAAAGTATTCCAACATTTTCTAACAGAAGACAAAATGAAATAAAATAACCTTTAGAGATAAGAGAGTTGATATTAGAGAAAAGAAGAGCTCCAAGAAAATGGTAAAATACTAAATTTCTAGATGATAAAACAACATTTAAACGTATAAGCAACAATCTTAAAAAATAAATTTAAAAATGATTCACTCAGTACATTCCTAAAGAATTATCAACCGATTTTTCGCTATGGAAAGCAGCCAAGCGCCTGAAAAGACCGTAGTTACAAAACTCCCCTTAAAATGTCAATATGGGAAATGGGTCGGTAAGACAAAGGAAAAAGCTAACCATTTCGCTGAGCATCTTGCGAATGTTTTTAAGCTATACCCATCAAACGCGGCTGAAAATAGCTTACAGTTTGTTGATAAGATAGATGAAAGTGAAATACCAATTGTAAGACTAAAAGAAATGTGCCCATGATTATGAAAGTGGACTAAGTCACTTTTTGCATTGTTTAAAGAAAAACTTACATAATAATTTTCTTATAACGATTTAATTATATTTCTTTCATGAAATCACTAGAGTAGCAATAAAGAAGTTTATTTACTGCAATTTCGCTTTCAAATAAACTTTACCCCTTAAATAATAATTTTTTTTAGGCTAGATTTGACGGTATTTTTAGGAGTGACTTAGTCCACTTTCAGAATTAAGGGCACAAATATAAACTATGTGTTTGAATCCACTCTCAAATAAAAAATCACCAAGATACGATCTAATTACTGCTCAGGTTATGAAAGAAATGTCATTGAAACCCTTCATAAAACTCCAATATATAATAAATGCATGCCTTAAGCAACGGTATGTCCCACACCATTGGAAAATTGCTGAAGTTATTGTGATACCCAAGCAAGGTAAGCCACCTACAGAAGTGACGTCTTACAGACCAATATCGCTTATGCCAACTAGGGCAAAAGTTTTTGAAAAACTGCTTCTGAAGAGACTCAGCAACATCATAGAAGAAAGAAGGTTAATCCCAAATCATCAGTTTGGCTTTAGAAATAAACATTCCTCGATAGACCAAGTTCATAGAATGTCATATGTGATAGAAAAAGCATTAGAAGAAAAACAAGTATAATCAGCTATATTCTTAGATGTTGCTCAAGCTTTTGACAAGGTTTGGCATGAGGCACTTGAGTACAAACTGCAAAGGGATATTCCCAGGCAGTACTTTGAAATAAATTCGTACATCTCAGACCGATTGTTTAGAGTAAGGTACGATCAAAAATATTCGGAATTGAAGAAAATAGAAGCCGGAGTACCACAAGGAAGTGTCCTAGGTCCTCCTCTCTAAGGCAGCAGTAAAACTACAAAATGCCGTCGACACAGTGAGAGCTTGGACCGAAAAATGGCGTACCAAACTCAATGAAACAAAATCTTCACATATAAACTTTACAAATAAAAAGATAAACAATATTCCAATATTCATTAATAACACAGGTCAACACGAAATTTGTGCTTGGGTTTTGACTATGAAATTATGATAGATATATTGATACTCATCTTTAAAATATTTTTTTTTTTAATTTGCTTTTGAAGTCAGCAGAGCAATTTCCAATTTTGAAGTAAATCTGTCTTTTACAAAAATTGTCGTGCGTAATTTTGGCAAAAACTCGAGAACGTCTTAACCGATTTGGCTGTTTTTTGTTTTGTTTTCTTCATTTTAATGCTGTTTTCATATTTATATTCAGAAAAATAAAAAAAGGGAAATTTAAGAAGAAGAAAAAAAAAATTAAATCGAAATTTTGTTTTTTTTCGAATTTTTGTCAAATGGGTGCTTGAGGCATTATTTGATACCTTCTATTTTCAATATTTATGGTAAAAGTAATTCACTCTGATGGTATTTTTATTATACAAAAATTAACTGCGTACACAAATAACTGTATCCACACTGTAGCCAAAGTAGTTCATATTGAAATTCTTTATTTATTGAAAAGTTTGATAAATTTTTTTGCATATTTTTTTTTATTTAGGTACCTATTATTTTGTTGCATATACAGGGTGTCTAAAAAGTAATGGATTAAACGAAATGGGCTGATAGGCTAACTTAAGATCTCTCAGAATTTGGTAACTTGTTCATCCCAAATACTTACAGTTCTTGTGAAATTTCGAAAAATCCCTACTTTGCAACAGTATTTTGCTTCCTTTGCCCATAATTGATTTTTGTTTTTTACAATTCTTTCACTAAAACATTGCCTAACAATAAGAAACAATTAACTAATAAAAATATTTTTTATTTCATATGTCATTTTTTTGCAAATTAATTAGCAGTTCCGAGTTTCATAAAAACTCAATTTCTTACTTTTATTTCAGAGCAACAAGACCAAAAAAATTTGTATTGTGTGACTCTGGTTTATTATATTTAAAACTTGTCCCGGTATTGCAGTTTTCAAAAAAGTATAAAAGTTTCCAAAGTTGAAGTTAGATAAAAAAATATTACAGTTTGAACTCAACAAAACAGGGTTTTTCGGAGCAAAAAACGCTTGTATTCATCATAACTTTTTTGTTATAATTTAAGTCCAAAAAAAGGCTTTTGCAAAAATGTAGAACTTTAAATTATCTACATTTTATACCTTTACAGTTCTTTTGTACAAGGCACGGTTCTTGCACTTTATAGCTCATAAGACTCGAGTTAGGCTCACAGGGTGTGAAAATTGTATTTTTGCTTCCAACACTAAAAAAGCAAATCTTAGGAGGGGAAAGGGTGATTATCTATTGTTTTGGTTTACCATGAACCCAAAAAGTGCAAATTAAGCCCAAGCACAAAAAATACTTTTATTTTTGTCGACCTGTGTAATCAAGCTGTACCTTACGCCAATACGGCCAAATACCTTGGAATGACTTTGGATGCAAAGCTAAAGTGGAAAGAGCTCATCAAAAAGAAAAGAGAAGAACTAAACTTGAAATATAGAAAAATGTACTAGTTACTTGGTTGTTACCAATTTACTCTGATTTATCAACCCAAAACAAAATAATGCTGTATAATCAAGTATTAAAGCCTGTTTGGACCTATAGAATCCAATTATAAGGCTGTACAAAGAAAACAAATACCTACCGAAATCATCAAAAAATTCCAAAACAAAGTCCTTCGTGGAATAGTTAATGCACCTTGGTACACGATCTACATCGTGACTTTCTTCTGTAACTTACGGTTACAGAAGTTGTTAAAAAATACGCTGTATCGCATAATCAGAGACTGCAAAGTCATACCAATTCTGAAATGGTGTCCGTCTTGAATACAAGAAACCATGCTCGGAGATTAAGAAGAACCAAGCCTCATGAGCTCATGGTCTAAAAAATAACATGGGAAAGTATTAAAAGTTTAAACTTCCCCCAAAGTGATTTTAAAAACTTAAGAAAGAAAAATCTGATGTCGATCTCTCAAGATTGGTCCTGATAAAGAGGTGGTTTTAGTGGTTAAAGGGCCCAACCCATAGAATCCGTTGCGTCCGTTCCGTCGAAGTTTTTGACTGACAGCTCGATAAAATACACACGTTCTTTTGGGAAGCGACCCATAAGCGACGGACCGGACGGAGACGGACGGTTTCGACGGAAGAAGTTGCCCAACTTTCTACTTTTTCATCCGTCGTATGGTTTGACATTGGTTGTCAACAATAGATCTGTTCAATTTTCTGTTTTAGAGTGCACACCGGGGAATTTCAGAACTAAATGAACTGCGCTCTTTTCTTCTCCGATTTTATGAGTTGTGAACTTTCAGTATTCATTAGTGAATTAATTGTAATAAAAGTAACATTTAATGATATATCTAATAAATTATATCAATTAAATACTAAAATTCTGTTGTAGAGTTCAATTTTACTATGCCAAAGTCATATCTACAAATGATAATCTGTTATTAAAAATTGTTTTTAACTGAAGAGCAAGTACCTAAATCTAGTCGCGCATTTTATTTTATTAAAAAAAAGAACAACAATAATAGTTAAAAATTTCTTGCATCAGAACTTCCTTAGTGTACATTCAGTGATAAAATATCGAACACACCTCGGAATTTGAAGTGAGCTGTCAAAAAGCAATCCGTCGTACGACGTATTCTATGGGTCACCCCTTTCTGTCCCAAACTTCAACTTCAACGGATGGATTGACGGAACGGACGCAACGGATTCTATGGGTTGGGGCCTTAAGAGTCCCACACTACTTGGTGTCGAATACTGCCAAGTGTCTTTTGAAGATTTCCTCCTGTCAAAAAAAAAAAAAAACCATGAAGGCCCCAGCCCATAGGTTAGGTTAGGTTAAATGGGCTGACAGTTGATCTTGTTACCGTCACACTTAGATCAATGTAGATCCCTTGTGATACCCTGAAGTATTGTAACTTCATGAAAAAGTGATAACCTATGAATGCTATGGTTGTTCGAGCCATTTGGAGGACTTTACAAAGTTCAGTAGGCTATTGCCTGAAAGTTCCGAAAGTTCTTCTAATTCATTAAAGAAGTAGTTTCCTAAGAATTTTTTCCTAGTGCGACAGAGTGCTGGGCAGTGACAGAGGAAGTGAACAGTGTTTTCCTGTTCGTCCTCATTGCCGCAGCCTCTGCATAGATCACCCGTACTAAGCCCCATTTTCTTTTTGTGGTATCCTAGTAGGTTATGTCCCGTTAAGATGCCTATTAGTGATCTTAAGGAAGGTTTACTAAGTAGTAAGATCTTGTTTGATTTTTTCTCGTCGAAGTTCGGCCATAGTTTCCTGGTGTGACCGCAGGATTCTAGGAGGTTCCATCTTTCATTTGTTTTTTGTGAAATATTGTTGACAATATTTCGTTTTATTTCACATTGTGGGATTCTGATGTTATGGTCTATGAGAGAGGGATCAAGAACTGAGCCCTCCCTTGCAAGCTCATCCGCTTTTTCGTTGCCGAACACATCACTGTGGCCGGGAACCCAGCAGAGTCTTACATTATGCTGCATACCAAGAACCCTAAGCTCTTCGCGACAGCAAGAAACAAGCTTTGACTTGATTAAGGTGGCAGAAATCGCTTTTATTGCCGCTTGGCTATCAATGAAAAAGGTGATGTCAGCAGGTGATATCGCCATCATGGATATTTGTTTAGCAGCATTTTTCACTGCCAATATCTCGGCTTGGAAGACACTGCTGTGATCGGGGAGCCTGAAAGAACTGGCAAGGTTAAGGTTTTCTGAGTAAAAACCTGCACCAACCCCAGTATTCATTTTCGAACCATCAGTAAAGATGGCGATAGTCGACTCATTTGAGAAAGGTACACTATTTTCCCAATCTTGTCTGTTTGGGAAACTGACCTTAAAAGACTTGTTGAAGTCTAAGTAAGGGGTCATGTAATCTGTACTTACGTTGTTGCCAACGTAGTTAGAAAGGATCGTAGTGTGGCCGTTTTGACTAGTATTCCAAATGTTGGTTTGACTGAGTCGTAGGGCGCTGTTTGCTGCTAATTCTTGTACAAATAGATCTAAGGGAGTGAGATTAAGGATTGCTTCCAGCCCTGCGGTTGGAGTGGACCTCATCACCCCCGTAGTGCTAATGCATGCTGTTCTCTGTACTTTGGTTAGGGTCTTCAAGTTCGTGGATTTCTCCAGAGCTTGCCACCAGACTAAGCTGCCATAAGTCAGAATGGGTCTGACAATGGCGGTATACATCCACATGATTATTTTAGGATTTGGTCCCCAGTTTCTGCCAAGAATTCGATTGCATGAGTAAAGTGCAAACGTGGCTTTCTTATATCTTTCTTGAGTGTTTGGACCCCAGTTAAGTTTCTTATCCAAGATCACTCCGAGATATTACGCTTTATCCGAAATCTTAAGTGGGGTGCCATCAATTTTTGGCACTGCAAAAGGAGGAATTTTCCTTCTGTTTGTGAAAAGTACCATTTCTGTTTTAAGGGGGTTTACTTTGAGACCGCATCTCCTGGTCCAGTTACTGACCTTGGATAATGCGCTTCCTAATTGTTCGCTTACAGTGGTTAGGTATTTACCTGTCGCTAGAAGAGCTAGATCGTCTGCGTAGGCTATAACCTTGACACCGCTGTTATTCAGTTTGATGAGAATCTCATTCATCACCAAAATCCAAAGAAGAGGTGATAAAATACCCCCTTGCGGAGTTCCTCTAGATGCGTACATTTTTATATGTGACCCACCTAATTCACTATTTATTTGTCTGTTTTTCAACATGCACACGATCCATTTTATGACCGTGTCTTCTATTTTAAGATCAGTAAGTGCTTTTTCAATTGCACTATTATGAACATTATTGAATGCTCCTTCTATGTCTAGAAATGCTGCGAGGGTATATTCTTTAACCACAAGTGACTTTTCTATTGTTCTGACTGCACAGTGTAAGGCTGTTTCTACACTTCTACCTTTTGTGTATGCATGCTGAAAGGGTGATATAGTCTCCGGTCTTAAATAACTGCGGATATGTATATCGATTAATCTTTCAAGAGTTTTAAGTGTAAAAGAAGTTAGACTGATAGGTCTGAAATCTTTTGGTTCTGTGTAACTGGATTTACCAGCTTTAGGTATAAAGACAACTTTGACTTCACGCCATGTTTTAGGGACATATCCCAGTTGTAGGCTATTTTGGAATATTGAGATCAGGTATGGAATAATGAATTCACTACTTTTTTGCAGCATCAAGGGGAAGACGCCGTCCAGGCCTGGAGATTTATAAGGAGAGAAGGAGTTGATGGCCCAGATCAACTTTTCTTTCGTAATAATTTCTCTAGGAATTTCACAAAATGAGTGCAAAGAGTTTGTGGAAACATTTTCCAATTCAGAGTTACTACCTGGGAAGTGAGCTTGCACCAGGAGTTTTAAGCTGTCTTGACAAGATTCAGTCCATTGGTTATCAGGCCCTTTTAGGGAGCCTATAGGAGTGACTGTTTTGGAGAGGATCTTCCTTAGTCTTGCCGAATGATTTGTACATTCGATAGTACTACAAAAGTTTCTCCAAGAACAGCGTTTGGCTCGTTGAGTTTCTGTCTTAAATTTTCTTTGACTGGTTTTGTAGGATTCCCAATCACTTTCAGCTCTAGTGCGTTTAGCACGATTGAAAAGTTTTCTAGTTTCTTTTCTTATGTTACTGAGCTCAACTGTCCACCAGGGTGGTTTGTTGTTTTTCTTCGTCGCGGTAATAAGAGGACTACTTTTGTCCAATGCATCGCGTAGAATTCCTGTGAATTCCTCTGTCAATTTATCTAAGCCATTTGGGTCTAGATTATTATCAGTCCTCAGGGGACTGAGGTTCTTAACTATTTCCCTATTGAATACCTGCCAATCGGTACGCCTATTATTCCTAAAGGGCTTATTGTGCCTATCAGCATCAGGGATATAAAATTCTATTAGCCTATGATCGGAAAAAGAGATTTCATCTAAAACCTTCCATTTTTCTAATAGGCAAGTGTCTGAGTTATTCGTCAAAGTAATATCAAGAACCTCTTCACGTGTTTTTGTAACAAAGGTGGGGGTGTTGCCTCTGTTAGCTACCACAAGGTTATTTTCGATAATATACTCAAAGAGGGACTCGCCCCTAGTATTTATGTCAGTGCTTCCCCATTGCACATGATGTGAATTAGAATCACAACCTAAAATGATATCAAATTTGTTCTTACTTGCAAAAGATATCAACGTTTTAGTGATATCTGCCGGTGGTCCTTCTATGCTATCATACGGCATGTAGGTGGAAGATAAGATGAGCGTTGGAAGCCCATCGCGTTCCAGTTTAACCGTAGTCTGGTCAATGTTGCTGTAAGTAGTTAGAAGAAAAAGATTAAACTGTTTCTTAGCTACTATGCATGTTCTAGGGTTACTATTTTGACTGTCAAGATTTGACTTATACAACAGTAGTTCTTTAGATTGTAGACCCTTGATATTCCCTCTTACAACCCAGGGTTCCTGTATCAGGGCTACGTCGTATTGTCTACTCTCCATGAGGTAGACAAGGTTAGCAGTTGCGGCTTTACTATGATGAAGATTGATTCTATGGGCTGGGGCCTTGACACTTTCCCAAGTACAAATAAAGAACAAAGCACATAGGTATAGACCAGTGCCAATAATTTTTGAAAATAAAAAAATTATTAGCAGTATAAGGGTGGTGGGAAAATTTAGGATAAATGGTGTATGAAAGGGGAAAAATAAATTACCCACAAACTAATTGGGGGAAAGGGGGTGGGTGGGCGAAAAAGTGGGGTGGGTGTCAAAAATCGTGGTTTTTTACGATTTCTGTCAAAAGTAGACCTCCTATCGAAAAAAATTAAAGCAAAAGTTGTAGAGCGTAAAAGTGTCAACATTTTTACTCAGACCATTTTTTTTATATAACCTCAAAATATTGGAAAAAATGCAAAAAAACAATTTTTTTATTTTTTATTTTTATCTTTTACAAAAATGGTTGGATTTTCACAAAACTTAGTCAAAAACTACTTTGTTATTTTTTTAGCAAAAAGTTAATTTTTGGATTTTTGACGAATTTAATTTGAAAAAAAATAGCCTATTTTTCAAACAAAAAAGTTAACGAAAAAATTTTTGATTTTTGAAAATTTTCGAGTGCAATTATAAAGATTAAAACCTATTATTTATGATTGTGTGGAAAAACTATACTTTTGTTTTAGAAAATATTGAGAAAAATTGAAAAGAACAAAAAAAAACGATTTTTAACATCGATTTTTCCATAAATGATAGTAATATTGGCGAGAAATAACTTTCCATCAGTGGCGAAGGGTTCATATAAGTCGATTATTTCCGTCTTACCTTTTGAAATTCTCAAACTCAACATTTCAACAACATAAACTTCTGGCAACATGAATATAATTTCAATCAACACCTGCACACGTTGTCAACATTATTTCAAATACTCTTCTTTCAGTTCTACTCTACACACCTATCTGCTTTTCAACTCACTCCATAAACAAATTTGTTTTCTTTCCTCTTTTTTTATTTACTTATTAACTGCCCTTGTGACCTCTTTGTTTAATACACGCTTTCTTATGGAAGAAAATAGCTAAGACGATATTCTTCGTCTTACTTTTTGGTGATTTGTTATGTATCTCTCATAATTTTCGCTCTGAGTTATGAATGCGCAGTGCGCATGTCAGCGTCTGCTTGAGGTATGATTCATTTTTCATAGGAAGAAAAAAAGGTAGAATAAAGGGCCCAGCCCAAAGAATCCGTTGCGTCGAAGTTTTAAAATAAAATACACACGTTCTTATGGGAAGCGACCCATAAGCGACGGATCGGACGGAGACGGACTTCCCATAAAGGCCCCAGCCCATAGAATCCGTTGCGTCCGTTCCGTCGAAGTTTTTGACTGACAGCTCGATAAAATACACACGTTCTTATGGGAAGCGACCCATAAGCGACGGATCGGACGGAGACGGACGGTTTCGACGGAAGAAGTTGCCCAACTTTCTACTTTTTCATCCGTCGTATGGTTTAACATTGGTTGTCAACAATAGATCTGTTCAATTTTCTGTTTTAGAGTGCACACCGGGGAATTTCAGAACTAAATGAACTGTGCTCTTTTCTTCTCCGATTTTATGAGTTGTGAACTTTCAGTATTCATTAGTGAATTAATTGTAATAAAAGTTATATTTAGTGATATATCTAATAAATTATATCGATTAAATACTAAAATTCCGTTGTAGAGCTCAATTTTACTATGCCAAAGTCATATGTACAAATGATAATCTGTTATTAAAAATTGTTTTTAACTGAAGAGCAAGTACCTACATGAAATCTAGTCGCGCATTTTATTTTATTAAAAAAAAGAACAACAATAATAGTTAAAAATTTCTTGCATCAGAACTTCCTTAGTGCACATTCAGCGATAAAACATCGAACACACCTCGGAATTTGAAGTGAGCTGTCAAAAAGCAATCCGTCGTACGACGTATTCTATGGGTCACCCCTTTCTGTCCCAAACTTCAACTTCAACGGATGGATTGACGGAACGGACGCAACGGATTCTATGGGCTGGGGCCTTAAGAACGTGTGTATTTTATCGAGCTGTCAGTCAAAAACTTCGACGCAACGGACGCAACAGATTCTATGGGTTGGGCCCTTAAGACGGTTTCCTCCGACTTATTTGGGGAATTTGTGTGTATTGCGCAATCGCTGAGCTGATGAGTCAAATTATGTTGCGCAGGTTGTAGGTGAGGTAAGTTTTATTTGAAGAAAATCAGTTAGGAAAATAATAAATCAAGGGGCACGGTAGTGCCCAGCCAAGTTCTCTATACTCTGTCCGATAAAAATTAGCAGTACAGGCCTTATGGGAGAGCTTTTTTAAAATCAGTGGGACCTAACAGTTGCCAAACGAAAAATATGCCCCTGAAACAAGAAAACCATAGACGCGTCATGGCATTGTTGTTGTAATTTCTTTACCAAGCGACGTACACCCTCCTATGACCGATCGACCACACGATCTGTGGCAGAATGAAACTCAATCATCAAAGTTGTTTTTTAAAAGTATTCACAATACATAAGACATAAGAGTTACCATTGGTAAAATTCCTTCATAAACTACTCCCTTTTCTATTATTTTTCTGAAAGAGCTTTCAGGATTAATGCTTTTTTCAAGCTTTTACAACGAAAAAAAACATATGTGTTGACGTGGTGTTGGGGCTGTTTTTTTTTTATTTTGTGTTAACAGTTAATATTAATATTTTAACACGCATTTCAACATTTTAACAGGAAAAATTTGTTAAGCATGTGTGGGGTTGGGCTGTGTCTTAAATGAGTGGATTTTTGTTTCTTATTGTGGTGTAAAAAGAAAAATAATTTTTTTTTTTATTCGTTTTTGTGAAATTTTACCGCCAAGATGGTAACGCTGGTACCTTTTCGAAACATTTTGTCTGGATAGTACGGCATCGCTGTGTGAGCTTTTTGATGTGATAGACATATCCAGAAGGCGTGAAGCAGAGTGAGATGCAAATATCCTATCTTCCCTGTACCAATTTTTATCGGACAGAGTATAGCAACTTTGGCACTACACCCTTATTTACAGGAAACAACTCAGGCCATTTTCGACCCCCCTCTAACTTCAACACCAAAGATGATTTCAAACTCTCTATATGTGTTGATCTGGTCAAAACCAAACACCTCACAAAATTTCAGCTTCTTACAATTAGTAGTTTCTGAGATATAGGGCTTCAAAAATCGCAAAAACCGTAACTGACTGACTGACTCACTCACTCACTGACAGATCATCAAAATTATGGAGAACTTCCCGCTATCGTAGAAACTTGGTGATAGGACGTTACTTGGCAATTTTTGAAATAACTTTAAAAATCGGTAATTAAAAGAAAAATTGTCAAGAGCACAATCAACATCTTATTGATACGAATTTGAACCCAAACTTGGAACTTGGTACACTTTTACATCTCAGTACTTTTTGTGCCAGCATAATTTCAACATAGGAGAACTTGGCTCTTTTTTTAACAGTAATGTTTTTGTTGTGATAATATACTACAAGAAAATAACACGCTCCTTTCCAACTTATTATCTGAATTTGTATGTATCTCTCCACTGGGCAGCTGTGTCAAAGGTTTCCACTATGATAAGAAATATGCGAGAATGTTATATTTAATGTCATGAGGCATTTTTGTTGACAGAAAGTGCAATTTCCATAAAGTGGCACAACTGCCCCAATTGAATTCAGCAAGTCCCAATTCCCAAGCAGAACGCAGTGCAATTTTGAAAATAATAAAAATTTATATGATGCAAAAATTGTGAAAAGTTTTAAGATAGTAAGATTTTTAGTGTTCTGAATTTAGAAGTCACAAATTGTCATTTGCTAACCTCTAAGATTTTGAAATATAAATTTCTATTTGCAATAATCTTTGAAAACAATTAATTTTGAAAAGAAATAAATATAAAGTACGAGTAGGACTTTTTGACATTCAACTTTTTGAAATTCCGAAAAATAACTTTTTTTACTAGTTAATATTCAAGTATTTCAAAAACGTGAAGGTCCAATCCAATTTTCACTTCGGGAAATTTTTTTAGAAAAGTATGGTTTTGTTCAAGCTCTGTTTTGTAACTTTATAGGTATTATTTTTTCTTAGAAGATTCAAATAATTTTAATCAGGGGGGTCATTCCGTAATTTTGAAAACGATAATCGAATCGATGATAATCGTTTTACAGTTTGAGAATCTTTAAAGCTATTTTAAGTCAATTCTGATTCAATATTTCCAAAATAGTTTATATAAATAAAAGTTTTCGTATCCTTAGAAGTCGTATTAGTCTAGGTGATTTAGTAGCTGCCTCTTACTCGGGTGACCCAGGTTCAATTCCAGAATTTGAAATTGTTTTTTTTTTTTATTTTCTCAATAATCGTCAATAAATAAACGATAGCTAAATAGGTCTCGTTTTTGGAGAATTTATTCGTTTTTGGATGCAATATTTGATTTTTTAAAAGTGGTTATTATTTTATTCCGATCACCGATTGATTTGCAAACTCCATAAACAAAAACAAAAAAATTTTAATGATTTAATTTCTACAAATAACCATAATGTTAGAGTCAATTATTTTAATATGTGCATCGAAAAACTATTCGTTTTTTAATACAAGATATAGGCGAAATGTATGTTGAACAGCGGCCGTTGTTTAAATTAAAAGTTTCTTATACTAAAACGAACGCTTCTTTGGATAGGCGAAAGTTTTGAAAAAAATCTGTGAGAATTATTATCAAAATGGTCATGTACACTTACTTACATATGCGTTGGAAGAGACAGAGGATTTGATTTGTCTCTAAATTGCCTTCTTAATAGTATCGTACCTATATAATTTTTGAAAATTTTAATTTTCCAAAATAAGTGCGTTTAAACGTCGAAAAATTTTGCTATAGCTGGATCAATATGAAATGACCCAAAAGTCAAAACTTACATACATATGTTACACATATTAAAATAATTTACTCTAACATTATGGTTATTTGTAGAAATTAATCATTAATATTTTTTTTTGGTTGTGGAGTTTCCAAATTAATCAGTGATTGGAATAAATCAATAAACACTTTAAAAAAATCAAATATTGCATCCAAAAACGAATAAATTCTCCAAAAACGAGACCTATTTAGCTATCGTTTATTTATTGACGATTATTGAGAAAATAAAAAAAAAAAAACAATTTCAAATTCTGGAATTGAACCTGGGTCACCCGAGTATGAGGCAGCTACTAAATCACCTAGACTAATACGACTTCTAAGGATACGAAAACTTTTATTTATATAAACTATTTTGGAAATATTGAATCAGAATTGACTTAAAATAGCTTTAAAGATTCTCAAACTGTAAAACGATTATCATCGATTCGATTATCGTTTTCAAAATTACGGAATGACCCCCCAGTTTAGTTTTATGAAGAAAACAAAATTGTAGTTTAAGGACGCTCTTACTTAAAGTTTTGTATACACCTAGATAACTGTTGCTTCTGTCGGCGTCGAGAGATCTTTTAGTTCTAAGGCGATTTCATGCATAGAAGATAGACTTTCTGATCAATGTCTCTCAAGTTAGCAGAGCAAGGTCAGCAGAACATATGTTTTGTTATTGAATCTTTTAGTGCTTACTAAGTGCTAATTAAGTGCCCCAAAATTAAATTAAGTGCTCCACTACTTTTGGAGAAAATTAATGTTCTGCTAACTTGATTTAAAGTTAGCAGAGCAATTACCAGAAAATGCCCTAAACTGCTCGTAGAAAAATCAGGTTTGGTATAATATTTAGGTGCTAATTAAGTGCTCTACGTATCCCAAAAAAAAATTTCCAAAAATTATTTTTTTTCCAAAAATTATTTTTTTTCTGTGATTTTCGAAAAAAATTTTTTTTTTTTCAAACTGTCTTAAATAATTAAGTGCTTAACTAATATTAGTTAAGTACCCCATTTTCCGAAGAATTTTCCGAGATTTTCCATTAAAAAAAAATATTTTCATTTTCCATACAAATTCATGTTCTGCTAGCTTGAATTTTGATTTTCTCAAAAAATAAATTTTTTTTGACAAAATTCAAATGGAGTAATTAAGTGCTCGACTAATTTGAATTATCTAAGTACCCCATTTTCCGAAGAATTTTCCGAGATTTTCCATTAAAAAAAAATATTTTCATTTTCCATACAAATTCATGTTCTGCTAGCTTGAATTTTGATTTTCTCAAAAAATAAATTTTTTTTTGACAAAATTCAAATGGAGTAATTAAGTGCTCGACTAATTTGAATTATCTAAGTACCCCATTTTCCGAAGAATTTTCCGAGATTAAAAAAAAAAAATATTTTCATTTTCCATACAAATCCATGTTCTGCTAGCTTGAATTTTGATTTTCTCAAAAAATAAATTTTTTTTGACAAAATTCAAATGGAATAAATAAGTGCTCGACTAATTTGAATTAAGTACCCTATTTTCCGAAGAATTTTCCGAGATTTTTCATTAAAAAAAAATATTTTCATTTTCCATACAAATTCGTGTTCTGCTAACTTGAATTTTGATTTTCTCAAAAAATAAATTTTTTTTTTGACAAAATTCAAATGGAGTAATTTTTGAGGAGGAATTTTTGAAAAAATCCAAATTCAAGTTAGCAGAACATGATTTTGTATGGAAAATGAAAATATTTTTTTTAATGAAAAATCTCGGAAAATTCTTCGGAAAATGGGGTACTTAGATAATTCAAATTAGTCGAGCAATTAATTACTCCATTTGAATTTTGTAAAAAAAAAATTTATTTTTTGAGAAAATCAAAATTCAAGCTAGCAGAACATGAATTTGTATGGAAAATGAAAATATTTTTTTTTAATGAAAAATCTCGGAAAATTCTTCGGAAAATGGGGTACTTAACTAATATTAGTTAAGCACTTAATTATTTAAGACAGTTTGAAAAAAAAAAAATTTTTTTCGAAAATCACAGAAAAAAAAATAATTTTTGGAAAACAAAATTATTTTTGGAAATTTTTTTTGGGATTCTTAGAGCACTTAATTAGCACCTAAATATTATACCAAACCCGATTTTTCTACGACAGTTTAGGGCATTTTCTGGTGATTGCTCTGCTAACTTTAAATCAAGTTAGCAGAACATTAATTTTCTCCAAATGTAGTGGAGCACTTAATTTAATTTTGGGGCACTTAATAAGCACTAAAAGATCCAATAACAAAACATATGTTCTGCTGACCTTGCTCTGCTAACTTGAGAGACATTTCTGATCAAGCACTTATATCTATAGGTAGAAAAAAACTTCTTCTAAATTCTAATTACTAAAAGTAGACTTGACTTTTAAGAAAAAGTTCTTGCAGAGTTTTATGAAAGAAAAACGTAGAACTTTGCACACTTTTTAATGGAAACTTAATTAAAAAAATATATATGTAGGTATATATCTTATGTTTTTGACAATTGCTTAATGTCATGGCTTGAAACGCACAAATGCATTAAAAATTTGGAATTGCATTTCTTGGTGACTAATTTTTCTTCGACTTACGATTTGAAATCATTCACGCCTCGCCACTGCTTCCATAGAATTTAAATTATACTTTTCTAATGGCCTTTGACCTTCTTAATTTGAATCTAGTATTAGACTAGCTTTTGTGCGCTGAGCTCGAATCCGAAGTTTAAAAAAATTCTATCACATCACGTTTTTGAGATAATACCATGCAAAACATCACAAAAATAGTGTGTTGGACGTTCAAATTTCAATATTTTCAGGTTATATAAAAAAAAATTGAGTAAAAGTTGTAGACACTTTTACACTATACAACTTTTTTTTTTAACTTTTTTCGAAAGGTGGTCACTTTTGACAGAAATCGTAAAAACCCACGATTTTTGACACCCACCCCACTTTTTCGCCCACCCACCCCCTTTTCCCCAATTAGTTTGTGGGCAATTTATTTTTCCCCTTTCATACACCATTTATCCTAAATTTTCCCACCACCTTTATACTGCTAATAATTTTTTCAACTTTTGCCCTCTGAAAATCGGATTGGCACTGGTCTAATAGGCGTCCTTTGCATATAAAATCTATAGTACTATCATGAAGTGAATTTTTTTTAGTTTGTTCGTTACCTGAGTGGTCACGGGGAGCGCTTAGATCAAATTCAATAATGGGAGTAAGGAGATGAGATAAACATTTCATATTTTGGCATATTTTTTAGTTCGTTCGTTAGCTTACTATTTTGGTGGCGCTGTTTTTTTTTTCATGATAGTACTATAGATTTTATATACAAAGTACGCGTCCTGCGAACCACACACCTTAATTTGTTACATTTTTTGTAAACGTTTTATTTTGTATTTCTCCTTAACCTTGAATAAAAAATTACTCTCAGGAGTATTGTTCCACTATGCCTACACCTACACAGACACAGTCCACAACTTTTTTTTCCAAAATTTATAAAAACTGAGTAGATAAGGTACCTAATCTACCTACAAATCCGTAATAATTACGAACAAATAATATTGATTTATGACTGTTTTATGACAATGACAATTTTAAACCATTGCATAAGAATATGAAGTCAAACAAATTAACATGGGCTTAAGAGATTCAAAGAGGATACTAATAAGCCCACGACGACGCCGACGGTGAGAACACAAAGTGCAGTTTAAGAATATACCTACAAATATATTTAAATGAAAACCTTAACATTCCTTAAATTAAACTCGTAACTCCCTTAGATTTAGGACTTCATGGATAACCTAAATATGTATAGGTAGGTGTAGGGTGGCATTTTTTTTCAGTAGTTAAATATTTAAAAAACAATTCTGAGGGTAGTTTGCTGGTAGGCATCAAACAATCCATAAAAGCTATGTAAAATGCAGATGCCAGTCACTTTGTTCCACCTCAGTCTGCTTAACGACCGATGAAATTAAAAAGCAAACCTTTTTTCGGAAACGCGTTTTTATACGACTTCAACAATAGAATGTGTATTCTCTCTCTTAGGTAAACGGGGGAACATTTAAATTAAATTACAATAACGAGTCTGTTTTTTTTAAGATTAATGTAAGGAACAAGTTTCGGTGACTAGAGAAATGAATTTAATGTTCTGTTGGTAAGAGATAGAATAAGGTAAGATATTTTTATCGCTCCTATAAGACTAAACTCAAGTTTTTGTTAACTGAAACAGGATGAACAATCTGTGCGTAAGTAGACTGTAGCTTACAAAACAAATTATACCATTTAAAAGCCAAATATTTCTTCTAAGGAATGAAACCATTTTTAAATTTTTACAATGCGCAAAAAGTATTAAAATAATTTATTAAAAACAATCATTTCTTATGAAAAAAGTGAAAAAATCACTTCCATCAACCAAAAACCAATTTTTTTTTATAAAACAACCTATAATACATTTTATACCATCTGAAAGCCTATTTTTTAAGCTCAAAATTTTTATATCTCTCATGTCTGTGTGACGTCTACAAAAAGAACTAGAATTTTCATCAAAAAAAGCAAAAATATCAATCTTTTTTATCTTCTCACGCCATTAAATCAATTTTTTCTTTAACAAACTATATTAATATTTTATATAATAAGATAGATTATTATTTCACCTTTCATATGACGCTTCAATCATATTTTTAAGATGCCTACAAAAAAAAGTTACAACTTTATAGTACCGTGACTACAAAATTGATCGAGAATTTTTTTCAGTTCTAAAACCAATTTTTCTTACTTTTATTGCTTTTCATTGACAAACATCAAAAATTAAACCATACTTTAAAAAGATTGCTGCTTTAGTTAGACGACCTGTTTAACGATAAAGTATACTTTATCGTTCGAAAATATCAAAGAGTAAACTCTCGTTTTATATTTTGTTTCTAGATCAGACCCCCATCTTAAAGTAGATTAATGTCCAATTTCATAAATAAATAAACACTAAAAGCACTTTTATCAAAAACCTTTTTAAATTTTATCAGGCCCTTAATCTGTTTGGTTTCACCAATCTGTAAAAGGGATATTTTACGGAAATTTTTGTTAAAATTGAGTTCTCCTCACATCCCTGGGAAATAAATTGTTTCTTTCTTTCTAATAAGCGAAATGTGTGAGAAAAAAAGAGAAAGCATTCAGTGGCGTATCCAGAAAAAAATTTGGAGGGGGCTGGAAAATTTTTCAAAAATTTTGTATAGGGTACCTAAATGTAGGAACATTTTTTTTCTTTTTTTATTCGTCTTTGAGCACTGTGCTGCAGTACTGAAAGCTACATTTTAGTGCTCTTGACAGCTTCGAACTATTGTCTCTTCCTTTCACAGTCAAAGTAGTGTTTTTTCAAAGTTCTTGTATCTCAATCATTTTACACAAACAGCAAGGTGTTGAGTAATCTTAAAAATAAAAAAACACTATATCGTTTAAACTTTGTCATGAACTTTGTCAGGCTGAATTCAAATCTGTTTACATATTTATTCCTACCATGTCTTGTTTTTGAGATATACTCATTACTATTTTCCGCAATTCGACCGAAAGTAAATTGAAATCACTTTTCAATTTCACGTGAAATCTATCTTCGATTGATTTCGACAACTTCGTAAATGCTTCGAACTGTCAAAACTGAAGTATCATCCATTTTTATTTTGTTGCATGGATGCAATTTTATTTACAATTTTAATGAACAAAATCAGAATTTAAAAGAAAAAATAAGTAGATACATTTTTCGAGACATATCAAAAATGTATGCAAGTGAAATGCAGAACATGGGCGATATTATTGCAATTTGTAAATACTCAAATAAAAATTAAATAGGTTAAGTGTAAAGTGAATGAGGTGCAAACACAGAGACAGTGATTCTTCTTCTTCCTTTTTTTTTTTTTCTCGGCGCTGTTATGATCTCGATGTCGAGGGGATCATAACCTTCCCACTTTACTGCTTCACACTAGTGATCCGCCTGTGGGGTTCGCCGGGTTGACCTCAGAAATCGGCGGCAAGCCTCCCGGTTTTGTATTGTTCCGTTTCTGAGGCCAACTGAATGCTGGTGTTTTTGCATTTGCTTGTACCAGGAGTTTTTAGGCCTACCTTTCTTTTTATTTTATTTAGAGGCAGTGATTAATAATGATATAAATAAATTAGCAACAAATTTTGTCCAAAGATTGCAGATTCATTGAAAAAGGCACCAAATTCACTTACAGAAACAAAGTGAACTGATTTCGATCAGAAAATCCAAAATGAGTGAAAAAATGCAGAACATTTAATTTCACTATCGGCAAGTGAATGCGCAAAAAGTGAAATGCAGAACGTGAAAGTCTGAAAAACTAATTTTCAGAAGCGCAATCTGGAATTTCCAGACCACTAAGATTTTAAAATACCAAAAATTTCTATTTTCTTTGAAAAAAATATTATTTTCAAAAAAGTAAATATACTGAAGACGATGTTTGCATAAGAAGTTCTACAAAATTTAACGGTGATGTAATTCGACGCCAAAATACCGAAAAAAAAAAGATTTGAAGAATTCCGAATTGGAATAAAATCCGAAAAAAATGTATCCCAACCCTCAACGTCAGCTAAGGCCCTTACTCAAACAAACACAAACAGCCCTTTCAGAATTTGGAGGGGGCTCAAACATCTGAGATGCCTCTAAATCTCTAAGATTTACGAACAAGTTTCATTTAATCATGTACATTATGAAGAAATCAGCTAAATAATAACATTGTCTTGGAGGCTTGGGGGGGGGGGGGCTTGAGCCCCCTGAGCCCCCCCCTCAATACGCCACTGAAAGCATTATGTAATGATTTATGTGATGATTACTTTGTGTTTTACATTTATTATTCTAAATAAAAAGCAAACCATTAAAATATTATTATAGGTCGTTTCAAATCAAAAGTCCTGACTCTGAGTTTATTTTCTCCCTTCCAATAAAATTGAGAACAAATGAACAAAAAACTCAATTTTGTTGGCTCATGTGATTCAGTCGAGATTTGTTTGTTTGTGACTACAAAATTGATCGAGAATTTTTTTCAGTTCTAAAACCAATTTTTCTTACTTTTATTGCTTTTCATTGACAAACATCAAAAATTAAACCATACTTTAAAAAGATTGCTGCTTTAGTTAGACGACCTGTTTAACGATAAAGTATACTTTATCGTTCGAAAATATCAAAGAGTAAACTCTCGTTTTATATTTTGTTTCTAGATCAGACCCCCATCTTAAAGTAGATTAATGTCCAATTTCATAAATAAATAAACACTAAAAGCACTTTTATCAAAAACCTTTTTAAATTTCATCAGGCCCTTAATCTGTTTGGTTTCACCAATCTGTAAAAGGGATATTTTACGGAAATTTTTGTTAAAATTGAGTTCTCCTCACATCCCTGGGAAATAAATTGTTTCTTTCTTTCTAATAAGCGAAATGTGTGAGAAAAAAAGAGAAAGCATTATGTAATGATTTATGTGATGATTACTTTGTGTTTTACATTTATTATTCTAAATAAAAAGCAAACCATTAAAATATTATTATAGGTCGTTTCAAATCAAAAGTCCTGACTCTGAGTTTATTTTCTCCCTTCCAATAAAATTGAGAACAAATGAACAAAAAACTCAATTTTGTTGGCTCATGTGATTCAGTCGAGATTTGTTTGTTTGTTTGCTTTGAGTTAAAAAATATTTTTTTTAGGAAAAAATCTAAAAAAATCTCTCCCATAAGAAATGTAATGGTTTTTTTTTTGTAGACGAACTGCCTAACTCAAAAAATTGAAAATCAAATTGGTACAAAACGAAAATATCAACACATATAAATCACTTCCTTAGTGCATCTGACATTTTAATGACGCTTTTAAAATTTAATGAGCCAAAAATGGGCATTTAGTTTAAAAGGCTGTTTAAAAGCTTGTTAAATTTAAAATTGAAATCGCCCATTAGAGTAGGGTTTAAATGTTTGAAAATTTGCGCTAATAATTTTTTGTTATTCTTATTGGACTGCACGTCCTGTTTATTGTATAATCGTTTTAACTTTATAGACTGATTTGATTCGAGTGGGGGTTGAGGAACAAAGAAAATGAATAAGGAGATACCACAATACACAATTGTTCGCTCTTCGCCTGTTCGTTTGAGATTGGTGTGTGTGGGGTGCCAGATATCTCCTTCGAATTGGCACGGATTATTTTACATCCTGCCCACTTTAAACCTTGGGTTTAATAACTCCTGATTGTATGGTTCTGCGTTGGGGCTTCTTCCGAATAGCATTTGCTCATGGACATTGGAAATAAAATGCATGACTTGGTCGCACGAACTAAGAGTTCAAGTTGCTTAAATTTTTAAGACTTTTTATATAGAAATTTGGGAAATGTAGGTACTTATATAAAAAAAAAAAACAGACTGACAGACGTACTTCCGGGACCCTATTTTTCGGCATTCTCTACCATCGTAATGTCATGAAAATATGTAATCTCAACTTTTTTTTTGTACGAATGCATAACTTGATATATGTATGTACATATATGGTACCTATATCGCAAGTAAAAACATTAGCGCCGCTGAGTATGCCAATGAAAAACCAAGTCGATTCGGGTATTCTGTAATGTTGATAACCATAGTTACTGAGGAGATCGTTGTTCATAGACATCATTAGTTGAGTTCCGCTCGGATTTAAAATAAAATAATTTTAAGAACTTTATGAATCCTTTGTCCCTGCTTTATCTAAAACCTTAATCCCGAATTTTATCAGTGTAGCATGTTTTTCACATGGGTTTCGGTTATATTTTACTTGTTGAAGTCAAAAAACAAGCACCCTTGTTTTTAATCGGCAATAACTTTTCTTTATTTTTATTCAGCATCAAAAAATACCTTGAAAACATGTGTCATATGATGATATTCGACAAACAATTTTTTTCAGTATGTTTTTGACCTTGTCCGCGAAAAAACACCCTTCCACCCAACTTTTTTTTATAGACTTTTTTTGTACTTGGTTCTTATCCCAAAAGCAAACTTTTTGCCAAGTTTCATGAGTGTAACAATTTTTTTTTTATTTCTTGATTTTATGTAGGTACTATTTTACCTGTACTATTAACTAAAGTAAACGAATTGCGCTTATGTGCGATATGGTTATTTTTATGAGAATTGTGTGTGCTCGAGCACACTAGTAGTAGCAATATGCAACTTGCCACTTGGAAATTACCACATGCAACTTGCCACATGCAACTTGCCACATGCAACTTTCCACATGCAACTTGCCACATGCAACTGCCCACATACAACTTGCCACATGAAACTTGCCACATCCAACTAGCCTCATGCGACTTGCCACATGCAACTTGCCACATCCAACTTGCCAAATGCAACTTGCCACATGTTACTTGCCACATGCAACTTCCCACATGCAACTTGCCACATGCCACATACATTTCCACATGTTGCATACAGAATGCAAAATGTCTCGTGCTACTTGCCACATGCAACATGCACTTGCAGTTGCACCATGTTTCATGCCACATGCAATGCAACTTGCGACATGACGGGATTGTGTGTTTTTTTCGTACTGCGGCGTACTCCATTTTAAATATTAAAGTACAACCAACTCGAAACGACAGCCCTGCTGCCCAATTGTCAGTCTCGGAGATGGCGATCGCGTCATAATCCCCCTTCAAGCAAGCAGGTCCGACCTCGGTCCGAATCCGCTCCGCCTCAGACGGAGCTGAGTCCGACTTCGAGGCAGAAACTGGTCCGAAGGCGGCTCAAATTAGTATGGAAATTAGAATCACCGCGGAGCCGATTTTATATGTATTGGTTTTTTCACCACGATTTCTTCTTCGACTTTGTGTCCATATACAAAAAGTTGCAAGTGTGTGAGTGCAACCCCGTCTTTCGCGGTCGGAGGTCGGAGTGTCTTTTCTGAACTCCGTTTTCTTGCTTGAAGGGCCCTTTGTCATTCTTGTCAAAAAGTAAATTTTCATGGCTCACCGCGCCGGCCACCGCAAAAGAAGCATAACATCACAAAAATTGTGTTGATAGCTTTTTGCATTTTATTTGCTGTTTTCCCTTCAAGCAATAAAACGAAGTTCAGATTTAATTGCTCCATTCGGAAACGCCAAATCTGAGATTAGACGAGTACACTCACACACTTACAACTTATTGTGTATGAATACAAATCGAAGGGGAATCGTGGTGAAAAGGAAAATTAACAATAGAAAGACAAAGGCAAACAAATGACAATGACAAGGCGCAATTTTGCTATTTGTTGCATATTCTTAATATTATATTCTGTAAATATATTATATATAAATTGGAATATTAACTAACCAAAAAAGGTACGCATTGCTAGAAGGTATTTTAGCGTACTTACGCAGCAAATTATTAGCTAGTAATTGTGTGTTTTTCGCCGGAAATCATCTTTTTCGGCAGCCTTAGGGGGAAGTGGTCACTCTTCGTACAGTTTTTACTTATTTTTTTTTAGTTATTTATTTACTCACTAAAGCTTCGAGAAAATGGACTTTATTTGTAATATATGTAGGTACATTAGGGTGGAGTGAAAAAAAAGTTGTCTTATTTTTTGTTCTACATAGCCAGGATGGGTGCCATTTGGAACTAAAATAACAGGAAAAAAGTTTCAGATCGATCAAAGAAGTTTTAGAGGGTTCACCAGTCACTTGAAAAAAATGAAAACACCATAAAGGTTAGTTTATGGAATTTTTTGAGTTTTTATTGTTTTACTCAGTTTTTTTGATTCGAAAAACATGTACATTATTATTTATTGTTCAATTTTCATTTAAAAATTACGATTTTATTGACTTAAGGCCCTTTCTGCAAGAATCCATGGGCGGCGAGCACCCCCAACCCCCATAATACAGCCACGTAAAAACCAAAAATAAAGAAATTTCTTAGACAAAAATAGTTTTGGTTTTTTGTTAATTTCTCGAAAATGAGAAGATGTTTTTGGATGCGGTTTTCTGTTTATGTTTAAAAACAAATAAGAGCATCGAATTTTAAAAACCTAAGTAGTACTTAGTTACATAAAATTTTGAAAAAATTTAGTTTGAATTTTTTTTTTTCAAAATTTTGATTTCGAAAGTTAATTTTTCAAAAACTGTGCCAGAAAATGGCCATATTAAACATTTTTGTAAAAGACGAGGTTTTTGGCTTTACAAAAAGGTATAGCACGTTATTGTAAGTATAACCGTTGATTTTTAATATTTTTTTGTTTCAAATTAAATAATTTCTTTTTTAAATTGCCCCTCCCCGCTAAACGAAGGGGAATAGAACCTCCTCCCATTCGATTTTTTTCTTGTCTCGACTGAACCTACACGCTCTAACTTTTTGGCACATTGCTCCATCTCTTTTGAAAATTGCTCCCAGTACATTACTTCCAACAAGCATGTAAATTTTAAAGGGCGTTGTGAACCCTCAAGATATTTTTTGATCGGGCTGAGATTTGGTATGCTCTTTTTTGATGACTAATGGCACCCGTCCCTGGTATGTAGAAGAAGAAAAAAAAAAAGTGCAGTTTCACTCCGCCCTAATGTACATATATTAGAGTGGCCGCAATCCCCATAGAAATTTAATATATAAAAAGTGAAAATAACCCCCTCTGTTTGGAAGCTACAGCTAATTTACAGCGAAAAACAGTGAGAAAACAGAGATTTTTAATACTTTGAGCGAGTGTCGGCACCATTTAGACTTATCCAATCGAGCTAAAATTTTGGCTATCTAAAAATCTGCAAAGGCGGAAAATTTTATGGGGTTCCCCCGACCAAATTTCGAAAATCGATTTCTTGCGGTCACTCTAATGTATATTATTACACTTTACAAAAAAATTTGACACTTCTAAGTCAAAGGCTTAAATAGTTATAGCCATTTTACTGGGATTAGATTTTTGTACGAATCCTCCCCACCCGTGGGGTACCTTCGTACAGCACATGGGGTACATTCGTACAGGATATTTAAAACATATATTTGACTAGTTTTTGATTCAAATCCCAAATTTGAGTTTTAAAACATTTAATTACTTATTAATTTATTAATTAATTGAACTTGACTCAGAAAAAAACAAAAACAAATAAAAAACTTAATTTTTCGCGATTCGACGATTCTGAAACAAATTATTATTATTATTTACATATATAAAAATACCAACCTTAATTTACTATAGAATGCGAAAAACTTATTATAGAGGTTTAAATTTCATTTCAATAAAACTGTAACTCCGTGTTTTGATTGTTATCTACTCAAGAAAATTTACTGGCGGGCATACTTATGCGTACGAATGTGCCCCATGTTTAACTGTACGAATGCTCCCCAAGCTGTACATAATGCAGAAAAATCGATTTTTGAAAAAATGTACTGAGATTTTGCAATATTTATTTTTAAAACACAAATTTAACACTTTAAACAACAATTCTTCATTACTGTTTAGCCAAAAACATACTTAACTTAAACACAACATGACATCAAATGTACATAAAATAAAATGCACGACTGGGGTCGCACGAACTTGCTCTTAGAGTTAAAGTTGCTTAAATGTTTAAGACTTTTTATATAGAAATTTGGAAAAAAAAAATAAAATTCGTTTTAAAAAAAAAATAAAATAAAATCTGAAATTAAATTGCCCTCCAAAACAAGTATGCAGTTTTGATTGATATATTAATATGCATTTTTAGAAAAAAAATTTTCAAAATCGTTAGAGCCGTTTTTTAAAAAACTAATTTTTTATAAATAATTTTTTCGAAAAAAAGTTTAAAAATAAAATTGGTATGCCATTTTGTAGAAATCACTAATCAACATCTTAAAACAAAATTTCAAAAAAATTAAATGTCCCGTTTTCGAAAATTTGATTTTTCAAAAAAAAAATTTCAAAATTTTTTTAAAAATCCAAAAATTATTTTTTTCAAAATTTTATTTTTGGTTTATATTTAAATTATATAAATGCTTCTTCACAAAAAGTTTCGTTGAAATCGAATAATCAGTTTTGGAGATAATCGGATTTGAAAAAAACAGTTCTATGGCAGGTACCGTTAATAATGATTTTCAAAAAAAAAATTTTCATTCGAAGATAGACCTTAACATTAAACTAACACTTGAATTTTTTAAACAAAATCGTTAGAGCCGTTTTCGAGATATTTCAATTTTACTAAAATCGGTATATGACAAGTACCGTTATTTTTGGTCCAAAATAATTAATTCCAAAAACCCCTCTGGAGAGTCGCCAAATAACGCTGCATACCAGGTTTGACATCAATCGGTCTATCCGTTTAGGCTGTAGCTCCTTATACAGACAGACAGACTGACAGACTGACAGACTGACAGACTGACAGACTGACAGACTGACAGACTGACAGACTGACAGACTGACAGACTGACAGACTGACAGACTGACAGACTGACAGACTGACAGACTGACAGACTGACAGACTGACAGACTGACAGACTGACAGACTGACAGACTGACAGACTGACAGACTGACAGACTGACAGACTGACAGACTGACAGACTGACAGACTGACAGACTGACAGACTGACAGACTGACAGACTGACAGACTGACAGACTGACAGACTGACAGACTGACAGACTGACAGACTGACAGACTGACAGACTGACAGACGGACTTCCGGGACCTACTTTTTTGGCATTGTCTACCATCGTAATGTCATGGAAAAATGTTATCTCAACTTTTTTTTTTGTACGAATGCATAACTTGATATATAGTACCTATATCGCAAGTAAAAATTACTCAGAGCACTAAAAAACACTAAAAGTCTTGTGGCGACCGAATCCGTTGCACTTAGGATTCAAAATTTATCTAGCAGCTCGGCGCCTACTATGTCTATGCACACTAGTAAGCACGTGTTTGAATACCGTTTAGTTTTTGTTTTAAGCTCACTGTACGAAGGGTGACCGTGTACGAAGGGTGACCACTTCCCCCTACGCCACCACCAACCACGAACGGCATTCAACATCCAAAATTTGAGGAATTACATTAATCACTCCTGCCGCTGGCCTATATCACTTTGTGAAAATAAAATAAAACAATTTCAGTGAAAAAAAATTATTAGTGTTCTTTTGTTGGTTGCAAATGCTTTTCCTTTTCTAAATGTCATTCTTTTTTTCGAATCTTTTTATAGTTTTGGAGCCCGAGCTGTGACTCACTTCGGAGCCGGTTCGGACTAATGTCGGGCTCGTTTGCTTGAAGTGTTTTGGTTGCAATTGACGATGTGTTGTTGTTCTTCAATTTAGCCACCTAAAAGCCAGGCGCATTCACTGATCTCTATAATACACTGGATAGTGTATTCATAGAACATTTTTGAGGCAAATAGAAGGAAGTGTTATACATGTACCGGTCAACTTTATAACATTATAACAACTAATATTATGACAACTTGTCATTTCATTTGACATACATAACCAACTTCACATTATTTGTGAATTGATTTTTGGTTTATGTGTATTTTGTATTCGTTAACCAATCTAAAAAATATAAATTTTAATTAGAATACTTGGAACAAAAGAATGGAAAAAAAATCAGTATAATATTTGTGTTGTTAGGTTATTTAAGTTTGTTTGCAAATAATTAAACTTTTTTTTTTATGTTTTTACAAGCAAAAGTCACAAAACCTAGATGTCAAAAATGTGATAAGGATACCCTTTGTGATAATCTGCTTTTCTTAAAGAATGCACGCTCGGATGAATTTTGTCTCCTGGGCAAATGATCCTGTGAACGCACACTCAAAATCGAAATGCGAAAAGGATACCCTTCACAGGCAATCTGCTTTTCTGGGCCCTATTTCATAAAACTATTAGGGCCAGTTTGTTGAGAGTGGGTTAAATCGTCAATTTGATTATTATGGATTCCCCTAAATTGAGGTTAAAAAATCCTTGATAATCAAAGAGCGTTTGTTCAAATTTTTTTCAACTTGATAACAAATCATAGTTTTTCCACAAATCGTTCCATTTTCCAATCTATCTGTCAGTTTGGTTGTCGAAACTTAATCAAGAATTAAGTTTTTATTTGTCATTTTGTTGAAGTTTGTGATATGTGTTTTGTTCGTGAATTTGAAAGCGCTAACAGTTGGGAAGGTAAATAAATACCTAAATATTTATCTATCTTTTTATATTGTTTTATTTATGATTGTGTGTTTTCAGAAATACATTATGTTACATCGCTAAGCCAAAACGGACATCAAATTTCTCCAAGGCCGAAGAAAAAAATTAATTCCAAGTCACGTCCAAGCAAAAGGACGCAGCTTGGGAGGTCTTGGCGGATAATTTCAAAGCCACATCGGAATGACTGTACGAATCCCAAATAAATTTCTAGATGCGTTAATATAATAATGCAATTTATATCAAGAAAAATAGGTGCATAATGTTATAATTTCAACTAAATTCATTTTATGTTTGTATTCTGCGGAAGTTGTACACTATTAATAAATATAAATTTGGCAGGCAAAGAATATGTTTTGTTTTACTTTGGAACTTCTTTTTTGGTACTAATGTCAGTTTTGAATTGGTTCCAGATTATCAAATATTTTTTTTTTCATTGAAAACAACAACAACGCAAAAAGAGCGATGAAAAAATTATTTGTTTGTCCTTTCATGTCAATTGCGAAAATCAAGTTTGGACAAACTGAATTCGAGTAAATCCTTGATTAAATGGTGCTAATAGAGCAAAATTGGCTGATTAACAAAATCTCAAATTAACTGCTCAAATCATAGATTCCTTGATTAAATTTTAGTGAACAAACGGATTCTACGATTATCGACTGGAATAATCCCTGGTTAAACATAATCGATTGTGAACAAACCGGCCCTTAGTCCTTAATAATTATATTAGCGAATTTATTGATAGTTTCTAGTTTATTAGCAAAAAAATGTATCATAAGACTTTTTCCGCACTAATAAACTATTTCTCCAGCGCCAATATAAGCCTAGGCAAATTTGTAAATTAAATTAAATCGCATTCTTCGCGGGACAAAATTCTTTTCATCGAATGTGTTCGGGTGGTTCATTGGTTGTTCTTATCATAAAAGTCAATAGCGCAAATTTTCAAACATTTAAATCCTACTCTAATTCTACTTTAAAACGGAGGTCAAATCTAAAAACAAAATTCAAAACGAAAATCTACTCTTTGATATTTTCGAACGATTTAAAGTAGGTATACTTTAGCGTCAAACAGGCCGTCTAACTTTAAAAGCAACCAAACGCTTGTTTATCTTTTTAAAGTATGCTTGTATTTGTTGTTGTTTGTAAATGAAAAGCAGTAAAAATTAAAGAAAATTGGTTTTTAGAAGTGAAAAATATTCTTTTAAATAAATTCTTTTCATATTTGAACACATAATTGAAAAAAATGTATCCAGAAACCAGGGCCGAATTTAAAGCTGTGGGGGCCCCGGGCGGAAAAATAGTGGGGCCCCTCTCCTCTAACTTATTTTTTACAAAATAAAATTAAGACTATTTTTGGACCAGTTTTAAATTTATTGGAAATAGAAGAAAACTACCGTTAAATGGTATGAAATTGTGACTCAAAGGTGGCTTTGTGCCATGTTTTTTTTCCTTCAGTTCTTAAAGTGTGGAAATGAGTTGGGATAAGTTTCCAATGATGCTATGTGATTGTTTTCCCTATATTCTTTACTGATCTCTCATTAAAACTCATATTTTTAGGTAAAAATTGTTAGTTCAAAAAATTCCTTTGGGAACAGAATTAATATAAAATGACGTAATTCAAAGTACGTTATATTTTAAGCGTTTAAATCAGGGATTCCTTTCCTTCTTATGCGATTATTTTTTTAGAAAGCTGCAAATTCATGGGGCCACTTGCTTTAGGGTTGCCAACTTTTTTAAGAAGGAATAGAGTATATTTGATTTCCGAGATAAAAAAAAGAGCACATTTGAAAAAAGAAGAGTACCATTTATTTCAAGTCTTGAAAATGTATTTTTTGGTGCTTCTTGCAGTATATAACAATATTTTTGTTATTTTTTAAATATGTGGTGTAATAACTCTAAACGTTCAAATTCAAAATTCATATAAAAAAAGAGCTCATTTTTGATCAATTTCAATGAAGCCCCATTCCTCTTATCTCACCACTTCATATTCATGACCCAAAATACTCTCTCAGTGAATGCTGAAGTTGCAAGAACAGATAATATATATAGCTCACAATTTTTGCAGTTAACAATATGATTCATCGAAATAAAAAGAATTAAGTAGCTTAACTCCCACCTAAACGGGGTGAGATAGACCCCCCTTCTAAAGAAAAAAATGTTTGTTTTGAGCTCCTCTACAAAAACCCTTCATCAAATCCTGGCGCCCAACTTATCCTACTACGTGCCGAAACAACATTTTTGTTCTATACCTAAAAGTTCCAATTTCTGTATCTGGGTTGAAATCGAAAATTTTTTTTTTCTAAGCCAATTTTGAAGTGATTTTCATAAAAAATACCTCGATCAATTGGGAAATAGATATAGTTTTAGAATATATTTTTTAAATAGCATGTTGTTTTGAAAACATATACTTTAAATTGATGCCGAAGTTGGGCAAATGACAAAAAAAAATTGAATTTTTGAACTTTGACATCTTATAAATTCTAAGTGATTTAACCGAGTTACATGTTTTATACATTGTTTAAAAGGTATATTTATCTTCTATCAGAAACTGTAAAAAAATCGAAAATGGGTAAAAAATTGTCGAAGCTAGAATTTTTTCAATGGGTGAAGGTCCAAAAAACCGTTTTTTTGCCCGTAACTCCAGATTTTGGGGGTGTTAGGGGATTTTCAAATACCGTTTCATATTCAGTGCGACTAGCTCTACAAAACCTGATAGGTCTCCGCCCGCGTATATTTTAAAACCTCATTTTTGTAACACCGTGTTATCTTTAGAGATATGAAAGTTATCCACCAATTTGTAAATGTTAAGATGTTTATGTGGCGGTACACTTAGCCTTAAGTAAAAAAAAAGTATTTTGGAGTACTCTATCAGAGTTATAGATTAAAGAGTACACATACGTGAAATAGAGTACAATACTCTTTTTTAGAGTACGGTTGGCAACCCTAACTTGCTTGCTAATTTATTTGACACAGTGTCTCCCTCAAAATACTTATATCAAAATTAAATTTAAATGAAAATCTAATGAAAAATGTATACTTATTTGTTGTCTGTTCATATTTTTGGTGGATTTTTGTTGTAAAATGCTTTGATTTTAAAGGAGCCTGAAATCGTCAAGTTCAAACTAAAAAGATTCTATATCCGATAAATCGAAAATAATAATTTTAAGGAGCGAGTTAAAAGCTCAAGGAGCCTGATTGGCGATAAATAGCAGGTTCTGGCAACAATGATTGAGAAACTGACAATTTAAAACTGTACGTTTGGGAGTGTTTAAAAGAATCGTCGTCTATGTCATCTTAAGCAGATCTCCCCCATATCAAAAAATTTAAAATTTATATGGATACCAACCGTTCTTAAAATCTACAAGTTAACTAATATAAAAGTGCTTTGAGTTGCAAGAGCAAGTACGTGCGACCCAGTCGTGCATTTAGTTTTTTTTTTTGTAAATCTGCTCCTTTTTTTTAAAAAAAAGTGGGCGTTGTAGTTAGATATATCTTAATTTGTTTAATTTTTTTATATTTTTATATTTGCTATAGGAAGGTACTGGTTAATGGTACTAAGTTAGATTTATTAGAGGATTGATGCAAATTTTGGGCGAAAATACTAAAGTTTTCACCAAAACGGAATTATCTCGTTGCAGATTCATAATTTATTTTGCTTTGCTTTAATTTTGTCTTAAAACAATTGCATACTTAGTTATAAAATGAACGAGTCTTTATCTCTCGAGTCCCAGTCTCCCAATTCATTCATAACAATCTAAAAAACCAAAAAGTGAAGCAAAACCTGTTAAGTGTAACCATGAATTCGATTTGATAAACCTAATTTTCGCAATCTCACTCTCTATGAAATACCAACCACGACAGAAACCATTTGTCACCCCTCTTGGCACGGTTATGGTGTGTGATCGGAGATATATGAACATCCCACACCCCAATTTGAAATTGGAAGTTTCTGGCGTGAAATTCGGGTGGCGCATGCAGGTCACGTGACTAAAACAGTTTATTTACAGTTCAATATTATTTTAGGCTCGTGATACTAATCCACAACAACAACAGCGCTTCAGATTACTTCTAAATATATATAATAATGGCAGATTTAAATAAAAACAAAACTCCAAATTTGTTTTATCGCTTCCATATCAAAGAAATTTTATCGGATCAATGCAATATATAAGGGGAAAAAGAAGTTTTTATTTGGGATTCTTTGTCCTTTTTGATGTAAAAAAAAGCAAGCTACACATACATACACTACCTACAAACTGCGTTTTTAACAGAGTATAATGCACAACAACAAGACTTGAATTTATTTTTGTCTATAAAGATATACATACTTAGGGACCAGTTGTAACTATCATTGAGCATTTTTATTTCCGTTTTTAAAGCTGGATCCACAGTTCACACTAGGTTGATCAACACGTTCAACATACGTTCCAAATTGACATAATGAAACCGTTCCAAACTATTTCAATTGATGTGTCGGCTCAGATATGTCCTATATGCATTAGTTAGAATAATTTGGAAATGTTTAACTGTTCAGTATGTCGAATTGGAACGTAGGTTGAACGTGTTGCTCAACCTAGTGTGGATCCAGCTTAAGACAGTCAAGTAGTGAAAAGGAGTAACAACATGAAGGTAATAAGTCATATAGAATATTTCCACTAAAAAAGAAACTTCAATTTGGGTAAGACTTTTCATAAAATACAATATTATCATTTCAATGATCATTGAAATTTTCAATGATCAGTGAAATGATAAAATTGTATATAACTTATAACCACTTGTAACCCAAGATCGTAAATTTTAGAATTAATAATGTCATTCGACTTGCCTTTAACCATAATAGAAACGCATTTTTTTAAATTCAATATCTTCATTAGGTACTTACTTAGTTATTTACGGAGTAAAAAATTAAGTTAAAATAATTTATTTTTGTATAAAAAGGCAAAAAATTAAAAAAAAACTATCTAGTATTTATTTTTAGGCACTTTCCTAAAATCAAAATATAAAACCCCTGTAGTTAATGCAGGAAAAATATTTTCTCTGAATTTCACAGTTTTTACACAAATTTGCTTATAAGCTTCAAAAGAAGAAAAGAAGGTATATGTACATTGAACAGCTTTTGTGGGGTCATTTTTACTTGCGATATAGGTACTATAGGGCAAGTTTAGGATTCGTAAAAAAAATCGAACTCGAGATAACAATTTGCCAATGCCAAAAAAGTGGGTCCGGCAATTCTGTCTGTCTGTCTGTCTGTCTGTCTGTCTGTCTGTCTGTCTGTCTGTCTGTCTGTCTGTCTGTTTGTCTGTCTGTCTGTCTGTCTGTCTCTATGTGGAGCTGCAGCCTAAACGAGTGAAGTGATTTTCTTCAAACTTGGTAGTTAGCAGTTTTTGGTGATTCCCTAGAGGGGAAATTGAAATTTTTTTTTATGACCAAAACTAACGGTACCTGCCATATAACGGAAATAGAAAAGTGAATTTTTTTCAAAAACGGCTCTAACGATTTTGATTAAAATTTGTGTGTGTAGTACTACACATAAGAGCCAACTTTTTAAATAAAAAAAATATTTTTTGTACCGTTATTAACGGTACCTGTCATAGAACGGTTTTTTTCGTTTCTGAATATCTCGTACAACATTAACCTGATTTAAATGAAAATTTTTATACAAAAGTGTGTAAGTAAAGATAATATTAAAATTTTAGAAAATTAAAAAAAAACGCATTTTTGTTTTTTTTTTTAAATATTTCAAAATTTTTTTTTTGAAAAATCAATTTTTTGAAAACGTTTTTATGTGTAAATTAATTATTTCTTCAAAATGGCGTACCAACTTTTTTTTTGAAAAATTTTTATATATAAAAAATTATTTTTTTAAAAAACGGCTCCTACAATTTTCGAAAATTTTTTTCTAAAAATACCTTTCTATACAAGAAATAAAATGGCATATTTGTTTTTTTTTTTTTAAGATAATTTATAACGGAGTTTTATTAATTATAAGAACAGATTTAATTTTTTTATACTACTTATGAAATTTCTTCAAAATTCAAATTTTAAATTTCTTGAATAAAAAGCTTTAACATTATAGTTACTTTAAGCATAAGAGCAAGTACGTGCGACCCCAGTCGTGCAATTTATTTGGTTTGTAACAGATATGTCACATGGGGCTACAAGGGGTTAAAAAATAAAGTCTTAATAAAAATTAAATTCGTAGTTGTCTACTAAGCTCCTTTTGAGCTATTACTTTGAAAGTCCAGAGTTTAACCTATTCATAAAAAACTTTAGACCTATGTTTAGGACTAAACCTGTGGTCCAACTTTAAACACAAGAAATGCTGTGTTTAAGCAGTTACTAATACGAGTAAACGTAAAATCAATTTTTTTCTGTAATGAAAAGCTAACAAATATTATTTTAAATCAATTTAATTCTCTTCAAATAAAATCTCGATGAATATTTCAAAACAATAAGATTTTGATATAAAATAGGACTTTCGAAACATTAATTGAAAATGTGGCACAATCAAACACCAGTGTTCACCATCTGAAAATATTAGGTCTGTTTGGGTACTGCCTAAGTGCGAGGTAGCGCAGTGCGTAGTGTACTGGCTTCTGAACTCGCTTGGTCTAGGTTCAATACTCAAGTGAGACGGAAGAAGTTTTTCAAATCAAATGAAAAAATTACTAGACCAAGCACCACACACAAAATGGAATTAAAGGAGTCTGATGATCGGATTGGCATCCGTGAAACAGTACTGTAACTCTAGCCATAAAAACACTTGGTGGTAGCACCTTCAAGATGTTGTTGTTGTTCAAAGATTATAATAAAACAGAAATATTTCAACTTTTTTCAACATTTTCAGCCCAATTCCTGTTTGGGTACTCTGAAATTGTGCATTTTTTCACAAAAATGATGGCCGCGAGAGAGAAAAAAATTTCCCCTTCGCGCGAATTTTTGCCCAAAAAATTTCTTCGGACAAAAATCTGAAATCTGTCAAATGTAGTGCTTTCTCTGTTTTTCCTTTGTTTTTTCTTGTCGCACAACATAAACAAAACAAACTACAAACATGGCGATGTGGATTTTTTCTTGTTTTTCTTTTTATTTATAACATTTTAGTCGTGTAATATTCAAAATAAATAAATATTTTATGAACAAAAATTAAAAAGTGTTTCAAAAACAATACAAGTGGTGTAAATATTTTTCATTTCTTTATTTTTTTTTTTTTCAATCGTGTTTATATTTTTGAAGTTATACTTCTTATGTGACGGTGGGTATGAAAATTTGTTTTTTGACAAGAATGTCAAAGGGATTATGACGCGATCGCCATCTCCAAGACAATTGAGCAGCAGGGCTGTCGTTTCACCTTTAGAGTTGGTAGTACTTTAGTATTTAAAAATGCAATACGCCGCAGTACGGTAAAAAAAAACACACACACACAACACGTGGCAAGTTGGATGTTTCTTGTCACAAGTTGCATGTGGCATGAAACATGGTGCAAGAGTGCATGTGGCAAGTAGCACGAGGCATGTGGCATTCAGTATCCAAAATGTGGGAAATTGTATGTGGCAAGTTGCGTGTGGCAAGTTGTCACAAAAAAAAAAACAAAAATTTAAATACTCATAAATAAAAGGAAAAGAAAGCAACATAGAATAAAACTAAACCTGCCATCAATCGTAGATACAATTTAATTTTTTTTCTCAAAAATTTAGCCCCGTAAATTGGTACGTCAGGGAAGTCAGATTGTCTTGGGTTAAGGTACGGAGTTAGCATCAAAAAATTTCCTAAAGTCACCAAAAGCTGAGCATGTTAAAAAATTACGCTGTACTGCGGCGTACTGTATTTTCATTTAATATACTGGGTGAGAAGTATAACTTCAGTAGCGTGTACATGTGTACACACACTTTTTTTGAGGAACAAAATAAAGTACAAACATGGCTATGCGGCTATGTTTTGTGCTTTTATATTTATTTGTTACGTTTTAGTATTTAAGTGCTTCATTTTATAAATACTTTATGAAAAATTAAATAAAAAAAAAAGTGTTTGAAAAACAATACAAAAAGTTTTGATATTTTTCGTTTCTATATTTTTGTTTCAATTGGTGTTGTTGTTTGCATTTTTGTTGTTGTGGAAAAAGTAGCAGAAAATGTTGTGCTAAAAGCGTTTGGGTACTTTTTACACAATTTTTCTTTCTCTGAGAGGATTTCATCCCCACTCCTTAAAATTGGACAGGTTTCATATTTTTGTCCAAAAAGAACCCAAACAGACCTATTAACTTAATAAATGTTCTACCAGAGTGACATAGTTATACTTTTTTCAATGATTTAAGTGCAGCAGAAATATTAATGGAGTCTTCGTGTGATATAAATTAATTTTTTATATTTATGACATATCGACATAGCCGTAGCTAGGACTTCATTTCGGGAGGGGTTAGCTCAGACTTAACAAAATTTAAAATTTTTTTTTTAACTGCAGTAGATTCTTAATCCCGCAAAGCAAATGGTCACTAGAACTGTGTCGAAGCGAAAAACTTGCCAATATCCTTTTTAAGTATTCGTAGTTAAAAGTTTAAAAAAAGTTTTGAAGAAACAAATTTTAACCATTCTTTGGCTTTATACAAAAAATTATTTCGCACAATTTTATATACAGGGTGTCCCAAAAGTTAACGTCGAAACGAAAACGGTAGATAGGGTAGGTGGTGACAGTTATCAGAAAAATAATAAAAAAAATCGCAGCCATATATTTTTGGAGTTATGGGCATTTGAAAAAAAAATCGAAAAAATGGTCACCCTGTGACGGTTTTTCATGTGCCGTGACTACAAATCTTAAGTTTTCTCATTTTTTTCTTTTGTTACGGAACCTTGAATAACCCTGCTATCCATAGGCGGATCCAGGGGGGGGGCACGGGGGCACGTGCCCCCCCCAGAACTTAAAGTTCATACTTAAAGGAAATCAAACTATAAGAGTTTTAAGAATATATGAATAATAACAGAAAGAACTTGAGTGAAACTCTTGTCTATTTCTGGCTGAAAATGCGAATTTTGTTGATTGTTGCATCCCTTTCCCATGAAAAGCTCCACCTCACAAATAAATAAACGGCTATTTGTTGGGTACACACGAATTTTTTTTTTCGATTTAAAAAAAAAGTGAATTTTCAAAGTGATTTTGGTGAAAAATTTTGATATGGACATCGAATGACATTGAATGATATAAATAAAATAATTGTATATGCAACTCTATTTTTTCATACAGAGGGGTTAAAAAATTTGCACTTTTTTCGTTGTTTTTTTTTTTTAACATTAGTGTTTTTAAAATAGCGGAACACGTCACAAAATTGCATAAACTATATATTATAGAACTGCTGGATATGTAGAACAAACTTGCATTTCAGAAGTTTACCCAAGTTTCCACCCCGAAAATAAAGACCCCTTGAAAAAAAAACTCCTCAAAAGCGACCCTTACTTATAGATTTTTATAAATATCATTTTATTTAGAAAATTTCTCCAGGGATACCTTTAAAAATATGTAAAAAAAAATAGTGTTCCAAATTTCAAAAGAATCGGTGCAGTAGTTTTGAAGTTATGAGGAGTACCGGCGTTGAAAACATTAGTTGTGGGGATAACAATTTAAAGTTTTGAACTCTGGACTAAAAGACTAAAACGTTCCTAAGGGAAGTATTAAAATACTCATAACTTGGTCAGTTTGGCTCCAAGAGACCTACAATTTGAACACAATATTCTTGAGATATAAAACAATTTAACCCCTTGTAGCTCCATGTGACATTTCTGTAACAAACCGAAAAAGATTGCATAAAAGCTCTACAAACAATTTTTTTTTTTCTTTTGAAGCTTCTAATATTATAATCTTTAAGTATTGCTTTATCGAAATAATACTTCAAATTTCTAATAAATAGCACCAATAGTTTTTAATTGACAGTTAATGTTGAAAGTTGGGCTTTTTTTGAAAATAAGCAAATTTGTGTAAAAACTACGAAATTCAGAAAAAAAAAATAGTTTTTGTTAGTAAACCCCACGGGGTTTTATTTTTGGATTTTGGGAAAGTGCCTAAAAATTATTAATATTAGATAGTTTTTTGCTTACATTTTTGCATTTTTATATAGGTAAAAATAAATTATTTAAATTTTTTTTTACTCCCAAAATATCGAAATAACTAAGTTAATAATGACTTTATTGAATTTTTAAAAAATACGTATTTTATTAAATATAAAGGCCAATCGATTGACTTATTAATTTTTAAATTTACGACCTTGGGTTACAAAAGGTTAATGCAAATAAAAAAAAAACAAAACTGGGTTTCCCGGCAAAGTATGATTCAGTTTTTTTTGTTATTCTTAGGAACTTTAATATTTATTAGAATGAAGTCTTTAGTATTTGACTAAAAACTACTAGGTCATTAACTAATGGTATAATTATGTCCATAATATTGCAAAATTTTATACAAAATCAATTAAAAAACGTAAATATTTTTTTTTTCAAAATTTCATCTTTAAAACTTAATTTCTCAAAAACTATTTGGTGAAACAACTTAAGTCAAAAAATGAAATAAAGAATAGATTACTAACTTTAATATAGCACAGAATTGTACGTTCATTTTCTGATTTTTTATATTTTTTTTCTTCCGGCTAATCCAGGAGTAAGAGGGTTAGCACTTAAGTGGCTTTTACTGTAACAAGAAAATGAAAATTTTGCCTTCCGAATAACTTTTTGGTCATTTGGTACCTATTTGATGTGGGAAATGTGCCTAATATTTTTGGCCAGGTTTAAGACCACTGTGGGTCGTTAAAATTTTCTGCTTGTTAGTCAGTCGTATGGCACTTCACTTTATTTCTAACTGTTATTGCTGTTTTTTTTTGCCAATCCGGCCCTTGTGCCCCCCCCCAGAAAAAAATCCTGGATCCGCCCCTGCTGCTATCAAATGCATTCAAAAATTTTAACTCAGCTACATCAGTTTTAAAGAAAATATTACTTTTTTACACAACTTAGTACTAAAAAAATTTACATGACTCTAATTCAATGAGCCGTAGTGTAAAAAAAAATGCACTACGACGTTTCGGCAAGTTGCCTTAAAGTTGGTGTGTTCAATTCTCTTTTCAAAATGGTACAACATTGTTGGGAATATTCCCTAAATAACCGAGATAATTTTTTTTTTCTTAAGAAATCCGACTTTTTTATGAGGTAATTTTTTCATATTATTCAAGTTTTGTACATTTTCAGAACGTTTCAGAATAAAAAAACTTAAATAATATGGAAAAATTACCTAAAAAAAAGTCGGATTTCTTAAGAAAAAAAAAAGTAATATTTTCTTTAAAACTGATGTAGCTGTAGTTAAAATTTTTGAATGCATTTGATAGCAGGGTTATTCAAGGTTCCGTAACAAAAGAAAAAAATGAGAAAACTTAAGATTTGTAGTCACAGCACATGAAAAACCGTCACAGGGTGACCATTTTTTCGACTTTTTTTCAAATGCCCATAACTTTCAAAATATATGGCTGCGATTTTTTTTATTATTTTTCTGATAACTGTCACCACCTACCCTATCTACCGTTTTCGTTTCGACGTTAACTTTTGGGACACCCAGTATAAAACATTGAAAAATGGACAGAAAAATGATAGGTACATTTTATCTATTGAGTTCCAAATTAAATTGGCAATACTTAAAAACAAAAATTTTTAATAATCCAAGTCTTGAGCTAATTATTCTTCACTTTGAAATTTAACAATAAAACTGAAATTGTTTAATTTTATAATTTGAAACAAAAAAATAACGAAATGTTGTACATACAATTTTAAAGTTCAAGTGACCTAAACTCCAAATTTATAAAGCGTTTCGCCCATTTAAAATAAAAAAAATTTTAATAATTTTTTATTAGGCGTGTTTTTTCTACATCTCAGTAGCTACTCATTTTTTTATTTTATTTGAAAAAACAATAAAAACAAATACTTACTTGTGTAATTTTTATTATTGTTTTGCGAATAAAATGAAAAAATGAGAAGCTACTCAGTACCTATAAGAAAAAACACTATTATTTTTGTTATTTTTCTTCGTTATTAAATGTTGCACATTGGTACTAGATTTAAGCTTAACATAGAACAAAAGTGTTTAACAAGAAACTGAAGATATCTCGGACAGTAAAAAAGATGTGGGAAAGATTTAGATTTAACGGTAATATTTCAAAAACGAGATGTGATCGAATATGTCTGTCCTTGGATTCGAGTTCGGCACACCGAAACCCTTTGAAAAAGTTCAATCTCTGCACCAAAATCCTTGCATAAATACTTGTGGTATTTAAAGGGTTCTTTAAAGAGCATTTTAAGATGTTAACATGGTGCTTAAGGAAATGGTCAAAGAGGCAAAAACTTGTTTTTGAAAAACCCCTTACCAAACGTTGTAATGGTCCAAAAAATTTTTGTTTTCCCTTTTAAAAACTTCATCGACAGCTCCTTTAACGATACAAAATTGGTAGAGACTTAAAGGAGATTTTCAGATAGTTAATTAAATCACTAAAATACAAAAACAAAACATTTAGTGCTGCACATATTAGACTTATATTTGTTTATAATATATCTTTTGATTTTCTGAAAAAAAAATTCGCCCTAAATGCGGCTATGCATAGATAAAACTTATTTGTTTTTTTTTATAAACGAAAACCCCATAAAACAATTCTGACATTTATGATGTCAAATGTCATTATTTGTATAATTGTAATAGATTTTTCAATAAACCTAGTTTAGTTAAACATTGCAATGAAAACGTCTATGAATAGCAGCCGAGTTTATTTCATTTATTCAGCTTAAACTGTGGAAAAAAAATTTAAAAAATATTTTTAAATGCCCAATATACAAATTTTTTTGATAACGAGAGAAAAAATTCAGATTATAATTTTTTTAATACTTATCATGCAAATATATTAAAATTTTCTATGTGCTGAAAATTCGCGCGACTGCGGTATTCTACGGATGAATTGTTAAGAACTTGTAAGGTAACAATAATTGCGGGATCTAGCAGGATACACAAAGAAATTTATTTTCATATATACAATTCTTAAAAAAATGATCTTTATTTTGGCCCCATTTTGCCCACCACTAAACAAATATTAAGGTACAACAAATTTCATAAAATAAAATGTATTTGAAGTGTCTAATACCTGTTGTTTCCGTATATCCATCGCTATTTTCACCAGAAAAAATTTAAACACTGCAATTTCAACTAATAGCTTACACTATCCCAAGACCGCGCAAATCAGTCCTGTCTCACAAACTTTCAATGATTAAGTTCCCACTAATTTTTACTTGCGATATAGGTACTATAGGGCAAGTTTAGGATTCGTAAAAAAAATCGAACTCGAGATAACAATTTTACATGACATTACGATGATGGAGAATGCCAAAAAAGTGGGTCCGGCAATTCTGTCTGTCTGTCTCTCTGTGTGTCTGTCTCTATCTGGAGCTGCAGCCTAAACGAGTGAAGTGATTTTCTTCAAACTTGGTAGTTAGCAGTTTTTGGTGATTCCCTAGAGGGGAAATTGAAATTTTTTTTTATGACCAAAACTAACGGTACCTGCCATATAAAGGAAATAGAAAAGTTAATTTTTTTCAAAAACGGCTCTAACGATTTTGATTAAAATTTTTGTGTGTAGTACTACACATAAGAGCCAACTTTTCAAATAAAAAAAATATTTTTTGTATCGTTATTAACGGTACCTGTCGTTTCTGAATATCTCGTACAACATTAACCCGATTTAAATGAAAATTTTTATACAAAAGTGTGTAAGTAAAGATAATAATAAAATTTTAGAAAATTTAAAAAAAACGCATTTTTGGTTTTTTAAAAAATATTTCAAATTTTTTTTTTTTGAAAAATCAATTTTTTGAAAATGGATCAATGAAAAATTTTGAAATTTAGTTTTTATGTGTAAATTAATTATTTCTTCAAAATGACATACCAACTTTTTTTGTTTTAAATGTTAAAAAATTTTTATATATAAAAAATTATTTTTTTAAAAAACGGCTCCTACAATTTTCGAAAATTTTTTTCTAAAAATACCTTTTTATGCAAGAAATAAAATGGCATATTTGTTTTTGAAGTGAAAACTTCTTTAGTATCGTAGTGATTTGAAACAAGATGAAACGAAAACGCGACACGACTTCAACTTGTTATAACTTTTTTGTTTTAATAGATAGATTAATGAAATTTGTACTGTAGATAAGTAATTAAATAAATTATAATTGTACAAAATGTCAATTAATTTCATATTCAAAATTCGGAGATAACGGTAAAAAGATTTTCTTTTCCAATACACGTTATATCTTTTGATCTAGTGCACATACAAATTTGATTTAACTTTAATACGCATGCTGATAACATAACCTTTTATTTGATATATAACAAATAACGTTTCGTGCTCTACAAGTTACACAATCTTAAATTGAAAAAAAATTAAAAATACCTCAAAACACCTCTGGAGATCTGTTGGCGATGACAAGCTACCAGTGTAGGAAGTACCGTAATCTCAGTCTGGAAATTCGACATGGTTGACTTTAAAATATTCTAACTTCTCTTGCAGACATCTTTGAAATAAGATTTATACATCATTATACAAGGTGAAACAATAAGCTTTCACATGGTATAAAATTTTCTATAGGTTGTCAAACAAAAAAATTGATTTAATAGCATGAGAACATAAAAATAAATTTTTTTTTTGCTTTTTTTATGAAATTTCATCGAGTTTAAAAAATTCTAGCTCTTTTTGTAAATGTCTCATAGGTCTGATCGATATATATATTTTGAGCTAAGACAAAAAGCTTTCAGATAATATAAAATTTATATGATTGTCATATAAAAAACATGGATTTGAAGGTGATAGAATAAAAATAGGTAGATTTTTTCTATTTTTTCAAGAAAAATGATTTTTTAAGGTTTCACTTCTACCACGTGTGAATTGCACACATGATTTTTTTTTTTTTTTTGAGATAATTTAAAACGGAGTTTAATTAATTATAAAAACAGATTAAATTTTTTTATACTACTTATGAAATTTCTTCAAAATATCAAATTTTAAATTTCTTGAATAAAAAGTTTTAACATTATTGTTGCTTTAAGCATAAGAGCAAGTACGTGCGACCGCAGTCGTGCAATTTATTTTTTTTGGTTTCTCACAATTGGAGAATAGTGGGGTTTAAGCCTGTTGTTTGTTAGAGTGTCCCCTACTTGTGGACTGCAATAATAATGGATATTTGTTAACTTTGATATTTTTACTTTTGGCCGCGTAGATCATGCAAATACCTCTATGTGCGGCGTTCATGGATTTCTCGTCTTTTTGAATAATATAACTCTCGTATGCATCTAAACGAAACGTCTTGCATCATTAACTTGGCGTATTAATTTTCAAGGGCCCAGCCCATAGAATCCGTTGCATCCGTTCCTTCGAAGTTTTCAACTGACAGCTCTATAAAATACACACGTTCTTATGGGAAGCGACCCATAAGTGACGGATCGGGCGGAGACGGACGGATTCGACGGAAGAAGTAGCCCAACTTTCTACTTTTTCATCCGACGTATCCTTTGACATTGGTTGCCAACAAGAGATCAGTTCGATTTTCTGTTTCTGAGTGCACACCGGGGAATTTCAGAACTAAGAACTGTGTTCTTTTCTTCTCCGATTTTATGAATTGTGAACTTTAATTGTAAATTTGTAAAGAAAATGTAATAAAAGTAACATTTAATGATATATCTAATAAATTATATCAATTAAATACTCAAATTATGTTGTAGAGTTCAATTTTACAATGCCAAAGTCATACCTACAACTCATAATTTGTTATTAAAAATTGTTTTTAACTGAAGAGCAAGTACCTAGAGGAAATCTAGTCGTGCATTTTATTTTATTAAAAAAAAGAACAACAATAATAGTTAAAAATTTCTTGCATCAGAACTTCCTTAGTGCACATTCAGCGATAAAATATCGAACACCTTGGAATTTGAAGTGAGCTGTCAAAAAGCAATCCGTCATACGACGTATTCTATGGGTCACCCCTTTCTGTCTCATCCTTCAACTTCAACGATTGGATTGACGGAACGGACGCAACGGATTCTATGGGTTGGCCCCAACCCACAGTTATCTTCTTTTCTTTTCGTTTGACCGCTGTACACTTGATCACTATCACCACATTGAACCGAATATATTCCCGACTTCTTCAAATTTGTTGTGCCTCAGATGTTTTCATTTTACTGTTCTTTGCAAATACTAATTTCTAAAATTCAAATTAATCATATAATTTTTTTATTTTTACTCGGTACTTTTTTTATAGAAAAAAACATTTATGATTTGATGTTTCCGCAAAAAAAATAATCGCTCTTGGAAACATCGATATATCGAAACTTCAAACATTTCTGAATTATTTTCGTACTTTTAGTACAGTTGAACAGAATTTTGTAAAAATATAGGTAATTTTTTTCCAAACCGGTCCCTGCGATTTTTATAAAAACATGCAACAGTAATCGCAATGTAAAATGTATATTATGGTCACCGTTGATTCAATTTTGAATAAAAATACATTTTTAAATGATGGTCTTCAACGCAAAATCATTCCGAAAAACAGTTAAATCAAAGTGGTTTCCGTTTATTTTAAGAAGGTTGAAGTTTCACACAGTGTAGAACGGTTATTATCTTCTAACTTTGTTTAAAATGACAACCTCAATAATTTCAACAGATTTTTCTTAAACAAAAGCTTTGATTGTATTAATTAAAAATTTAATATAGAAAAATTTATTTTTTGGATTATGAAAAATATATTTATTTTTTAAATATCAATTTACGAAAACGGGACGTTTTTTTTTCTTAGCTTTAATTTGGTTAAATATTTAGCCGAGGATAAGTTTTTGACATTTGTATCTTTGTCACGAAGAAAATAACACACAGCTAAAGTGAAATATAATGAAAAATATTGATTTTCCCTAATACACACTTATAATGTTGCATTACTTTCCCAATTTTATTTCTTTATTTTCATTTTTTGATTATTTATTAATAAAAAACATTAATCCTTCTGCAAATAATTTATCCTCTGAAGATAAAAATTTAACAGGGTCCCAGAGCAGGGTAAATGTTTGACAGGTGAAATTTTTTTTTATTCAAAAATGTATTGTCAAAAATTTAACCTCGGCTAAATATTTAACCCAATTCACACACGGCCTTATGTAGTGTGTAAACAATTAGAGTCATTTGGGGTGAGATTGCGCAGTGGGTAAGAGCGCGTGCTGCTTATTTCTCGAGTTGTGTCCAAAAGAAATTAAAACGAAAAATGAGGAAATCAGCGCTTAGTAAGGCGTCAATAAGTGACGATCTTCGCGAGTGTGTTCCCAGCTCCATTTTATTTTAAAAGAGGGTTGAAAAAAACCCGGCTAAAACAAAAAAAAGTTTTACTGGAAAAGTGTGTGGCGTCGGCGTGGCAGCATTAGATACCGAGAGTAGCATATATTTTTGAATACTGCATATTTATTAGACTGGGCCAAAAAAATAAAATATTTTTTTTTTTGAAAGTTACCTCGAAAATCTTGTTCAGGATGATGAAAAAAAAATTTGGTGAAAATTTGAGCCGTTAAAAATAATTTTAAGAGGTTTATCATCGGTGTTTTTTATTTTTATACATGATATGATGTGTTAAAACAGAACTGCTTGACGATCAAAGTAAAAAAAATTTCTGTTCATTTTTTCTTATATAAAATTAAATTTCCTACAAAAAAGATCTGATTGAAAATTTTCGTCAGACGAGCCGTGTTCGAGTAATTAAGCTTTTTAAATCGAAGTATTTTTTCAATTTGACTGTTTCACTTTGGAATTTTGTGATGAGCAAATAAGTGAATAGAAAAATAAAACCACGACAGATTCTTATAGAAAATTTAATTCTCTACAAAAAAAGGTCTCTTAGTAATTTTCCCTAAATTGAGTTCTGAAGAAGTTATTCACGATTAAAAAAAATTTTTTAATCGATTTTTCTCGATTTAAATCGTGAATAACTTCTTCAGAACTCAATTTAGGGAAAATTACTAATAGACCTTTTTTGTAGAGAATTAAATTTCCTATAAGAATCTGTCGTGGTTTTATTTTTCTATTCACTTATTTGCTCATCACAAAATTCCAAAGTGAAGCAGTCAAATTGAAAAAACACTTCGATTTAAAAATCTTAATTACTCGAACACGGCTCTCTGACGAAAATTTTCAATCAGATCTTTTTTGTAGGAAATTTAATTTTATATAAGAAAAAATGAACAGAAATTTTTTTTTAATTTGATCGTCTAGCAGTTCTGTTGTAACACATCATATCATGTATAAAAATAAAAAACACCGATGAGAGACCTCTTAAAATTATTTTTAACAGCTCAAATTTTCACCAAATTTTTTTTCATCATCCTGAACAAGATTTTCGAAGTAACTTAAAAAAAAAAAAAATATTTTATTTTTTTGGCCCAGTCTAATATTTATATTTGATTTTAGTCAAAAATTTGTTAAACTTTGTTTTATTTTATTATAAATTTGATAAATAAAAAAATAAATACCTTTGTGGGTAAAATCGCGCAGTCCTTTTGTGGGTAAGAGCTCGCACTTCTCCCCATATTTAACTTTTCTTTTGAAGTGAAAACTTCTTTAGTATCGTAGTGATTTGAAACAAGATGAAACGAAAACGCGACACGAACATTGAACTTGTTATAACTTTTTTGTTTTAATAGATAGATTAATGAAATTTGTACTGTAGATAGGAAATTAAATAAACTATAATTAATTTCATATTCAAAATTCTGAGATAACGGCAAAAAGATGTTCTATTTCTACACACGTTATATCTTTTGATATAGTGCACATACAAATTTGATTTAATTTTAATACGCATGCTGGTAGCATAACCTTTTATTTGATATATCACACATAACGGTACGTGCTCTACAAGTTACACAATCTTAAATTGAAAAAATTGAAAAATACCTTAAAACACTTGTGGAGATCTGTTGCCGATGACCAGCCACCAGTGTAGGAAGTACCGTAATGTCAGTCTGGAAATTATTGACTTTAAAAAATTCTAAATTTTCTTGTAGGCATCTTTGAAATGAGATTGATAGGTCATATGAAAGGTTGTTGAAAGGTTAAAGCAAAGATCATATAACTAGTTATATGATCTTTGGTTATAGGTTGTCAAACAAAAAAAATTGATTTAATAGCACGAGAACATAAAAATAAATGTTTTTTTTTGCTTTTTTTGATGAAGTTTAAAAAATTCTAGCTCTTTTTGTAGATGTCTCATAGACCTGATCGTATATATTTTGAGCTAAGACAATAAGCTTTCAGATGATATAAAATTTATATAGATTGTCATATAAAAAACATGGATTTGAAGGTGATAGAATAAAAATAGGTAGATTTTTTTTTATTTATTCTTTTTTTTTTGCAAGAAAAATGGTTTTTTAAGGTTTCAATTCTACCACGTGTGAATTGCACACATGATTTTTTTTTAAATCTGATTTACAGAAAAGAAAATTTTTAAACTTGAATCTTGAGAAACGAAGGCTGTTATTCATGAATTTCAAAAAAGAAAGGCTCTGATTTAATTAGAAACATTTTTTGTTTGTTTTGTTTTATAAATAAAGTTTAAGTTTTTGTATTTGAACTTAATTTGTTTTTTCTTTAATATTTTCATTCATTTTAGTGAAAGCTTGGAACTTTTGAAAGAACGTTTTGTTTAACTTAGTATTACATTAAGTTTTTAGAAATTTAGTAGCCGTAAACTGTCAAGATTCCTATTAAAATTATGTGCACGCTCTTACACAAGAGTTTGCGCGATCTTATCCTGACTTAGGGGCAAGAGTGCGCACTTTGACTTCATATGGCTTTTGTTTTGAATCCTATGAAATATTTTTTGTGTTTTCTTGTTCCCAAAATATAGGTTTATCAAATGTAAAAAAACTTTATGCTGATATCTCTTACAGAATCGTCACAATTTTGCCTTAAAGTGAAAAGTGCGCGCACTAACCCCAACCGACTCTACAACAAATGGTATCCCAACTATATTTTGAATCGTAATTTTTTAATTTTGTATGTATGTTTCTAAAAACACTTCTTAATGAAATAAATCAAGTTGGCTACTTAGGTATGCAGAGTATTGAGCTTAATTTAAGCTCCGAAACAAACAAAATCCTCTCGAAAATACATTTGATCTAAGATTGTTAGATGTTAGCTAAAATTAAGCATATATTTTGAGCACTTGACCATTTTTTTTTTTATTATCTTCGAAGTTAGTTTTTTTTAATCCTAATCTAATCGAACACGAAGTGGAAAAAATGTAGTTGAAAACATTGTTTTTAAAATTCTTGATCTTACAAGGTCAAGGTTTTTTGTAAAAATATGCACTTGGTTTTCGGTTTTATCTTTGAGTCTTTTCAAATAATGTTTGACCATAGTAGTTTCTTGTTGGAATTGTTAGACCTTAAAAATTAATTAAAAATTTGCATTTTTCCGATATTAAGATAAGTTTAAAATGATAAATTGGACCGTATGCGTTTAATTTGAACATACATATATATCACAAGAGTCAACAACATTATTTTGTATCTGAGAGTAAACTAAACTTTTCTAAAGTTTTTTTTTTGTGTGCTGAACTCGGCGCCGCGAAATTAGGCCCAAAAAAAAAAAGAAGAAATACCTAAGGCCCCATATTGGAGTATTTCAGTGAAATTATGCCCCATTGAAATAAGACCCTAACTTGTTTTGACCTTTTTTGGAAAAATGAAATAAAACTCCAATTTTTCTTTTTCATAATGACCTAATCTTATATATAAGAGAGAGGTCGTTAAGTGTGGTGTGGCCGATAAACTGGCGTTTGGCTGGTCCGATTTTGGTATTTTTTTTGTTTGAAAGGTATTAATATGTAGATGGTTTGTATCAAAAAAAAAATTATACCTTTTCTCCCATCTTTGCATAGCTGTCGATTTGTACGAGTTAAGAAACACTATTGCTTTTTAAAAATTTTAACTAAGCTTAATTCGTAAACAAATTTATTGACAGCTGTCAAAATAATGATTATCGTTCAAAGCCTGTTTGAGTAAAATAGATAATTTTCAACAATATTCAAAGGAACTTATGGTGGTAAGTAGTAAAAAAATGAACTAAGATAGGGTTTCAAAATAAAAACAGTTTTCTTTTGAAGTGGGACAGAATGATTAAATTTTATTCGGTTTAATCAAAAGAAACTAAGATCTGACGAGTAGCCCACATTTTAATTTGGCTGGTGAATAAAATTGCACAGATAATATCGATGATATCATATATCAGCGGAGCCTCCTGATATTAGGATTGATCCATTTGTTCGTTATTGTTGTAAGAAATATCATTCATTTACGATTTGGAACAATAAATAGTACCCTTTATATCGTAGGCGTTCCACTGAAGACAATGGAAAAATGTGATGTTGACAATCGGTGGACAGTTGACTGTGTCATATTCACCGCTATTATCCAAGACATTTTATATAGCAAGCAAAGAAAGTATTCTGGTATCTTTTCTTGGGTCGTGTTATACACAGCATCCAAATAACGCTGAGTGTTTTTTTGCGTTTGTTGTCGACCCAACTTCTTTCGCGGCTTTTGGAAATGTAAATGGGACATTATGTGCAACACAGTGTGATGTCTGTCAAATTTTAGGGTGCTGGCTTTATTTCCTTTTTAATATGGCAATTACACCCGTGAGTGTTATAGCCTTTTCTTATTTTTTTCCAGTTTTAACTGATTCACTTTATAAGATAGAACATTAAAAAAAAATGCAATGCTGCGCGCCATACACTTTGAGGAAGGTATGGGGGGCATGCTGCTCCCCTGCAACCGCCCTATTTGGGAACACTATAGGATTTGGGGTGGGTGTTAGGTCGGGTGTAGGCTAATTTTCTTCAAGATTTAAAAGTTTTTGGAATCCAAAAGAAACTTTGCACATACCGAACCTTGCCCTCACTCCAAATCCTATAGTGAGCCCTGATTTCTTTAAAACACTTTGCATCAGGGGCGGACTGGGAGTCAAAGGGCCTTCCGGGACTTTTAGGAAAAGGGCCACAAAATACTTACATAATTATTTACTTACTCGAAATATTTAAAAATAAAAGTTGATATGCAGAAATTGTTTTTTTATATACAGTGGTCGAAAAATAATTAGAAACAAGCTCTTTTTTTTCAAAATGTATGTATGTTCTTAATATAAATAAAAAATATTAGAATTATTTTTTAACAGAGTCATTTGAAGAGCTTGATGTTTTATTAACGATCTCGTCTTTATTGCACCTTCTTTTTCTAAAATATAAGGGGTTGGTCTGTCAGGAATATTTGTTAAGGACGTTTTATCTATTTTTTTGGAACATGTGGCAATTTACGAGGACTGCAACCACATTAACTGACTTATAGAAATTAGTCGGTGATAGTCCTTTTTATTAATTGTACCTACTTTAAATTAATTGACCAAGTTTGGAAAATGTAAATGCTAAAAATCATTTATTTTTTCAAATAAAAGCATTTATTTTTAAAAGTTTTCGTGAATTTATCCAGTGCTTTTGTTTGTCATGTTAAAGCTTCACAAGAAAAAGTTTTTTGAATAATGAACCCTTTAAAATTTCAAAACTTTTAATTACATGTTACAAAAAAAAAAATAATATGTTTAACAGTTACTAACAGTACCTTTTACTGAACCGGTAAATTAGGTACTTCGACAAATTAATTAAATTTTATATCATTTTTTAAATTGATATTAAAATTCTTATAAAATTAAATTAAAAATATTTTTGTGAGTTATCAGGTACATAAAAAACTTTGATATTCTAAGCAACTTTATCTATGCATTCTATTACGATTTTATAATGTTTTTTGTCCCGGATTTTGCTCCCAGAAATATGGTCACCGACGGTGACTCACCGTAATTATACCATAACTCGTGTTTGCTAAAAATTTGTTAAATATTTTGTATACAAAGGGTGTCCCAAAAGTAATGGATCAAACGAAATATGCTGATAGGCTAACTTTAGGACTCTCAGAATTTGGTAACTTGTTCATCTCAAATTCTTACGGTTTTCGATTTAATGCAGTTTTTGCGTAATTTCGAAAAGTCCCGACTTTGCAACTGTATTTTGCTCCCTCCGCTCATAATAGATTTTTGTTTTTTACAATTCTTTCACTAAAACATTTCTTAATAATAAGAAATAATTAATAAATCAAAATATTTTTTGCTGCAAATCAATTAAGAGTTCAATATTTTTTAAAAACTCAATTTGTTACTTTTATTTCAAAATTTTGTCACCTAAATCTCTAATTAGGGGAGATTAGGTACTGTTGAAGCAAAGGACGGTTGAAACAATACAAGTAGCTCGAGAATCGTTAGTGATACAGTATGACTTATAGGGAATCGAATGTATTTGAAATTTCAATTGTTTGTCAAAAGAGCTTTTTTTTCGGAAAATGAGAGGAACTATGTGATCGAAGAGCTACCTTACGGAAAGGGTATGAAATATTGTTTCAGTGTATGTATTTGTTTTTAAAACATTGTGAAAATCGAAAGCTTGGTCTTGTTCAAGCTTTTTTTAAATGAAAGAGAGATATACAAACAAGCTACTAAGGGGAAGAAGAAAAAACATCGTGTTTACTTTTTTGTACTTTTTTGACTTTGTGTTTTGATAGTTCAGGCTTAACACAACAAATAAAGTACCTTGGCACCACTGTTTTTATCGAGAGAAAGTAAAATCTGGATAATTATCTGGATTTTTCAAAAATCTATACAGATAAAGTTTTTGTTGTTTTTTGCCTCGAAAGATTCATATAGGGCCCCCAAACAGAATTCGGTAGGCCTCCAAAGATTCATAGGAGGCCCACAAACAGAATTATGTAGGCCCCTAAAGATCCATAGGAGGCCTTCTATAAACATGATTCTGTGGGCCTCGAAAGATCCATATGGGGCCCCCTGAAAATCCATAGGGGGCCCACAAACAGAATTCGGTAGGCCCCTAAAGATCCATAGGAGGCCTTCATTGACTTAAACGCCATAAACATGATTCAGTGGGCCTCGAAATATCCATATGGGGCCCATGAAAATCCATAGGGGGGCCACAAACAGAATTCGGTAGGCCCATTAAGATCCACAGGAGGCCTACGTTGACTTAAATGCCGCAAACATAATTCTGTGGGCCTCGAAACATACATAGGGGGCTCACAAGCATAATTCTATAGGTCTCGAAAGATCCATAAGGGGCACAATAGATTTATACTGACTAAAAAGGCCAGAAACCGACTTGAAGCATGACGTGAGTGAATTTAAAAATTGAATTTCAAGTGCTTTTAAGAAATGTTTTCTTGCCCGAGGGCCTACCGGGAAAAATCCAGAATGCCCGGTGGGCCAGTCCGCCCCTGCTTTGCATGCTGTCAAAAACTACTTAAATCTTACCGATATTTTTTTATTGTCAGATATCTTCACTTGTTTGACATAATATAATATCATTAAGGAGAAATAAAACGCCTTTTTTATTTTTAGGAAATTTTTATACGTAGGGATTTTCATAAAAATATTTGACCTTCAAAAATGAAGGTCAAATATTTTCATAAATAGGACATTTTTTAAGGTAGTGCATTTTTGAGGCAAAGAGTTTTTAAAACTAGAGTAATTTTGAAGGTACGGGATCTTTATAAGAAGAAGAAGAAAACGTAAACAAGAATTTGTTTTTGTTTTATGGACTTTATGAAATAAATTCAATTTGATGTTTTGTTTGACCTTTAGTCCAAAATAATGCGTTTCGCCCAGGCACAACAGTTGGGCTCATCAGTAAGATGCTGTTGTACCCTTCTTATTCGCAAAATTTTTAGTTGATGATTACCAACACATATTATATTTTACAGTGAAAACTCACTGTAAACTATATTATTTTAGGGGAATTTGATTAAATTCGTGCACCTAAATAGAATATTGCCCGTGGTCTGGTAAATATTAAGAAGAAGAAGAAAACGTAAACAAGAATTTGTTTTTGTTTTATGGACTTTATGAAATAAATTCAATTTGATGTTTTGTTTGACCTTTAGTCCAAAATAATGCGTTTCGCCCAGGCACAACAGCATCTTACTGATGAGCCCAACTGTTGTGCCTGGGCGAAACGCATTATTTTGGACTAAAGGTCAAACAAAACATCAAATTGAATTTATTTCATAAAGTCCATAAAACAAAAACAATTTCTTGTTTACGTTTTCTTCTTCTTCTTAATATTTGCCAGACCACGGGCAATATTCTATTTAGGTGCACGAATTTAATCAAATTCTCCTTAAATAATATAGTTTACAGTGAGTTTTCACTGTAAAATATAATATGTGTTGGTAATCATCAACTAAAAACTTTGCGTATAAGAAGGGTACAACAGCATCTTACTGATGAGCCCAACTGTTGTGCCTGGGCGAAACGCATTATTTTGTACTAAAGGTCAAACAAAACATCAAATTGAATTTATTTCATAAAGTCCATAAAACAAAAACAAATTCTTGTTTACGTTTTCTTCTTCTTCTTAATATTTGCCAGACCACGGGCAATATTCTATTTAGGTGCACGAATTTAATCAAATTCCCCTAAAATAATATAGTTTACAGTGAGTTTTCACTGTAAAATATAATATGTGTTGGTAATCATCAACTAAAAGTTTTGGATCTTTATAAGTTGGGCATTTTTAAAGCTAGAGCTTTTTTGAAGGTAGGGCATTTTAATAAGTACAGCCTTTTTGAAGTTAGGGTATCTTAAAAGCTAAAGCATTTTTTAAAGTAGAACATTTTCATGAGTAGGCAGGGAATTTTTGAAGTTGGAGCATTTTTGAAGCTACCATTTTTATGGGCATTTTTAAAGCTAGAGCTTTTTTGAAGGTGGGGCATTTTAAAAGCTAGAGCATTTATGAAAGTAGGACATTTTCATAAGTATAGGGCATTTTTAAGGAAGGGAATTTTTAAAGTTTGTGCATTTTTGAAGCTACGCCATTTTTATGAGTATTTTTAAAGCTAGAGCTTTTTTGAAGGTAGGGCATTTTCATAAGTGCATCTTTTTGAAGTTAAGGCATTTTTAAAGCTAGACCATTTTTGAAAGTAGGACATTTTCATAAGTAGGGCATTTTTAAGGCAGGGAATTTTTAAAGTTGGAGCATTTTTGAAGTTACGCCATTTTTATAAGCTGGGTATTTTTGAGGGTAGGGCATTTTTGAGGGTAAAGCCTTTCTGATGGTACATGGTAGCGGTAAGGCATTTTTCTAGCTAGGGCAGTTTTAGGGTAGGGCATTTTTAAGGGTAGGGCATTTTTAAGGCAGTGCATTTAAAATTTAAGGTAGGGCATTGCCCCTCAATGCCCCCCCTGGCTATGGGCCTGGTTGAAATTTGACTACGTAGTCACTACATTCCTGAATGCGCCCAATGTTAAATATAATTTCACGCGCAATTTCTCTAACATCATTCTGATATGTGTACATTTAACATTTGATTGCAGTTTCAATATCTGTGACAGTTTCTTTATTGGTGTTGGTGTATAATGTAAGCCTTTATTAAATAATTCTAACTGATTAGAATCGTTACTTACAAAGTCTTCTATGAACTTGGGAGTAGGTACTTACCCAAGTTCTTATGTAGATTCTAAAAGGGGGACAAAGACCCCCTCCCATACAATTTTGTTCTTGTCTGAGTGCAACCTACACGCCCTAGGTTTTTGTTAAACCTTTTGGAAACTACCCTTTGTCCCTATACAAAAAATTGCATTTTTTTTCTACAGATCAAAAACAGTCTGTCAAATAGAAAAACCTTTAAGGTAATTTCGTTTTCTATTGACGAATCTCAGAATGAGATTTGTGAATTTGACAGCTGAAAGGGGGGGTGAAGAGGGGAAATAGTGGACAACTCTCAGATTTCATGATCTATTTGCGTCCTGAGATTCAAAAAAATGACAAAAAAATGAATCTGAGATTCAAGAATCTGATTCTGGATTTTTATCAAGATTCACGCATACAAACACACGCACTTTCACACACACTCCTCTGTTTGACATTTTTAACTTTAACTTTTTTAACTGGTAGAATCTCAATTCAATTCAATTTTGTTTTATTGAACATACTATATACAATTGACTTAAGCTTAACTTATTTCTAATAAGATACATTGATTGATATAAAATTTCTTGGCACATATGGGGCCTAACCTTATACAATGGATAAAAGATAAGATATATATAAATATAGCACATGAATAGGCTTAATTTTACAAGTCTGCTGACTACGTTATCCTCGGGGTGTTCCGTCCCGGTTGTCCAGTTGTGGTATTGATTATGGTGAGTTGGGTGGTTTGGCATTTAGCCGCGGTAGTAGGCCGATTGCGTATCGGCGTAAAAGTAAACTACTTCCTCGTTGTCGGTTGGGATTATGTGCTCATCCAGAATATCCAAAGCACTAAGGTATCTGGGTTCGGGATGTCGTTGTTGGGTTCTCATGCTTCTCATCAGCTGATTGGGGTGGTTGGCGATGCTTCCGACAAGTTTTTTGCAGATTGCAGCACATACTTTTCCAACGTCATGATGTTTGCTTCCTCGTAAAGTCGCTCGTTGCTGTAGTATTTTTGTCGCTGTCGATCAAAGTAAAGTCCGGTGCAGGATTTTCCTCTCAAAAATTTGAAGTTCCTTCATGGCTGTCTTGGAAGTGGTATACCATACCGGAAAGCTATAGGCGATGACAGGTCGTAGAAGCTGCTTGTAGATCAGGAGTTTCGTTGGTTGGCTTAATCCGTTTCTTCTCTTCATCAGGGGGTGAAGGCGATGGAAGGCGTAGTTGGCTTTTTTCAGGACAGACCTAGAGTGAAGGTTGAACCTCAGGATCTCGTTAAAGTTGATCCCTAAATACTTCGCGTTGCGTTTGGCTGCCAATTTAGTACCATCGGGTAGTGTAAGTGTAATGCTCCTACAGTTTGCAGCTGACCGAATGCTTCGTCCTCCTGTTCGTCTAAAGCACAGTAATTCCGATTTGGATGAGTTGATCCGGATACCCCATTTAATGTAGAACTCATACAGTTTTCGAATGTGAGCTTCAACTTTCCTGGCAGCTATCGTTGGCGAGACGAACTTGTAGTATGTGAACGAATCGTCAGCGTAAAGCAGGTTTTCGCACTCACTTGCAAGCGGCTGGTCTGACGTCAGGATACTATAGAGGAAGGGACCAAGTTTTGATCCTTGGGCAACTCCAGCTCTAATGCACTTCATTGCTGATTTTCTATCCTCCACTTGTACGAAGAAGTTCCTAGAAGAAAGAAAAAATGATTTTTATTAGTGCTACAGGGAAGCCTAGTAAATGAAGTTTATGGATTAGGGCTTCTATCCATACGCTGTCAAATGCTTTCTCGACATCCAGAAAGCATGCGACGGTAACTTGATGGTTGTTCAAAGCTGAGGTGATGTCTCGGTGGAACTTCATGAGCGGATGCAGTGTGGAGTGCTTCTCCCGAAAGCCGAACTGCATGTCTGGGATAATGTTGAAATCGCTGCAAAACTTCTTGAGCTTCCTCAGTGTCAGCTCTTCCAAGAGCTTACTTAAGTTGTTGAGAAGAGAAATTGGCCTGTAATTAGATATAATGTTCCTCGCACCTTTCTTAGGAATTGCCACGATTCTTGCAGTTTTCCATTTCTGCGGGAAGTAGCTGTTGTTGATGCAGTTGTTGAGGATAATGGTTAAGAAGATTAATATTGTCTGCGGGAGCCTCTTAATGACGAAGTTGGAAATGCCATCCGGTCCGGCTGATTTCTTAGGTTTGGATTTCACTAAAAAGTGAACAATCCGTTCAACCTCTCTCTGCAGCCTGTCTATATCCAATCTCCAATAGTTGATGAAGTGTTCCGCTGGTTGTGTCACTAAGTTGATGGGCTGATGAAGCTTAATACTGAGCTGAACTGCTTCATGGTCCGAGTCGCTGGATACTGTTGAACAGATAAAGTTGCAGAAATCAGGATGAATATGCACAAAATTTGATTCTACTAAGAAGAAGTCCAATGTTGAAGGTGTTCTTGGGTAGGTTGGTTTCGGTTGAGAAATTACAACTAACGAGTGTTGGGCACTGTTGAAATCCAACCAGTCGGATATTGCCTTTCCTTCAGTGTTCAGTGTTGATAGTTGTATCCATCCAAAGGTGATGTCTAGCATTGAAATCACCGCCGATGAGGCCATAAGTGCTTCTCGAGAGTGTGCCGTTGAGGGTCTGTAAGTCGCTCTGGATGTTTTTGGCCGTGGAATTGCATTTGAAGTACACGCTTATTATGGTGAGTGTCTCATCTCTTCCTAGGTTTAAGATTACGGCAGTAGCTTCACTGGTCAAGAGTCCTTTGATGATGGTTTCATTGGTGCTTATATTTTTCTGTACAAAAAATGCAGTTCCTCTGCGGTTCTCGGCTTTGTCCTATCGGAAGGTGTTAAATCCAACGATGTCAATGTTATTTTTCCGTGTCACGTTGGTCTCGCTGATGAGGGCGATGTCTGGGCTGTTGTTCTTCAAGAACAAGTTGAATGATGTCCTCTTCTCCAGGCTGTACAATGCATTGACATTGTACGTCAGTATGCGGAGCTTCTTTAATGACATAGTGTGTAGATGAAGGTGGCTAAGGCCGCGGACTTATCTTTATCACTCAGAAGCCCATAGTTAGATGGAACGGCACTCCGGGCTTTCTGCATCACTGACAAGAGGTCACTTCCGAAGAGGCGCTCTACTTCGTTGTTGAGATTCATCGGTGGTGGTGCTGATGTAGATGCTGGTCTGGTCGGCTTAGTTGGCCCTGTCTTAACTGGGATGCTCTTTGCTGGAGTCCTGGTTTGCTGTTTTTGTGTTTGGCTCTTCATTGGTGCTATTGGCTTGGGTGTTGCTGCCTTTGGTGGTTGTGCTTTTAGGGCCATTGCTGCATAGCTCACTGCTGGCCGGGTAATGGTACATGCTGACTTAGCAGCAAACTCCTGGTGAGACTTTTTCTCCGCCAGCACCTTATTCCTTTCGGTAAGCTTAGCTTTCAGTGTCGGGCATCCTTTGATATGCAGCAATGCGAGTGCAACACAGAAAAACTCTTGTACCTACCCTTCCGGATGGATTACAAGGTGGCCCGATATCTCAAAAAAAAACTCTTATATTGAGTACTACCAATGATGTAAATTTCATGCTTTCATCACCAAGTGATTTTGTTGCTAAGCCGCCCCACTTAAAGCAATTATGAACTTCTTTATTCTAATATAAACGAAGATCTAATAATATTTTACTTTGATAAACAGAAAAGAATTAAATCAATTGATAACACGATTTACTTGATTTTGATAAGTAGAGATAGAGAGTGAGTACAGTTGCCCATATTTATGAGTATTTGTATGCAACACGTAGCTGTAGGTATCCATGTAACAGGGCTCCGAGAAAACTTTTTCAAAATGGTGGATGTCCCACAAAATCAAACAATATACGAGAATTTAGAATTAGATCTTATACACCTGAAAACCGTCCCTCAATACTGCATCCAAACTATGCTGACGTTATAATTTTGTTCAGATTTTCCCCGTTCACTTAACTAATAGCACAATTCTCAAAATCTCAAATTTATCATGTTAATGTACACTTCGCGTCACTTGAATAGAAACAACATTTTTTTTTTAGAAAATAGCGATTGGCGCTTTGGTGAGGTAACTTAGTAGATTTTTGGTTTTGCATTTTTAAAGAGGAACTTTTAACAATGTTGTAAAAACAAAAAACCCAAAACAGAAACCGTATGGCTTCTAGTTGCGTTTTTTCGCATTACCTCACAAAAAACAGTGTTTTTTTGCGTCACTTGAATAGAAACAAGCTTTTAAATTAGATAAAAATGATGAAAAATCATGGAAAACACTAATTATAGTAAAGCAATATTAAGCTTTGACATTATTTGCACATTATAACCAATTATGGGCTACGAGCTACCAATAGGCACCACAGAAAATTAAATCAATTGATAACACGATTTACTTGATTTTGATAAGTAGAGATAGAGAGTGAGTACAGTTGCCCATATTTATGAGTATTTGTATGCAACACGTAGCTGTAGGTATCCATGTAACAGGGCTCCGAGAAAACTTTTTCAAAATGGTGGATGTCCCACAAAATCAAACAATATACGAGAATTTAGAATTAGATCTTATACACCTGTAAACCGTGCCTCAATACTGCATCCAAACTATGCTGACGTTATAATTTTGTTCAGATTTTCCCCGTTCACTTAACTAATAGCACAATTCTCAAAATCTCAAATTTATCATGTTAATGTACACTTCGCGTCACTTGAATAGAAACAACATTTTTTTTTTAGAAAATAGCGATTGGCGCTTTGGTGAGGTAACTTAGTAGATTTTTGGTTTTGCATTTTTAAAGAGGAACTTTTAACAAACAATGTTGTAAAAACAAAAAACCCAAAACAGAAACCGTATGGCTTCTAGTTGCGTTTTTTCGCATTACCTCACAAAAAACAGTGTTTTTTTGCGTCACTTGAATAGAAACAAGCTTTTAAATTAGATAAAAATGATGAAAAATCATGGAAAACACTAATTATAGTAAAGCAATATTAAGCTTTGACATTATTTGCACATTATAACCAATTATGGGCTACGAGCTACCAATAGGCACCACAGAAAATGCATAAATAGAATTTAACATTGAAAATGCACTTCTACTGTACACAATCGTGGACCTAATTGGAGAAAGTGATAAAAGTGTTTGGCAACTTCTTACAAATTAAGAAAATGACATTTTCTACAATTTAAGAATTGAATAAGTGAAATAAATTTTCGTTTTTATCCGGAATGCATCTGTTTTGTTTTTATTGCGTTGTTTTTTCTTGAACTATCCTTGTTCAATCTCTAAGACGGTTGTTCTTCCACGTTCCTAAACTTGCCAGGAGCTTCTACAATTATTTCTTTGTAAAAGTTAGCACCTGTTTTTGAAGCGTGAAGCTTCAATTTTGCTATTGCACATCATGAAAACAAAGCGTATTACTACAACACATTTTAGTGCCCTTTATTGGCGATGCGATAAAGGTTATTCTTTTATAAACCAATGAAATAGGGCTAATATTAACGTGGTCCATCTGAGTTGGTATGTTTTTCTTTAAAAAACCACTCTTTACCTCACTTCTTTTCAGTTCGAATGCAACTATAAAATAGTTAACTTTTTTGTAATCTTAGTAGAACTTAAAATGTTGTTATTTTGCATTTTGAGGCTTTTTTAATGTTGTGCACCTTTTATAACTTCCAGGATGAAACAAACCAACAAGTTTCCATCGCACTAACACCACGTTTTTGACCGATTTTAGCGGCAAAGTGAAGAAAATTGCAGCTAGTTTTTAAGTTATTTTTTTCTCTGCTCGTGACTTGGGTCTCACCTGTCTTATTTTTTGATTTGGTCACTAGTTTACGATATTTTAAAAATTATCTCATCCAAATTTGGCAAATTTTCCAATATCTTTCGCGATTTTGCATAGTGCAGGTGCATTTCCAATGTTAGCTGCTATGTATGCATTTTCTGTGGTGCCTTTTGGTAGCTCGTAGCCCATAATTGGTTATAATGTGCAAATAATGTCAAAGCTTAATATTGCTTTACTATAATTAGTGTTTTCCATGATTTTTCATCATTTTTATCTAATTTAAGAGCTTGTTTCTATTCAAGTGACGCAAAAAAACACTGTTTTTTGTGAGGTAATGCGAAAAAACGCAACTAGAAGCCATACGGTTTCTGTTTTGGGTTTTTTGTTTTTACAACATTGTTTGTTTAAAGTTCCTCTTTGAAAATGCAAAACCAAAAATCTACTAAGTTACCTCACCAAAGCGCCGATCGCTATTTTCTAAAGAAAAATAAAATATTGCAAATCAAACAAAAACTAAATCTACGTAATAACTACTTCAACCTAAGCCTACCAATCTCACCAATATGCTTTTTTATTGGGACCATAGTTTAATAATAAATAAGTGCTCTTCACCGTCCACGTCTTGTTCCCCTATTCGAAGTCAAAAGATGTATAGACATAATAGTGTATTAAAAAAAAAAAATCAGAAATAAAGTAGTAGAACCCTTAATGATGAAATAACAGGGGATCATGTTCTTCCCATAATAAATGGGATAAACACCCTCTCGTTATTGTGCTAACACTTCGATTTAGTTTGTTTGTAAATGCATACAAGCTGGTGCTCGCCACCTTGGGTATTTATTTTTAAATGAAATAGGTTTACCTTCTTATTAAGGGTCTTGTAAATCCTGCTGACTTTTGGCGATTTGTGTCCTGGATATGAGTAGTAGATATGTTGGTTGAATTTTGTTTCTCAAAACAAAAGGGGTTGTTTTGGTTTCTGAAATCATTTGTGGATGTTGTTGTTCGCATATTATGTATTGCGTATTGTATAGTAGGTAATACAGAATAAGTTTTATGGAAGGCAATGTTAGGTTTTATATGATTAGTAGAAATCTGAATTTATCAATGAGTGGCCAACAAGACGACAACTATGGAAAAATTTGCGTAAATTTGGTGCAGCAAGGAATAAGACTTAAACTACAAAAATAAATTTTTAATTCGTACCCCTTTTTGACTAAAGCAAAAAAACACATTTGTTAGAAATTTTACCTGGTGCAGATTTTCCTAAATATCATAAGATCTATGAGTTTTCCAGCAAACTTGTGAACAACATTTTTGTTCATTATTGTTTTCTTCATAAAAATAAATTTATAAAACAATATGTTTCTAACACATTTATCGAAGAAAATAATTCCATTTAAAAATTAATATCTGAGCAACCAAAAATTTTAATATTTTAATATTTCTTAAATGCAGGTACAAAGAATAGCAATGCTTCTAAAAATCAAGACATTAATTAAGTTTTTATCATAAGTATTAACGGAGTTATTAACATTTACATGAGTAAAGGCATGCCAAAGCAAGTGTTTTCTTAAATCATCGCTAAAGGGTATCAACTTTGCAGATAGGGAGTTACTATAGAACAATTTTTTTCTTATTATATACCCAAGAATCATCCCTCAAAGTCTTCTTATCTCATCCCGGGACACCCTTTATACTAAAATGACTTGCTCTGGGTGCTACAATTTGTCTTAAATTAGAAATTTATCTTGGCAGTCCCCTTCGGTCTTCGCCCCTCTTTCCTATGACACGATAATTGCTTAACATAGGTAAGCCTCAATTTTGGCGTCCAGAGCGAGTCGTTTTTTGTGTCGTTTTAGTATAAACGACTTACGTAATAGGGGTGAATGTATTCCCCTTTTCCCACTAACAACCCATACATGCCATGCCAACTACTGGTTGGAGGCTACGAACTGGCTAGTTTATACAGGGTGTAGATAGGGTAGGTTATACCATTATGTTATGTTATACCATTTTGAAAAGAGAATTGAACACACCAACTTTTAAGGTAACTTGCCGAAACATCGTAGTGCATTTTTTTTACACTACGGTTCATTGAATTAGAGTCATGTAAAAATTTTTAGTACTTAGTTGGCAAAAAAGTAATATTTGATGCAGCCGAGTTAAAATTTTTGAATGCATTTTGAAGCAGGATTATTCAAGACTCCGTAACAATATTATAAAAAATACTAGCTGACCCGGCGGACTTCGTTCCGCCATTTCTTGTATTTATTTCTAATTTTCGACTCTGTAATTAGTTAATTTTCAAAGTAAAAAGAGGAGCAAAACTTGAAAAGTTCATAAAATGAGTTTATAAATGTTATCTTTTAAACTTTTAGCAAAAGTGGCCTATGCAAAATACTCATGCATGCGCATGATTAAAACCTATAATTCCTATAAGTTTGAGATTTTTTGCAGACTTTTAAAAATTCCAAAAAAAAGACTACTCAAAAATGTCTCTAAAAATAAGTTGTTTTTCAAAAATTCGTATTTGAAAATACAGGGCTTATGAAAAAAATCCGTATTAGACTCCTAATTTTTTTTTCAATATCTTTCTCATGGTGTAACTCAAATTTCTGTGCAAAATTTTGCGTACCTCTAATAAGTCTTTTGTCGAAGGTCTATGACTGCAAAAAAACCTTCACAACTTGGTTTTGAAATTTTTTTGAATTTTTTTCAATACCGTTTTGTCTATCATTGAAAAAAAAAGTCAACTCTTTACAACTTACCGTTTATAAAATAGTCTCTTTTTTCAATGTCGAGTTACCCCTATTTACCCTATAAAATCTTAATTTTTTTTGCCTTAAACCTTCTCCTCTTATGCCTCTTTGATTAAAAAAAAAAATTAAGAAAATTAGTCAGTCGGTGTGGCCGGTTAGCGAACGTACACAAAACCAAACTTTAAATCAGTGCCGGTTTAAGCACTGCCGGCGCCCCTGGGCAAGATTGCAAGTGGCGCCTCTAAAAAAAAATTCATCTAAAAACAATTTTTTAAAATCACGAAAAAAAGCAATAGCAGATTATGTCTTACCTCTCATATACTTGTTAATGCATTTATTAAAAATGTGCAGTGTATTAACTTAAAAAGGCTAACTTAAAAAAAAATTAATTATTCATGTCATTTAGGCTCAATTGACAAGACTACCTTTATCTCTGACTTTTTTGTTTAAACACATTTAAAGATTAGGTACAGCTGGTTTTATTTGAACAATATTTTTTCAAAAACTTTTTCAACTAGGTACATTAACCCATTTCCGGCTAACGTTGCGTTTTCGCAACGTCATGTTTGAAGACTTCTGGAACATAACTGATTATATTTTTAAATAAACTAAAAAATTATTTGGAAAGATAGTCAAATTATCTAATCGACCTGTTTTTGGATTTTTTTGTAAAAAAGTTTTTTCGAGCTTTTTTGAGGCTATGAAAATTCGAGTTTTTCAAAATTTTGAGGTAAAATTTTTGAACTTTTGAAAAATATAGTCAAAATTATAATTTTTCTAAATAGTCTCAACTACAGGTAAATAAGGGTTCAAATTATGTTCTAAAATAGTGCTGAAGTAATTTATTTGAGTTGCCTGCTTGTCAGGTAAGATGAAAGCATTACGTTGCGTTTTCGCAACGTTAGCCGAAAGGGGTATCAAAATTTTTGAAATAATTTTTTTTTACATAGAGTATGAATAGATTTTATTTGAGCATTTTTATGAAGAAATGAACCAAATAAAGATACACTGGGTAATGAAAGATTGTTGAAAATAGAATAACAAAATTTGTAATAAGTTATACATTATAATTTGGTAATTTTATGCTTTCAAAGAATGGGATTTTGTGCGGTATTCATCGAAGTATTTTTGATGAATCGGGATATAAAATTTCTTGGAGGAAAAGCAGTTTGGCTAGAACACTTACAACGTCGCAATGGAGCACTTCATTGGGATTTCCTTCCGTTTGGATATCTGCTTCATTATTTGTTTCTGATTGCAACAGGGAATCTACAACAAATATTCTAAATTCTAGTTTTGGCATTGGTGTTTCCTTACAAAACTTTTTGCAAATGCCATATATTTTCAATACTTTTAGGAACGCTTCATCCAGCGCATTTGATAGTCAAATATAATTTATCAGTTCGAATCCGATAATTTGCTTGTAGCGTTGTCATATAAATCAATTCCATCCATCGTTATAATGTTTTCACGAATTGAATTTGGCATTGGAATCTTGACAAGTTTTCCCTTTATTCGATCAAACCGTTTTGCCTGATATTGTGGTGAGTCCATCAAATGATTTGATAAGACTGTTACAATTGTTGTTCCAGCGAACAGGTGCAATTTCATTTTCGTTATCGAATGCAAAATCAATGAAACCATGACTTTTTCTCATTTGTTTGAGTTCGGTCAGCTCTGATTTACCACTTCTATTCTCACGAACTATGAATGTAAATACAACACAAGAGTTGGTTTTTTTGCTTTGCATTGAGAATAAATCAAATTACCTGTAAGAAGACGGTATTCTAGTTTGTGAGACTTAAAAAAAATTGTCAATTGTTGGCGGGTGCTGATTTGGTTTATCGATTTTTGAAAGGAATCAATTCGGAGAAGTTATCACTAAGTAATTGCACTACGATAAGAATTGAATGAAGTAGTCACTTTTATCATTTTTTTGACAACATCAAACATACTGTCACCAAAACGATGTCGCAAGTGTTTCAGACAATACGTTTTTTTCTGCAAGAAATGTAATATCTTGATTCATATCCAAAATGCTTCTATGAGTACCACACAAAAAACCTTTCTTAGTAAAGCCCAGTACGCAGATCGCGCTAAACTAAATTTTATCTCGACAATTTTTATCTCTACACGCGTTCGCTAAAAGCCAAGATAAATTTAAATTTAAAAATAACGGCTGAATCACAGTTTCATTTACTTATACCTGCTTACATTCAATATTACATACATATTTTTTTTACCTGCAGAATACCTTTATTACGCTCTCATTTTGTTTTGTTACTCTTCTTTTATTATATTCCAAGGTTTTTTTTGCCTCTTATTCCTTGCAGCAACAACAACGACCACAAAAATGTCAAAATTTATCTGTGAAAAAATGCGCTGAGCATTATTTCGCGAGCTAAATTGAGTGGAGACTTTTTGCAAAAGTAGTAGATGACAATTCGAATTTAGCGCGTGAACTGCGTACTACCTGGCTAAAAATCCTCGCTAAAATTTATCTTTGGAGGAAATTTGTATGAAAGATAAATTTTAGCGTGATCTGCGTACTAGGCTTAAGCATAAAATATCAAAATATAATGTTTAACTAATTATTAAAATTTTGTTATTTTATTTTCAACAACCTTTTATTACCCATTGTATCTTTATTTGGTTAATGTCTTCATAAAAATACTCAAATAAAATTGATTCATACTCCATGTAAAAATAAATTGTTTCAAAAATTTTGATACCCCTTTCGGCTAACGTTGCGAAAACGCAACGTGAATTTTCTGGAAAACCAAAAGCTTTTCCAAAATTTTTTTTCAGATTTCCTCTAATTGGGCCAAAAACAGATAGTGTGTAAAATTTCAAGTTTCTAAGTCAACTGGAACTGGTAGCCGCCGGAAATGGGTTAATGTCGTTTTCGATTGGAATCACTCAATGATTCACTCATTCTGAAATCCAATAAAAAACTTTGAATCGCTTCCACCCAATTCTAAAATTTAATATCTGTATTGTTGAAAAATCAAATATTTTGTTTTTGTTTTTTCACTAGGAGAATAAAAAACTTGCAGCAGGCTTCTTAATGATTCCAGGCGCTTCCGGACGGCCAATCGAAAACAACATACCTTTATAAGTATAAGGTTTGTTCGTTGTGAGCTCTAGGGCACTCTGGGTCGCTCCGAATTCGTTGTCAAGCGTTTTTTGTAGCTCCTTTTTCAACCAGAGTTATTTCCTCTGTGTTCGATGTTCGCTGATGAAACTAAAGCTCTGAGGTGTTCGATGTAAAATGAAAACCCGAGATTCTGGATTTTGGGCTTTCTGGATTTTTAATTTCGGGATTCTGTCCGTCTCCCTTCTCTTTAATTATTCATTATTATAGGGGCACCTTTGCAAAAATTAAATTGGTACGAGGAATATTAGTATTGCTTTAGTCTTTCAAAAGAAATTGGGGCGTCTTGTTCTTCAAAGATGAACGAAGATTTTGGACACCATTGTCCTTCCGGAAGCCAAATAAATTAACCCAAACGCCTTTGTGAATGTAAAAAAAAATAAAACATCGATTGGAAAGACTTCATTATTTATATAACTTTTGTAAAAGTTCGGGGCGCCTGCGGCGCCCCTCAATTCTTGCGCCCCTGGGCGGCGGCCCAGGCTGCCCCCCCCCCCTAAAACCGGCTCTGACTTTAATATATATAATAGATTAATAACTTAAAAATTTTTCAATACATTCTTTATTTGTATTTACATTTATACTCATTGATACACACAACATGGGGACTACACCACAAAGAAATACCACATGCAACTTGTCGCACGCAACTTGCCACTTGCAACTTGCCACACGCAACCTCCCACATGCAACTTACCACACGCAAATTGCACCATACAACTTGTCAAATACACTTCCTTGCATACTGAATGCCACATGCCTCGTGCTACTTGCCACATGCAACATGCACTTGCAATATGTTTCATGCCACATGGTACTTGCGGCATGAATAATGCAACTTGCCACGTGTTGTGTGTTTTTGCTGTACTGCGGCGTACTGCATTTTTAAATACTAAAGTACTGCCAACTCTAAAGGTGAAACGTCAGCCCTGCTGCCCAATTTTTAGTTTCGGCTATACAGTGAAAAATTTGTACTAGAGGTTCACTTTCTAAGCGAGATATAAATAAAAAAAAATGAAGGGGCAAGGGCGGCAAAAACTGAAAAGCCTATACATACCTTGAAAATTTGTAAATCCGCCTATGAGCATCGAATCAGCCTACTGCATATTCAAACCTTGTCTCAAAGGAGAGTTAATAACGTTCTTGTTTTTATTCATCAACTTATAACGGGTGTAATTGATCTGCTTAATTCTATTAATTTTAACTACCGGAGAGGTGCTTATAACTTTCGTAGCTTACCCGAGTCGAACATTTGGCACTATATAAAACCCAAATATATTCTCTGCTAAAATTTAATAGGTCATAAAAATCACTTAATTTGTAAGGGAAATAACTTCTACTTAAGACCTCAAATAGTCTGTTATCGGAAAAAATGCCATTTTGGGCAGTTATTTAGTACCAAAACAAAACCTTTTTAAACCCTAAATATTCTATAAAAACTCATTAAGTCCTATTTATTCTACTTTTTTCTAAGAATTCTATAGCCCTTTTTGTTTTCATTATATAGGTCTTACAAATTCTAATTAAACTAATTAAAGTTAATTTCAAATAAAATGAATATAGGTACATACCTATTAAATATTCATTTATGTAGGTATATATTTTTATGAATTATGATGAAATTTAACTCACTCCCTTCAGTTAAATAAATGTGAATTACTTACGTACAACTTAAAACAGAAACATAATCACGCTTTGGCAGACGCATCATCGCGTTACGTTGAGAAATCCTCAAAGCGCGCTTCTGTCACTTTACTTCGAACAACTGATTGAAACATAAAATCTGCTGACAAATAAAAAAAACACAGTCACTTACAAAATTATTGGGCCAAGTCTTTATCTTGATTTAAATGTGGAAAAATGAATAAGGATATTAATGTGATTAAAAAATGCAAAGAAAAAAATAGCTGGACTGTACAGTTAAATACCCAAACTATACAAACACGTGATAGTTCTGATAATACTGTTTGCAGGTTGACCACGTCATTTGTTTAACTTGTGTATTGTGAGAAGTGAAGTTAAGTTTTCAAAATAAATATATCTTAAGTCTTTGAATTGAAAATTCCTTATTTAAAATTCGGTATATCTGCTTTTGGAAGTGTAATTGAATTATGTCTTTTTTGGAAGTAAAATTAAAAAAAACTTCTTTTGGAGGTAAAAATCAAGATTTGTTTTTGTAAATAAACCTTAATCAATTTCAGTATTTTAGTTTATAAGTTATAACAAAAAACCAAAAAAAATTATAAATGTAATTGAATTAAAATGCGCTTCTTTATCGCACATATCTACTAGCTCTTGCAGTTCGGAGTGTCTATTTTGCTTATTTGAACACATAATAAGTATTTAATTTTTTAAAATGATAAGAAAAAATTTTGAAAAAAATTGGTACGAGATAGACCTATGCTAAAAAATAAGTCAATATTCGCAAAAAGGCGTCGCAAAATCGCATCGTCCGTCAACTCCTCGCCGTGCCCGCTGGATATCCAACTAACGACGAGCGTTGGATCCATTTGATCCATGAGCTTAGTCACCTGAGTTATCTTTTCAGGAACTAGGAGCAAAAGAACATAAATATCGCTCTGAATGCACCAGCTCACGAGAATCCAAGAGCGTCTGACACATATTGTGCGGCACACTGGTCAGCGTCTGTGCCCTTTGGGACGGCTGAATCTGAATCACAATCTTAAAAAACAAATTTACAAATTCAAAAGTGATTCACTCAGTACATTCTTAAAGAATTTAACGACTGATACTTCAACCGATTTTTCGCTTATGGAAAGCAGTCAAGCGCCTGTAATGACCGCAGTTACAAAACTCGCCCTTGAATCTCAAGATGGGAAATGGTTACCTGCAAGAAAAAGCTAACCTTTTCGCTGAACATCTTGAGAATGTTTTTAAGCCATACTCATCAAACGCGGCTGAAAATAGCTTACAGTTTATTGATAAGATAGATGAAAGTGGAATACCAATTGTAAGACTTAAAGAAATAAAAAGTATGTGTTTACATCAACTATCAAATAAAAAATCACCAGGTTACGATCTAATTACTGCTCAGGTTATGAAAGAAATGCCATTGAAAGCCTTCATAAAACTCCAATATATAACACTGGTTAACAAGGGTTCTGTTGCCGGAACAAAAATATACTTTTCTGAAGGTTTTTGGTGTGCTGAACTCGAATCCGAAGTCAAAAAAATTCTAGCAGCTCCCGTTTTTGAGATATTACCGTTAGAAAATGCAAAAAAACGTTTTTCTGAGTTTTTCGGACCTTATTCTATTGTATAAGGAAAATTGTTTGAGCATATTTAGTAACGGTTTCTATAAGAACTATTTCCCATCTTTCGATACCTGTTTAAATCTTTTCAATATCTTATGTATTGCCCGAGATATCTTAAACTGAAGTCAGTGGGTTTGGCTTCATATATCATAAAGAAAATAATGACATTATAAAATTTTTAAAAATATCAAACAACTGAGGATATCTCGGGAAGTAAAAAAGATATCGGAGAGATTTAAACAGATTTAAAAAGGTGGTAAATAGTTCTTATAAAAACCGTTACTAAATATGGTCAAACAATTTTCCTTATATAAAAGAATAAGGTCCGAAGTGCTGCACTTTCTAACGGTAATATCTCAAAAACGGGAGCTACTAGAATTTTTTTGACTTCGGATTCAAGTTCAGCACACCGAAAACCTTCAGAAAAGTATATTTTTGTTCCGGCAACAAAAAAAAAGTTTAATTTTGTAAACCAGTGTAATAAATGCATGCCTTAAGCACCGGTATGTCCCACACCATTGGAAAATTGCTGAAGTAAATGTCATACCAAAGCAAGGTAAACCACCTACAGAAGTAACGACTTACAGACCAATATCGCTTATACCAATTATTGCAAAAGTTTTTGAAAAACATTCCAGGATAGACCAAGTTCAAAACAAGTATGTTCAGCTATTTTCTTAGATGTTGCTCAAGCTTTTGACATGGTTTGGCATGAGGAACTACAAATGGATATTCCCAGGCAGTACTTTGAAATATTAAAATCGTACATCTCAGACCGATTGTTTAGAGTAGGGTACGATCAAGTACCACAAGGAAGTGTACCACAAGGAAGTGTCCTAGGTCCCTACTATACACAGGGGATATTCCAGTTGGTAATCACACCATAATGGCTACTTTTGCAGATGATACCGCAATTTTGGTACCCGACAAATGTGTCTCTAAGGCAGCAGTAAAACTACAAAATGCCGTCGACACAGTGAGAGCTTGGACCGAAAAATGGTGTATCAAACTCAATGAAACAAAATCTTCACATATAAACTTTACAAATAAAAAGATAAACAATATTCCAATATTCATTAATAATCAAGATGTATAATGTAAAAATTTAATTGGCTCAACAAAATGGCTTTCATACGTTAATGAAGAACTTCATCAACCAACGAAAACTGTAGTATTTTAATGAAATTTTTCATAAAAATGTTTGATCGAGAGTTAATGAATTTTTACATCACTTTACGAAATTTTTCATCGATTAACGTAAAATTTAATTAACCACGGTGATATTTTTCGTAGTCAATGTATTTTTTGATTAATTTATGAAAGAACTTTCGTTAGCTAACGATTTTTTTCGTAAATTTAATGAACATTTTAATTAAATTACGAAAAAATATTTGTTAGCTAACGAAACTTTTCGTTGTATTAATTGTATTTTTTTATTGGACTTGTTAAATTATTAATTTAATAAAGTCCAAACCAAAAATTGGCGTTTCGACCCGGTGGAGCTCACTTAAGTCAACTGATGAGTCCGACTTATCGTGATACACCTTATCAATGCGCAAATATTATTTATATTCAGCTCAACTTACATAGCTTTTTAAACAAAAACCTAATGTGAACTATATAGAGCAAGATTCAATTTTTAATCATTAAAACAGAAATGCACCCTAGTCTACGTTTTTTTTTTGTAAGGCAACGATTTTTTTGGTTAACTGATGTATTTTTTCATAAGCCAATGTAATATTTCATTAGTATATGAAGAATTTTCATAAGCTTATGAAGATTTTCGTTAGTTAATGTTGAATTTCATAAGTTAATGAATTTTTTCGTTACTTAATTAAAACTTTAATAAAGTAAGGAAAAAATTCTTATTTTATCTTTAAAATGAGTATGAAATTTTTCGTTAATTGATGAATCTTTTCATTGAATTGGATTTCTTGGCACTAAAAAGGGAGAAAAAGTGTATGAAACGTTTTCATTAATTGATGAAGGTTTTCATATTACGAAAAATTACATATTTTCGTTGAGCCAACGAAAGGTTCGTTGGGCCAACGAAAATGTAGTGTATGAAACGATTTTTGTAATTTTACGAAATTTATTATTTTCAGTGCATCAAAAAGAAAAGAGAAGAACTAAACTTGGGGCTGTACAAAGAAAACAAATACCGAAATCATCCAAAAATTCCAAAACAAAGTCCTTCGTGGAATAGTTAATGTACCTTGGTACATAAGAAATACCGATCTACATCGTGACTTAAAAATAGAAATGGTTAGGTACAGAAGTTGTTAAAAAATACGCTGTATCGCACAACCAGAGACTGCAAGGTCATACTAATTCTGAAATGAATTACGTCTTGAATATAAGAAACCATGTTCGGAGATTAAGAAGAACCAAGCCTCATGAGCTTATGGTCATGGGAAAGTATTAAAAGTTTAAACTTCCCCCAAAGTGATTGTACAAAGTTAAGAAAGAAAAATCTGGTGTCGATCTTTCAATATATGTCCTGAGGTGGTTTTAGTGGTTAAGAGTCCCACACTACTTGGTGTCGAATACTGCCATGTGTCTTTTGAAGATTTCCTCCTGTCAAAAAAAAAAATATATATAAACAATTTTATTAATAAAATAATTGAGAAATTTAAATTACGTTAAATGAAATGAGTTGGCAGCCATAAACTTCGTTGAACCATTTTTTTGTAAAATATTTAGGCGCTTTGAAGAAAACGTCGTAAATAATAAAAAAATAATTAAACGATTTAAGGTTGGCTTATAATTAAAGCCCCTCCCCCTGGTGTGATACTTTTTTGAGAACGTTAGCGCTAGGCAACCTTTGCTCAATGAAATATCAAACAAGAGTGATTTGTTTTGAATCAAGCTCTGCCTTTCATATGATTTTTGAAATAATTTTAAATCAATGAAATATATGATTAAATTATTTTAAAGAGATTAAACAAGAAGTATTAATTTACAATATTGAACATTGAAATGAGAATTATCAAGGGGCACGGTAGTGCCCAGCCAAGTTCTCTAGCAACTTTGGCACTACACCCTTATTTACAGGAAACAACTCAGGCCATTTTCGACCCCCCTCTAACTTCCACACCAAAGATGCTAGAAATTTCAAACTCACTACATTTGTTGAGCTCGTAAAAACCAAACTCCTCACAAAATTTCAGCCTCCTACGATGATTAGTTTCTGAGATATAGGGCTTCAAAAATCGCAAAAACCGTAACTGACTCACTGACTCACTGACAGATCATCAAAATTATGGAGAACTTCCCGATATCGTAGAAACTTGAAATTTTACACGGTGATAGGACTTGTGGTGTATACAAAGGAAAACATCGAAAATTTGAGATTTTCAATTCAGGGGGCGTGGCATCCGCCCATTTCCGCTGAATTTTCATCATATATTATAGAGCACTTCTGATTATCGTAGAATCTTGAAATTTGGTAGAATAGTAGAGCTGGTAGTTAATACAACGGAAAAAATTAAAAACTTGAGAATTTCAGCCAGGGGGCGTGGCAACCGCCTATTTCCGCTGAATTTTCATAATTTATTATAGAGCACTTTTGATTGTCGTAGAATCTTGAAATTTGGTAGAATAGTAGAGCTGGTAGTTTATACAAAGGAAAAAATTTAAAATTTGAGAATTTCAGCCAGGGGGCGTGGCAACCGCCCATTTCCGCTGAATTTTCATAAATTATTATAGAGCACTTCTGATTGTCGTAGAATCTTGAAATTTGGTAGAATAGTAGAGCTGGTAGTTCATACAAAGGAAAAAATTTAAAACTTGAGAATTTCAGCCAGGTTGCGTGGCAACCGCCCATTTCCGCTGAGTTTTCATAAATTATTATAGAGCACTTCTGATTGTCGTAGAATCTTGAAATTTGGTAGAATGGTAGAGCTGGTAGTTTATACAAAGGAAAAAATTTTAAATTTGAGAATTTCAGCCAGGGGGCGTGGCAACCGGCATTCCCGCTGAATTTTCATCAAATATTATAGAGCACTTCTGATTGTCGTAGAATCTTGAAATTTGGTAGAATGGTGGAGCTGGTAGTTTACACAAAGGAAAAAATTTAAAGTTGAAGAATTTCAGGCAGGGGGCGTGGCAACTACCCATTTTCACTGAATTTTCATCAAATATAGAGATTTTATATTCTACAGCCATACCTTGCAAAAAGTAGTGAAATCACAACAAAAACATTACTGTTAATAAAAGAACCAAGTTCTCCTATGTTGAAATTATGCTGGCACAAAAAGTACTGAGATGTAAAAGTGTACCAAGTTCTAAAGTTTGGGTTCAAATTTGTATCAATAAAATTTTTATTGTTTACTTGGCAATTTTTGAAATAATTTTAAAAATCGATAATTAAGAAAAATTGTCAAGAGAACAATCAAAATTTTATTGATACGAACTTGAACCCAAACTTTAGAACTTGGTACACTTTTACATCTCAGTACTTTTTGTGCCAGCATAATTTCAACATAGAAGAACTTGGCTCTTTTTTTAACAGTAATGTTTTTGTTGTGATATGAATTAACAGTAAATGGATGTCTTATTATAACAACGCCATTTCCGTCATCCAAATTTTTAGAGAAAAACTAAAAACACACATTCTTAATATTATTTACTAAAACCATTCAGTACACAAAATTTAATCAAAACCGTTAGACCGTTTAGGTCCCAGTTCGGTGTACAGATGGACTCACATACAAATATCCACACGGTCGGACCGAAGGACCTCATGACGAAAACTACTTTTGTAACTCCTCCATCATCGTAATTCTGTAATGTGGCATTTTATTAAACGCCATATTGATAATTTTTATACTGAAGAGGCCTTTTTGGAAAGAAAATTCTGTATAGGCCATTTTGGAAAAAACATTTGGCGTTCAATAGGCCGTTTTGGAAATAAAGTCGTTTTTTGACATTGAATTACTATCTCTCTATCCTGTTTATCAAATTATTTTTGATTGAATCAGATGCGCGTTGAAAAGACCTAAGAAATGACATACATATCTCATCTTCCGGTTTTTTTCCGATAGCTGGTTTTGGAAATCAGCTCCTCAATTCAATTTTTAAATTTGCAGGAATTCATTAAAAAATGTTTGCATTAGGCCGTGTGTGAATTGCGTTAAACAATTAAGACTGGGTTCCCTTTTTCAGCAAAGTCAAATCTCATGTAAAAGCATTTGTGTGTATTAGTGAATGTGTTTCGCTCTCTCGCCATCGAATTCTCTGGATTTTTACTCTCAGGATGTTGGTTATGGTTTTCATTCATTGTCTCTTTGTGAGATCGCCATCGCACTCACGCGTGCGGGGTGACATGCAAATAGATGTAGGTATACTACATAGATCTTTATATGGATATGGTTTGTGGACGAAAACTGGTTTGAAATTCAATATTTTCATGAAAGATTTCTGGAGTGTATACCTATTTATTTTTGAAATGAAAAAGAAACTTGTTTCCATGTTGCTGTTGTGGATGGCATTTGAGTTTTTTGTGTATCAGAGAAATTTTTTGCATTATAATAATAATTATAGTTGTTCAGCGGAGAAGCAGGTAGAGGATGTGTTATATGGGTGCATTGATATAATATACTTGACAGTATCCTTTGTGTAGTTTGTATAAAAATATGAGTAGATGCGCAGAAGGATAGATTTTCAGGTTCTTGCTCACTTTTGAGTTGTTCTTCTAATTTATTTGTCTCGCTCTCGCGCGTGCCGGCTGACATGGAAATGTATTTACTTACAATATATAGAATGTTTAGGTGCTTATGTGTATGTTGTTTGAGGATGGACTCGATATCAATCCAATTTACTTTCAACACCTTTTTAATAAAGATTTTTTTTAAAGTCACCAATGCAATGAACTCAGTTCGTAACTGAATCGGTTTTGTTTTTTATTTACTTATATACCTACATTATTAGGAAACAAAATTAAGGCAGCATTAATAACTTATAAGTTACTTTTTTTTAAACCTTGAAATTAATTTTTCAATTATGTAATCAAAGTTTAGGGAAGTTTTCAAAAATAATTTTCAAGCTCAACACTTTGAAAAGCAATGATCTATTTTTTCAAACTGATATTTTATTTATAAATTCAGATAGGCATTAGCTACATTTTTGCTTCTGTTTCCTCAGTAGCAAAACTATTTCCATAAATACCATCAAGTGCATTCTAACCACAAATACACTTATACCTATAACCCTTTACCAATTCACCCGCGAAAATATAACTATTATACTTACAAACCTACAAAAAAAAACCGAATCCGCAACATACGAGTATAAACAAAGACAATGAAAAACAAAAGGACATATTTATATTATATAACCCCGCACGCACGCGCGAGTGTAATATAATAAACAATACAACCCAGAAATCAACCTAAATATGGAAATCAATCATTGTGCACAAGCACATGTCAAATGTCAATACACATTTTTACACACAAACAAATGCATACCACATATCTAATCCTTTACCTATATCCCCGCACGAGCAATGTGAATATTACACAATGCAAAGAATTTCGCTGACACAAAAAAAAACCAAAAAGTGTCAACTCGCAAGAGCGAGTGCGATATTATAAACACGAAATGAATTGTTAGGAAAAACCCAAGAGTCAACAAGAACAAAACAACCCTTTTTGAAAACCAAAGATGATGATCTTGCAAAAAATATCTACTATCTACCTACTCTCTGCATCATCTTCATAATTTCATGAATGATTTCTGCCTGCCTGAGTGAGGAAATAGGAAACAAAAAAAAAGTATTATGTAAACACAAAAAAAGAAACAAAATATAACGAGAAAATGAGAGCGCAAGAGCAAGTTTTTTTTCAATAAATAGAAAAGAACAGAAAAAAAGAGTTCATCAGCGCCAGCTTATGCGTGGCATTCTTTTGAACTAAATTTGCATGTGTGCGTGATCAATGGAATTTTCAAAGTAAAAAAAGCTAAAATAGACACTTTTTCAACAATTTATATTAAAAATACTGTGAGCAAAAATATATATTTTTTTTTTGAAACTGATTTGAAATATAATGAAAAAAAATAATAAAAATAAATTGTGGATGCTTTGACTGCCCCTTCCTCAAAAACAGAATGCAAATATTGGTTTATTAAAATCAAATTTTTAGTGTGTAAATAAAAAAAATATTTTTTTTGGCAAACGGGTTGCATGAACAACTTTATTAACTTCTCATTAAAAAATACAAAAACATTTTAAAAAATAATCACGCTTTGCCCCACGACTAAAATGCTAAAAAAGTGCATTTTGACACCTTTCCTTCAAATTAACCGTTCAAACTAACTTCAAATTAAATTTTAGAAATTTTATTGGATTCTCCTAATTTCCCTTTATTGTTTTCTTTTTGTTTCATCTAAAAACACTAATAAACGGTAAAGTTATTCTAAGAAGAGTGAGTAAAAAAACATGAAATTACAACAAATTAACGAAGCTTTTTTTCTAATAAAAAAAAAAAAAAAAAAAAAATCTGTTTCGCGTAGTGCATGAAAACACATTTGATCATTATAAAACAAAAAAAAAATAAATAAAGACTTTATAAACAACGGTGCCCCAACCAAAATTCTGATTCATTCATTTTCGACCCTTATAAAAATCGCACAAGAAATGTTTCTAAAATTTAAATGATGCAAAAATATTCGTACGTTTATTACCTTTTCAAAAAAGTAAGTTTCATAAGATTATCTTATAAACTGCAAAAGTAATACAACAATTAGTCAACCATCTTCCATTAAAATGCTATGGAAACCCCCCCTTGTAAAATTTTGGATGCTATTGATAGTACAGTTTGTAGATTTGTTTGTATAGAGCTCTGAGAAATAATTCCCAACTGCAATTGGGACTCAAAATATGAAAGAACATTAGTACCGAATTAAAACCCTACATTTTTCACAAAAATAACGTTATAACTTTGGCCGCCATTTTGTTTTGAACGGTTTTTCGACTTTCACTTATAGCTCGGTTAATTTTGGTGTTAGAGAAAAATGTTATTAGGGAAAGTTGTAGCAAATTTTATTTCCCACAAAATATGTTTAAAATTAATTTCGTAAAATGCTATGATCACATTTTTTTAATATTGACCATGACTCTTTTTTTAAAACTTTTATCATAAAATTGTTGTTATAAAAGTTGAAGAACTATTAGTTATCCATATTTGTTTTTTACAAGGTTTTCTTGTCCGAGTTACCGTTCCATCTCTAAAACGCAAAGAATTTCGAAAAATCATTAAATAAAAAATAAGGAATTTCAGGGTGATTGGCATAAGATGTTATAAAAAGCTAAAAGAGTAGCTTGGGTTGAAACAAGGAAAAAATCGTAAATAAAGAGGGGGTCTATTCTCCCCCCCCCCTTAAGCCAGGAGGCGCAATTCTTTAAAAAATTGACTTAATTTGGGAAAAAAAAAACTTTTTTAATCAACGGTTACACCTACAATAACGTGCTATTACTTTTTGTTAAGCCAAAACCCTCGTCTTGTATCTTGTATTTTGAAAAAGGTGTTTTATGAAATAATTTTTGAAAAATTAATTTTCAAAATCAAAATTTTGAAAAAAAAAATGAAAAAAAAAATTAAAACTATTTTTTTTCAAAATTGTATGTAGGTTAGGTTAGGTTAGGTTATATGGGCTGACAGTTGATTTTGTTACCGTTACACTTAGATCAATGTAGATCCCTTGTGATAGCCTGAAGCAGAGATACACAGAAGGAGATGGGAAACTTCTGACGTCATACTGGTTTGCCTATTAGCTCCGTCGGACATTTTTGGCTAAGTATGCGTGAAAAAACGGAGGCTTTTGGTTAAGTATGCGTGAAAAATCGTAGGTAAATTTTTGGCTAGGTGTGCGTAAGAACACCATGGCTACACTATGTGTGTTTTTCACATTTATTCACGAATACAAAAGAGATTACAACAACACGAAATAAACAAATGGGTTTTGGGGGGTAAAACGTACGAAAGTTTCCCATCTCCTTTGGGTATCTCTGGCCTGAAGTATTGTAACTTCATGAAAAAGTGCTAACCTTTGAATGCTATGGTTGGTCGAGCCATTTGGAGGATTTGCCAAAGTTCAGTAGGCTATTGCCTTAGAGTTCTGATAGTTCTTCTAATTCATTAAAGAAGTAGTTTCCTAAGAATTTTTTCCTAGTTCGACAGAGTGCTGGACAGTGACAGAGGAAGTGAACAGTGTTTTCCTGTTCGTCCTCATTGCCGCAGCTTCTACATAGATCATCCGTACTAGCCTCATTTTCTTTCTGTGGTATCCTATTAGGTTATGTCCCGTTACGACGCCTATAAGGGATCTTAGGGTAGGTTTACTAAGTAGTAAGATCTTATTTGATTTTTCTCGTCGAAGTTCGGCCATAGTTTCCTGGTGTGACCGCAGGTTTCTAGGAGGTTCCATCTTTCATTGGTTTTTTGTAAAATATTGTTGACGATATTTCGTTTTATTTCCCATTGTGGGATTCTGATATTATGGTCTATGAGAGGGGGATCAAGAACTGAGCCTTCCCTTGCAAGCTCATTCGCTTTTTCGTTGCCGAACACATCGCTGTGGCCGGGAACCCAGCAGAGTCTTACATTATGCTACATACCAAGAACCCTAAGCTCTTCGCGACAGCAAGAAACAAGCTTTGACTTGATTAAGGTGCAGAAATCGCTTTTATTGCCGCTTGGCTATAAATGAAAAAGGTGATGTCAGCAGGTCATATCACCATCATAAATATTTTTTTAGCAGCATTTTTCACTGCCTATATCTCGGCTTGAAAGACACTGCTGTAATCGGGGAGCCTGAAATAACTGGCAAGGTTGAGGTTTTCTGAGTAGAAACCTGCACCAACCCCAGTGTTCATTTTCGAGCCGTCAGTAAAGATGGCGATAGTCGACACATTTGAGAAAGGTACACTGTTTTCCCAATCTTGTCTGTAAGGGAAACTGGCATTAAAAGACTTGTTGAAGTCTTCGTAAAGGGTCATGTAATCTGTACTTACGTTGTTGCCAACGTAGTTAGAAAGAATCGTAGTATGGCCGTTATGACTAGTACTCCAAATGTCGTAGTCGTAGGGCACTGTTTCCTGCTTATTCTTGTACAAAGGATGTACAAAGGATTGCCTCCAAACCTGCGGTTGGAGTGGACCTCATCACCCCCGTAGTGCTAATGCATGCTGTTCTTTGCACTTTGGTTAAGGTCTTCAAGTTTGTGGATTTCTCCAGAGCTTGCCGCCAGACTAAGCCAGAATGGGGCTGACAATGGCCCTATATATACACATGATTATTTTAGGATTTGGTCCCCAATTTCTGCCAAGAATCCTATTACATGAGTAAAGTGCAAACGTGGCTTTTCTATATCTTTCTTGAATGTTTGGATCCCAGTTAAGTTTTTTATCTAAGATCACTCCGAAATATTTCGCCTTATCCGAAATCTTAAGTGGAGTGCCATCAATTTTTGGCACTACAAAAGGAGGAATTTTCCTTCTGTTTGTGAAAAGTACCAGTTCTGTTTTAAGCGGGTTTACTTTAACCCCTTGTAACCCAACATCGTAAATTTTAAAATTAATAATGTAAATCGAAAGGGCTTTAGCTATAATAAAACACGTATTTTTTAAAAATTCAATAAATTCATTATTTGCTTAGTTATTTCGAAATTTACGCAGTGAAAAAAAAAGTTTAAATAATTTATTTTTGTAAATTCAAACAAAAAGCTATCTAATATTTATTTTTAGGCGCATTCCTAAAATCCAAAAATAAAACCTCGTTAGTTTATGCACGAAAAATATTTTTTCTGAATTTCGTAGTTTTTACATAAATTTGCCTGTTTTCCAAAAAAGCCGAACTTTCAACATTAACTGCAAATTAAAAACTATTGGTGCTATTTATTAAAAATATGGCGCATTATTTCGATAAAGCAATTCTTAAAGATTATGTAAGAAGCTTTAAAAGAATAAAAATATGTTTTTTACAGCTTTTGAGCGATCTTTTTCGGTTTGTTACAGAAATGTCACATGGGGCTACAAGGGGTTAAGACCGCAACTCCTTGTCCAGTTACGGACCTTGGATAATAGGTATTCACCTGTCGCTAGCAGAGCTAGATCGCCTGCGTAGGCTACAGGGGCGTACACTCCCTTGGGGCAAGCGGGGCGGCGCCCCGGGGCCCCCGACCGACCCCAGGGCCCCAACTGGAGACAAAGCAGAGAAGGAAACTTTTAGAATAAATTGAGTTATATTAGTAAATTAAAATGTATTTGAATCACTTCGGATACAAGGGAGACAAATTATATCATTCAGTGTAATGTATAATGCATTGGTAGCCACACAATATATATTGATTTAATAAAAAGGTTACCACAGGGGCCCCAAAAAAATAAACTGCTTTTTTAAAAGAAAAAAATTTTAATTTTGCAACCACAAATAATACATTAGGGGCCCCTAAAAAGCAAAAAAACAACTTCAGGCCACGGGCCCCAAAAGCCTTTACTTCGGGGCGTCAAAAAAAAAATTAAATTAAAAAAAATTGTTTTTTAAATTAAATTACATTTGTTGATGGATTACTAAATATTACTTTAGGAGCCCCAAAAAATATGACTTCGGGGCTCCAAAAATATTATATGAAGGGTCACAAAAAATAATTTTTCAGTAACCCCGTTAGTTGAGAGCCAATCAAATATTAATTTAGGGGCCCCAAAATCTATTACTAAGGAGCCCAAAAATATTCATTAAATTTTCTGATGGCATGACAAATATTATATGAGGATCCTCAAAAGCTTTTACTTCAGTGGTTCAAAACAATCAAATGGAAAATTAAATATCAATTCAGGGGCCCCAACATAAATACATCAGAGCCCAAAATAAAAACATTATTTTATAGTTGGCATTTCGAATATTACTTCAGAACAGAGGCCCCAATACCTATTAATTCTTAGCTCCAAAAAAATTATATTATATTTTAGGAGCCTCTAAGCACTCACTTTTGAGGCCCCAAAAATAGTTTTTCAGGGACCCCAAAATAAAAAAATTATGTCTGGTGACGGAAAATCAAATACCTAACCTATAGTATGTACTTATTACTTCAGAACAGAGGCCCCAAGAACTATCAATTCTAAGCTTCAAAATTTTTTATTTTAGGGGACTCTAAATATTTAATTTTTGGGGCCCCAAAATTAATTTTTCCAAGGGCGCACAGTAAAAAAAAAATTATGTTTAATGATGGAAAATCAGATACAGTGACGAGCAAAAGTGGTCAAATGTTTTGCCTTTTTTGAAAAAGTTGTTTAAAACTTAGTGTTCTTTACATAAATTAAATCGTTTTTATTTTATTATTTTTCTATATTATGCCACCATTAATTTTCCTGATTTAAATTTTAAAAAATGCTTCATTGTCCAAAAATGGAGAGTATCATATTGGTATTTGGACTTGACCAATTCTGCTCGTTTTGGAAAAAGGCTTTTGTTTCAATATATTGACTGCACTAGAATTAATTTTTACCACTTTTAACCACTTTTAACAATGCCTCGAGATAGGATCTATCAATCTGTGAAGAAATAATTTTAAAATTCGGTCGTATTTCAGCTTAATGGAAAGCTCAAAGCTCATCGCTTTTAGACTTGTGTTTTTTTACTGCGCTTACAATTTCTTCAAAAATTTCAACAGATTTTCAGCCAAAATGGGTCAGGGCCTTATGCTGACTACGCAACTGTCTGAAATTTCTGATTTCCGAAGCACTATTTGACAATTTTAAAGGTTTTGGTGGGGTCTTCATGTAGTTGAAAAATGATATCACACGACACGGAGTCTTCTTTTGCCAAAAAAAACTTGTTAAATTGTACCGTTTTATATCAAGATAGATTTTCCTCTTCATCATATCTTCAAATTTTATCAAAGGTCGGGAACTCCCCCCAAAAACTCAAACAGAACATCACCAAACCTTTTTTCAAGTCAAAAATCGTTAGGTTAGATGAATTTTTACTAAAACTTTTACTAAAACTTTAACTATAACCACAAAAAGGAATCAATAACCAATGGGAAAAATAGATTGGATTGACGAGAACACAGAAGAAATAGAATTCAAATCTAGTTACTATCCAAAACTGGAAAAAACATTTCAGCACTATCAAGTTTATAGAACGGACATAAATTATTATGGACTCAAGAATATTTTCCGGTGTTATCTTGTGGATTGCTAGCTAATTTTGAAAAAATACTGAACAAGCGAACCTATCCTGATGTAAAACGAAACAATTTACCAAGTTTTTTGGCAAAAGAAGACTCCGTGTTGTCTAATATAATTTTTCAACTAGATGAAGGCCCCACCAAAACCTTTAAAATTGTCAAATATTGCTTCGGAAATCAGAAATTTCAGACAGTTGCGTAGTCAGCATAAGGCCCTGACCCATTTTGGCTGAAAATCTGTTGAAATTTTTGAAGAAATTGTAAGCGCAGTAAAAAAAACACAAGTCTAAAAGCGATGAGCTTTGAGCTTTTAAGCTGAAATACGACCGAATTTTAAAATTATTTCTTCACAGATTGATAGATCCTATCTCGAGGCATTGTTAAAAGTGGTTAAAAGTGGTAAAAATTAATTCTAGTGCAGTCAATATATTGAAACAAAAGCCTTTTTCCAAAACGAGCAGAATTGGTCAAGTCAAAATACCAATATGATACTCCCCATTTTTGGACAATGAAGCATTTTTTAAAATTTTAATCAGGAAAATTAATGGTGGCATAATATAGAAAAATAATAAAATAAAAACGATTTAATTTATGTAAAGAACACTAAGTTTTAAACAACTTTTTCAAAAAAGGCAAAACATTTGACCACTTTTGCTCGTCACTGTATATAGGCGCAGAGCTCGCACAACCAGTTTTTTTTTTGTTCGTTTGCCTGGTAGGTAGGTGGTAGGAAAATGATAATGTAGGTAAGGTAGGTATACATTGTACATGTTCATATTACTTCAGAACAGAGGCCCCAAGAACTATGAATTCTAAGCTAAAAAAAAATTTATTTTAGGGGTCTCTAAATATTCAATTTTGGGGGCCCCTAGTACAAGGATTTGCTACTTTTATGATAAAAATTTTAAATAAGTATAGCAAAGTGCATTACGAACATAATAAAACATTAAAATAAACCTAAAAATAAATAAGCCATACAAAAATAAATGTATACGTACTTTTGTTTTTGTATCTAAGTGGCCCCCAAATATCAAAGAGGCCCCAAAATTTAGTCTTTCCCCGGGGCCCCGGCAACTCAACGTACCTACGCCACTGCTTACATCAACTCTATTAATTTCTGTGTTATACTCAAATCCACAGGAATCTACTTTGTAGTTCGTAGAGTGCATTTTGTTTTTTATATTAATGATGAGAAGTGGTTGGGCAGTTGTCATTTGTAAAGCCACTTTTAAATTCATTTTATTTTAAATTATATTTTCGTTCATGACATACCTACTCATAGGCGTCATCGCAGCTATTCTGATCAACGTAATATTGCAAAGCTACATAAAAGAATTTTAAATTTAATACCTACATCTCAGACCAGAAATAAAATAGACAATGAAACTATTAGGTACAATGAGCTCATTTCCACATCCATATGTAGGTAAATATACCATCTATACATTTGTAGAGATTCTGGATGCAAAAAAACAATCATCCTGTCCTCATTATTTCCCACAATTTTCATATACATATATTTATCGCGTTAAAAATCAATTTCCATTTTTGGCTTTATCGTTGGGCAAAGCGACACTCTTTGGACACATCTGCTATAGAAAATTACATAAACATGCACTTGTACCATGTACCATCGGGAGGATAATGGCTGCCACTGGGCACACTCAACTAATAATGAGAAGTTTTAATTTGCGAGTTAATTAAAACCGTGATTTCAACTATATTGCTAAATTGAAAATCGAGAGGGGTTTAAATAAAATTTATTGCATACAAAAATTAATTAAAATTTAATAAGCACTGACTATAGAGCCCTCCGCCAATTACAAAAACGCTGATGTTAGCTTGACAGCGTACCATTTGATTGAATTTATAAAAGCATTGAATCGATAAATGATCGGAGGCAGTGGCGTATTTTCAATACAGGCAGGCCAGGTATGCAGGCCCCTCAAGCCTTCAAGGTCATCTTGTTATTTAGCTCATTTCATCATAATGTAGGTAGGTACATCATCAACTGAAACTTGTTAGAGGCAGCTAGATGCTCGAGGACCCTCCAAATTCTAAGACGGCTATTTTGTTTGTTTGTTGGGATACATTTTGTTCGGAAATAATATTTTCTCAAAGATTTTGCAAATAGAAATTTTTGATATCTCAATACCTTAATGGTCCACAATCTAATGGTTGCTTATTTCGGATTAAACATCAAAAAGAAATTCCATTGAAAATTAGCCTTTGAGACTTTCACTTTCTGCATTTCACTTTTTGCGCATTCGCTTGCCGAAATGCCCTGCATTTTTTCACTCATTTAGATTTTCTGATCAAATTCAATTGACTTTGTTTCTGGTTTTAAATTTGGTGCCTTTTACAATGAATCTGCAATCTTTGGACTAAATATTATCAAAACTTATATTTCTATTGTTTTGTTGTTATGTTTATTATATCGCCCATGTTCTGCATTTCACTTACAGATTTGATTTGTCTAGCAAAATTTGTCTTCTTAGTTTTTCTTTTAAACTTAGCTTTGTCTACATTAAAATTGCCAATGAAATTGCATCCATGTTCAAAGCAGAAGTAACTTTACTTTAGAAACAAAATAAAAATGGATGATCCTTCAGTTTTGACAGTTCGAAACAATTTCGAAACTGTAAACTGACAAAGTTCGAACGAAATAAAGTGTTATTTTTATAAGGATGACTCAACACCTTGCCTCTTTATGTAAAATTTTTGGGATACGAGATTTTTGAAAAAAAAAACACTACTTTGAATGTGAAAGAAGGAGGCAGTAGTACGAAGTTGTCGACAGCAGTAAAGTGCTTCTTTACCACTTTCAATACCGCAGCTTTTTTCTAGATTCGCCACTGATCGAAGGCTTCTGCAAGAGGACATCAGGGTTCAAACCTTGCTCCGATCGGAGCAAATTTTCTCCACTTTTGAGGGAAAAAAACAATCTACTCTAACGCTCCGATTTTTCGCGTTAAACTCCACTTTTTCCACACAGAAAAGTTGTTTACTTAAACTAATCTAATTAATCGAATTAGAATTGAAATTGTATTTATTTTAGAATTGCAAACACATTTATGAACCACCACTTACATTAAAGAGGTTTATAAAACAATTAAATTGGTTATTTATCTCAAAGTAATTCTTTTTTATGTATCAAATTGAATTTAATTTAAGACTTTATTAGTTTTTATCTTAGAGGATATAATATATGGAGTGCTTGTGCTGTTACTTCCGTGAAGCTTTTATAGAGGGTTCTAATTTCTTTAAGTTTTTCGATGAGTGCTTGCCTCCATTTTATTTTCATTTGATGGCTGTCATCAACAAGCATGTTTATTTACAGCTGCGGAACCGGACTCTCATTGAAAAACGAAGGCAGCGATCCCTATCCATGCATATGGCGTTACAATGTTTTAGGTACAGGAACAAGCACTCCATATATTATATCCTCTAAGGTTTTTATTAAAAAAAATTTCATGAAAATTTAAGATTTTTGTTTTGTTCCAAATCTACTCCGTAAATTTTGCATTTGTCCCACTTTTTTTTTAAATTTGCTCCAAAACTTCAGGACTGAGGTTCGAACCCTGGAGGAAGCTCGGTTTTGAATCCAATATAATGTCAGACAATGACATAAAAAAAAGTGCTGTTTGTATGATTATATCCAAAATCCAGAAAACCCTAAATCCCAATATCCCGAAAACCGAAACTTAGAATCCTGAAAAACCAAATTCCCGAAAATAAAAATCCAGAAAGGCCAAAAATTGACAGCTTCTCCATTTCTCATAAAAACTACGTTTTTGTGTGAGAATACAAAAAATTGGTCTGTTCGTTGTTCCCCCCCTCCAGGGCACCTTGAGTCATGTCAAATAACTGTAAAAAAAATCAGAGTTTCTCGGGTTTTCATTTTACATCGAACACCTCAGAGCTTTAGTTTCATCAGCCGATTTCTGTTTCATGAATTTCGTGAAAAATCTCATATTTACAACACAAATTTTGTATCCACAAACGTCAAATCACTTTTCGCACACCAAACAATTTTTTTTTCTTAAATAGCTGATTTCATTTTAAAAACTTTGAATTCCTCCGCTCTGACAAAATAACCAGAGTTGTTCAGGGTGCGTACAGAGCGAACACCGAAAACAAAGGAAATAACTCTGGTTGAAAAAAGAGCTACAAAAAACGCTTGACAAAGAAATCGGAGCGACCCAGAGTGCCCTAGAGCTCACAACGAAAAAACCTAATACTTATAAAGGTATGTCGTTTTCGATTGACCCTCCGGAATCATTCAGAAGCCTGCTTCAAGTTTTTTATTCTCCTAGTAAAAAAACAAAAAAATGTATTTAATTTTTCACCAATACAGATATTAAATTTCAGAATCGGGTGCAAGCGATTCAAACTTTTTTTATTGGATTTCAGAATGAGTGAATCATTGAGTGATTCCAATCGAAAACGATATTAATGTATCTAGCTATTTGAAAAAGTTTTTGAAAAAATATTCATGCCTCTTACCCAAGACGCAGTGTTTCACTCCCCAGGAATCTACTCGATCCGCAACCGAAACAAATTTCAATCCGTGAACTCCCCGGGATAAACTGTATTACGCATCCACGAAACCACCCTAAACTGCTTACCGACATATATGTCAAATGTCATTCTATCACTTCGGCACCGACGAGTTCAGTAATAGGAAATCTGACGAAAGTGACTCTCATTCCCGCCGTTGTGCTTCTACGTCTTCGATAATAGGCATGATTGTTCAAATAAAACCAACTGTACCTACTCTTTAAATGTGTTTAAACAAAAAAGTCAGAGATAAAGGTAAACTTGTCAATTGATCCTAAATAACATAAATATTTAAGCTTATGTACTTTAATAAACTGCACATTGTTACATAAATGCATTAACAAGTATATGAGAAGGAAGACATAACCTGCTATTGCTTTTTTTCGTGATTTTAAAAAATTGTTTTAAAATGATTTTTTTTTTTTTTGAGAGGCGCCACTTGCAATCTTTTACCCAACTTCAACATCAAATTAAAGTATATATTTTCAGAACAACATGCTGTTTTAAAAATATATTCTAAATATTTATTTCAAAATCAAACGAGATGTTTTTTATGAAAATCAGTTTAAAATTGGCTTAGAAAAAAGAAATTTACGATTTCAACCCAGATATAGAAATTCGAACTTTTAGGTATAGAATAAAAATGTTATTTTGGCACGTAGTAGGATAACTTGGGCGCCAGGATTTGATAACGGGTTTTTGTAGAGGAGTTCAATAGGAGTTCAGGTCTATCTTCCCCCGTTTAGGTGGGAGGGGGAGTTTTCTAAAAAAAAATTATCAAAATAAAAAAAATTATTAAAAAACAACGGCAACACTTACAGTAATAAATGATACCATTTCCGAAAGGCAAAATTTACATTTAACTCTAATTTTTAAATCAATATATTATAACCAATCGTTTTTGAAATAATCGATTTTATAGTTAAAAATAGGCGAAAAAAAATTTTTAAAGACTCATTTTATACTATTTTTGTCCAGACTGTGAATTTAAATAAAAAATTTACTCACACTGAAAACTGCCTCAATTGATTCTTCATCGAACAGTGAAAACTATATGTTTCTATGTCTTCTAGTTTTTGAGAAAATTGAAAAATTATTTTATCAGATTTTTCTTTTTTCAAAATATTTTTTGTTTTTATTTTTCAATTTTCTCAAAAACTAGAAGACATAGAAACATATAGTTGTTATTAAAATTCACAGTCTGGACAAAAATAGTATAAAATGAATTTAAAAAAATTTGTTTTCGCCTATTTTTAAAATCGAAAATGGGTAAAAATTTGACGAAGCTAGATTTTTTTCAATGGGTGAAGGTAAAAAAAAACCGTTTTTTGCCCCTAACTCCAGATTTTGGGGGTGTTAGGGACTTTTTAAATACCGTTTCGTAATCAGTGCGATTAGCTCTACAAAACGTGATAGGTCTCCGCCCGCGTATATTTTGAGTGTTACACCGTGTTATTATTATATCACAAATAATTATATACAGATATCTCATCTTCATAGAAAAAAGTGACATATGAAACTGAAAATCACCACTATGAAGAGCTTTTAAAAAAGCTCTTTTCAATGAAAAATTTGAGAAATTTTAAAATGCTTTTATTTCTCTTTGGAATTTTGATTATTTATTGTCTGATTCTCTTTAACGTGGTTTTTGAGTTGAGAGTGAGTATCATGTGTTTTCACGGCTCTGCCTCAGACAGAGCGAGAAGATCTTTTTGTATGGATAGAAAAGAAAAAAAAAAAATCATGGGCATAACGGTCTTGACTCTTGAGTTGGAATCGTTATTTTTCTGTTACCCCGTTTGTATGGCGATTTGAATCCGAATTGAATCAGGATTTAGGTCTATATATACCTGAATCGAATTGAATCCGGATTTGTCGATCCGATCCGACTCGGGGAGCTGAATCGAATCGAAAATATGCATATATACCAAACGAATTGAATACTCGAGATATAATTTATGGTGGAAATTGTGTGTGATTGTCTTCTTATTTGCAAATTTTACTGTATGTATGTATTATGATATCTAGTTTTACTTGCATTTTGTTTTTGGTTAGATTTTTCTATTTTACTGCAAATATATTTAAAAGAAAAATTGTGTTTTCGATTCTATTTCAATTCGATTCCTCGATCTGGTACTTCCATATACCTGGATCGAAATTTCGATTCAGTTTCAATTCGATCTTTAAATCGGTCATACAAACGGGGTATGTATCTCTGAAATTTGTTCTTGTATTCTTGTTGTGTTTTTGCATTGCAAAATCGCGCTTTAACTGTTTCTTTTTTAAGGCGGGATTTTTGGAAGAAAAATAGAATTGTGTGTGTGCAGATGGATTGTGGACATATTTAAAAATAAAAACCTGAGCAATAAATGCATTTTTTTCTCTAATATTTTTTTTCATAAGCTAGGTTCAGGTTGAGATGAGGAATACAAATATGAGGTGATCTGTGGTGTTGCAATATTGTTTGTCAATTAAAAAAATGGAAAGGCAAACAGAAAATCGTCGTATTTGAAGTATAAGAGCACAAAAGAAAATAGTACTCAGATACGATTACAACTCAAGACCTTTGTGCACATAGGTGTTTTTTTTTTCTGTCCATAGAAGTAGACCTTGTAGCTCGAGTATCGAGTCGTCCTGGCGCACGTTTTTCTTTCTATCAAAAGAATATACGGTTGACGCTGGTCAGTCTGCCTCAACGAGAACGATTCATTAAAAAAACAACACAAAAAACCTACTCAGTCAGTAGTTCAGTACCTACTCACAAAACATCTATTAGAAGAGAAAGAAAGAATAAGGAATATGTACTAGTATCTAGGTACATACATATTTGGGTTGGTTTTTTGTTTTTGTTTGTTTGTTTTTTTTTTTGCAATTTAGTTTTGTTTTTGTTTCCTTGTTTGGCGCGATTGAGTAATTGTGTGTAGGTATGCAAAAGGATTTTGAATGCCTTTTAAGAAAGTAGGTAGGTACCTAGTACTACCTACCTGATCAATGAATGAAATTTTGTTCTTTAATATTTTTTCATAGGATAGGTTAGGGTAGGAATATACAAATGAGCAGGGGCGGACTGGCCCACCGGGCATTCTGGATTTTTCCCGGTAGGCCCTCGGGCAAGAAAACATTTCTTAAAAGCACTTGAAATTCAATTTTTAAATTCACTCACGTCATGCTTCAAATCGGTTTCTGGCCTTTTTAGTCAGTATAAATCTATTGGGCCCCTTATGGATCTTTCGAGACCTATAGAATTATGTTTGTGAGCCCCCTATGTATGTTTCAAGGCCCACATAATTATGTTTGCGGCATTTAAGTCAACGTAGGCCTCCTATGGATCTTAATGGGCCTACCGAATTCTGTGTGTGGGCCCCCTATGGATTTTCAAAGGGCCCCATATGGATATTTCGAGGCCCACAGAATCATGTTTATGGCGTTTAAGTCAATGAAGGCCTCCTATGGAGCTTTAGGGGCCTACCGAATTCTGTTTGTGGGTCCCCTATGGATTTTCAGGGGGCCCCATATGGATCTTTCGAGGCCCACAGAATTATCTTTGTGGCCTTTAAGTCAATGAAGGCCTCCTATGGATCTTTAGAGGCCTACCGAATTCTGTTTGTGGGCCCCCTATGGATTTTCAGGTCGCCCCATATGGATCTTTCGAGGCCAACAGAATCATGTTTATGGCGTTTAAGTCAATGAAGGCCTCCTATGGATCTTTAGGGGCCTACCGATTTCTGTTTGTGGGGCCCATATGGATCTTTCGAGGCCGACAGAATTATCTCTATGGCCTTTAAGTCAATGAAGGCCTCCTATGGATCTTTAGAGGCCTACCGAATTCTGTTTGTGGGCACCCTATGGATTTTCAGGTCGCACCATATGGATCTTTCGAGGCCAACAGAATCATGTTTATGGCGTTTAAGTCAATGAAGGCCTCCTACGGATCTTTGGAGGCCTACCGAATTCTGTTTGGCCCTATATGAATCTTTCGAGGCAAAAAACAAAAAACAACAAAAACTAAATCTGTATAGATTTTTGAAAAATCCAGATAATTATCCAGATTTTACTTTCTCTCGATAAAAACAGTGGTGCCAAGGTACTTTATTTGTTGTGTTAAGCCTGAACTACATCAAAACACAAAGTCAAAAAAGTACAAAAAAGTAAACACGATGTTTTTTCGTCTTCCCCCTAGTAGCTTATTTGTATATCTCTCTTTCATTTTAAAAAAGTATTCGGTTCAAAAAGCTTGAACAAGACCAAGCTTTCGGTTTTCACAAAGTTTCGATTTGTGAAAAAACAAATACACTGAAACAATATTTTATATCCTTTCCGTAAGGTAGCTCTTCGATCACATAGTTCCTGTCATTTTCCGAAAAAAAAAGCTCTTTTGACAAACAATTGAAATTTCAAATACATTCGATTCCCTATAAGTCGTACTGTATCACTAACGATTCTCGAGCTACTTGTATTGTTTCAACCGTCCTTTGCTTCAACAGTACCTAATCTCCCCTAATTAGAGATTTAGGTGATAAAATATGAAATAAAAGTAACAAATTGAGTTTTTAAAAAATATTGAACTCTTAATTGATTTGCAGCAAAAAATATTTTGATTTATTAATTATTTCTTATTATTAAGAAATGTTTTAGTGAAAGAATTGTAACAAACAAAAATCTATTATGAGCGGAGGGAGCAAAATACAGTTGCAAAGTCGGGACTTTTCGAAATTTCGCAAAAACTGCATTAAATCGAAAACCGTAAGAATTTGAGATGAACAAGTTACCAAGTTCTGAGAGTCCTTAAGTTAGCCTATCAGCATATTTCGTTTGATCCATTACTTTAAGGACACCCGGTGTATACAAAATATTTAACAAATTTTTAGCAAACATGAGTTGTGGTATAATTACGGTGACCATATTTCTGGGAGCAAAACCCGGAACAAAAAACATTATAAAATCGTATTAGAATGCATAGATAAAGTTGCTTAGAATATCAAAGCTTTTTATGTACCTGATAACTCACAAAAATATTTTTAATTTAATTTTTTAAGAATTTTAATATCAATTTAAAAAATGATATAAAATTTAAGATTTTTTTTTCAACCCTGCTTCATTTTTTTATTTCTTGCTTCCATCAAAAAAATAAAATTCACCTGTTTGAATGCAATTCAAATGTAAACAAAAACATGAATAGAATTCATATTGGATGTGCAAGTTGTAGAAAATTTTGTGTTCTACAATTTTGCACATTAATTTTTCACATTTAAATGACCAGAAGGAAGCTACGGGCATAAAACTGAAAAAAAAAACAGAATTGGTTTTTGAAGTATGGTTAAGGGGGTGGAGGGGGCGTGGTATGATTTTTTTTTTCAATCTACCATTAAACCCTGATTAAATATAGAATAAGAACCACCCAACTTTTTGTGGGATACAAATCCTTCATTTAATGGATAGTTAAAAAATTTTCGAAAACTATCAAAAATACTTTTTTACTATTTTAGCCCTAACTCGGTTATTTGATTCACAAAATAAAAGTGGTTTACATTTTATTTTAGGTAATTAAATTGTCTATAAGATTGATTATGAAGACTTTTGCGTAAAAGTCAATTGTTAAAGAGTTATAGCACTGTTAAGTGACAAGAAACTGAAAATATTGCAAAATCCGAAATTTTACATGTTTTTGGAAGCTTCATAACTTCGTTGTTTTTGGTTGTATAAAAATACTACCAAGGTCATTTTTGTAGGAAATTATGTTTTCTACAAGTCTACCAACAACTTTTTTTTCAATAAAATGCACCAGAAGAAATTTATGGGCATAAAAGTGAAAAAAGTGCCAGATTTCTATGGTTTTTCGGTGATGCTGAAGGGGGCGGAGGGGGCGTGGTTGTGGAAATTTGGTTTTTCTATCTACTAACCATACCTAACAACATATCAAAAATTTAGAACTACCGGACCTTTTGTAGGGTAAAACTCCTTTATTTACTGGACTAAAAGGATTTCTTAAAGACTTAGAACAAGTTTTCTCTACGCCGACAATATGAAAATATTTTATAAGTGTCGGCTGATGTTGAGATTGATCAGATTGTTCAATTGTGTGCAGACATCTAGACATACATATGAGGTGCAGAGTGTTGGTGAAATATTAGCATGAGCGTAGTGTTCGTATCTGCGTATATACATTAACCCGATGTCGTTGGGCGACATGACGTCTGTCTGCGTGCGTAAGGCGGCCCATAGACAAAACATTTGTGTGTTCGCTCCGGTCTGCGCACAATTGTGGTGTCTGGTGTGTATGTGTATGGTAGATGGATAGGTAGGTAAGCAGGTTCTTAGATAGAGTAGAGTGAATGAATTGGCGAATTCTATTCATGTTTTTGTTTACATTTGAATTGCATTCAAACATGCAATCTAAATCATCGAAAGCAAGCGGTTTCAGTGAAGAACAGTACATCTGATTTTCTTTGCACCACTAGGGGAGTCCCCCAGGGTTCAATTCTGGGGCCAATTTTATTCTCGATGTATGTGAATGAACTTCCTTCTAAAGTGTTATCTTCTGTCCACATGTATGCTAACGATGTCCAACTTTATAAAAGTTGTCCTTTAGGTATGATTGAAGATGGTGCGCATGCAATAAATAACGATTTGGATAGTATTTCGACCTGGTCTGAAGAAAATGGATTGTTTTTGAACCCTTTAAAAACAAAATGCTTGGTTATTAGCAAAAAGGTGTTGGATCTTTCCTACTTTCCTGACATTAATCTTAAAGGTTCAAAAATAAACTATGTTGAAAAAGCAAAAAATTTAGGAATAGTGTTTAATAGAACCCTTACATGGAATGACCACATTAATTCTACAATTGGCAAAGTTTATGGTGTTTTAAGGAAACTTTGGATGTCTCATAATTACACTCCACAAAAAATACGTATGTTGCTGGCAAAAACGCTCATACTTCCCATTCTTTCTTACGGTTGTGAAGTTTTTAGAAATTGCGATGCATCTAGCAAGAGAAAACTTAATGTTGCGTTCAATAATACCGTGCGTTATGTGTTTAATCTGAGACGATTTGATCGTGTTTCAAACTATTCGAAGTTATTTTTAAATATGCCATTTGATCACCTCCTTGCCTATAGGGCATTGGTTTTACTTTCGAATGTGATGGAAACTCGTCAACCTAGTTATTTGTTTGATAAGCTACGCTTTGGATCCTCTAGCAGATCTCATCAACTCATTTATCCACGATTTACATGCTTAACATCTGAGCGACAATTCCTAGTTAGCTCTATTCGCCTATGGAATTCTCTACCAGGGCAAATACGGAGGTGCGGCGGGACTGAGAGATTTAGGATCGAACTTAAAGCTCACTACTCTAATTAATATATATTTTTTTTTTTCTTCTTCTTTCTTATATTAAAAAAAACATAAATGGAGATGTATGTTAAAAAACTTAAAAACTTATACATTTTTGAAAATTATTATTATTATTGTTATAAATTATAATTGTTTAATATTATTTCAATTTTGCTTTTATTTTTTGTAATTTTTAATTTATTATATTTGTATACTGTTATATTGTCATAAACGTATATTATGTTCTGTAGCTCAACTCAATCAAATTTTTAAGCTTCACTTGCTATAAGATAATTTAAGTCTTAATGTGTAAGCATTTAATCGAAATAAAACTAAACTAAACTAAACTAAACTAATATCCACCAAACTAAGAATTTTTCAAAAAAGTTACAATTTCCGATTTTATTTATTTTTAGTTTCTTTTTTTTCAGTTTCTTACCTGTTTACAGCGCTATAATTTCCTAATTTTTAGTTTTTAGCCAAAAATCCTTTTGTAGGGAATTCATTTTCATGAATACAACTTTTATCTTTTGATAAGAACCTAGTTTAATATCTCATGCGCTTATAAAGCGGTGGGCTATGAGTGGATGAAGGTAAAAGAATTGGGGTATGAGGGGTAGGGGTAGGGTGGGGAAATATAGGAGTAATAGGTGGAGTTGAAGATGGTGAATTATGAGAAAATTTGGCTTCGTTGAATTTTTCTTCAAATTGATCGATGATATCTGATCTTCTTCGTCGTCGTCTTCATAAAAAATTCCCTCTTTCCTGCATCTGCCAGCTCCCATGCATCTAGGCACATAGGTATTTGCATGACACGGCTTTCATCAATTTTTGGGGAGCAGGATCTTGCACAGTTTTAATGGATTGCAATACGTGGCATCCTCTCGTCCAGCCCCATTCCAGAAGATTTTTCTCAATACCGATCCACACCATGATCTGGTGATAAGTCCGGAAGAAATGAAAGTGTGCTGCATCTGTTGTAGGCGGTAGTTTGCACAAATTAAGTTTTGTTGAACTACTCATAAATTTGAAATATCGAAGAGAGCTTAGAGATTGACCACTGTCCTCTCCATATAATATAAACAAGATATGTTCTTCCGCCTCCGATACTTTCTGAACTCTGGCATTTGGGACCTTAACTTCTCTGCAGCTTCAAGTGCAGAGGGGTTTTTGAAACATTTTGCAAAATTTGTTTTTTTCCGAAAACAAATATGTTTGAGGTGGTGTCACATTCACTTATGGCATGAATGAGTAAGACGTTCTATATAGAATTGAATGTGAAAAATGAGAATTCATCAGATAAATTGATCCTCCCAGGTTTTCGAAGGTACATGTTATCGCCCCTAATAAGAAACACAAAATTCAGAAAGTAGGTAGGTAGGTAGATAATATAAAACAAAATAATTTCACACAACACTTGCACAAAATTAATATTAATATTTCAATTGTTTTTCAAAATATTTATATGTAGTAATAAAAATTACTGATTGTTATTTAAATAGGTAGGTAGGTAATTAGGTATGTATTTGAAATATTTCACAGCAGCTGATTGCTTAGAAAGTCAAAGACAAATTGAAATCACTTCTATCTACCCACTTGCACTCCTTTTTTTATTTTCGCGGGAGAGTGAGTAAGGCCATGGTCGTAAGACATCCTTTCTTATTGTTCTCTTTTTAAATTAAAAAAAAGTTTTTTTGTCGGCTGACAAATTCTCTTCTCCTTTTTGATTCCAATTTAAAAAGTTCTTGTCGGCTGAAATGTGTCGGCTGGAAAAAATTTTGATGACAATTTTTTTCTCTTTAAAATACTTTTGCAAGAATTCCACAAAAATTTAGGAGTACCTAAAGTCCTATGCATGGAAAAGTTTGTGTTTTACTATTTTTTGATTTTCGATTTTATATTTTTTTTCTGTCCCGATTTCTCCCGACTTTTGAGACCTGTTGTCCCGACATTAATAAAATTTTATCTGGGAGCCCTAATCCTGGAAGGAAAAAGGAAAGTTGTAAAAACTCTTCCGGGGACGGTGTCTCTGCTGCCACCGGTATGTGATGCCACGGGGCACGGGCCAAGGTGGGCCAAGTTGACGTGGCACCCAAACCATAAGGGGGGAAGCAAAGCTGCTATTAGCAACTCTGCTTCTACCTCTAATGTCCGTAACACCAGCGAGACGGGGAGGTATATCGTGGCGGGAGTAGTTAGTGAAACTAAAACCGCTGGCCAGGATAAGTCTGCCTCGAATCCAGCTGCTCCATCCCTTGGTGGAGCTGCAGTTCTGAACAAGAACTCCAACGCGGTCAAAGAAGGGAGCAAACCGAAATCCAGGCCCTCTAATGAGTGTCGTCGAGCGAAGAAGATCATCAAACTCGATGCTGAAAAAGCTACGGGAGAGAGAAGTGGTGCGGAACTCAGCAAGCTCAAGTGAAAGGTCCTTTGAGGATGAAAATCCGAAATCTAAAAAAGCAAGAGTTTTCGATGGCGAACCACCGGCACTTCGAATATGGGAAACCTTTAGCGATGTGGTCAGGGAAAAGATTACTGTATAGCGGTCATCGACAGCAGCAATTTAGATGGCAACATCTCACCTGATCGTTGGGCGGACGTCAGGGCTCAACTAGGGTTCAGATTTTTCCTTGTTCTTGAGGCGAACCCAGAGCCCGTGCTCTTGCATGGTTTTGACATCCTTGTGCTCAAAATATATGTATAAGAAAGTTGAGTAAATGGCAAGGCCATACGGCTGAGTCTTAGATGGATGAATTGGGCATATGCAAACACTTTCCAGACCAGTCGTTATCTTCGAAAGATCCCGAAAAGGGAACGAAACAAACCCCAGTGTCCGAAGAGGACGCGAACAAAACACAGGTCAGTAAAGGACACAAAAGCAATATCTTCCGAAATAGTAGATGATGAGATGGTTGGCAGTATATTCGATATGGACACTGACAGCAACACACTTGAGGCTCTACCTCAGAAACAGAAGATCTTAATGCCACAGTGGTGATGGAGATGGAGGTTATTCGTATTGGTTGTAGCAATGCTGCAGGTAGTACCTACAGATTAATTGGTAGTGATGCTAATGCTCATCACACAGTGTGGGGGAGCACTGACGTAAATGAAAGAGGTGAGTCACTTTTTGGTAAATATTGGTAAAAAACCTACCTTTGTCACAAAGAACCGACAATAGGTCTTGCCGTATTGGACATTACCCTTATTATTATTATTAGTCTTTATTTTTTTCTAATAAAAGATACAAACTTATAATTAAATAAAAGATTTACAAGCATGACATGACTTAGATACAAGCCGTCTGCCGGTTATTTAAAAACTCTTCTAATTGAGACAGAATTATTATATGTACATTTACAAATAAATCAAAAAATTAGATTTAAAAAAAAAAAATGGAAATGAAAACATACATTTTATGAATTTTAAAATAAAAAAATGATTCTTCGAATAAAAATGAAATAGAAAAACTCAGACCCAGTAACATGTTTGAACTTCGAACGAAACTCGTTCGATTGTAAGTGATTCAAGAACAAAAGAAATAGAGAGAAGAAAAGAAGTAGATAGCAGATATACAGTGACGAGCAAAAGTGGTCAAATGTTTTGCCTTTTTTGAGAAAGTTGTTTAAAACTTAGTGTTCTTTACATGCATTAAATCGTTTTTATTTTATTATTTTTCTATATTATGCCAGCATTTGTTTTCCTGATTAAAATTTTAAAAAGTGCTTCATTGTCCAAAAATGGAGAGTATCATATTGGTATTTGGACTTGACCAATTCTGCTCGTTTTGGAAAAAGGCTTTTGTTTCAATATATTGAGTGTACTAGAATTAATTTTTACCACTTTTAACAATGCCTCGAGATAGGATCTATCAATCTGTGAAGAAATAATTTTAAAATTCGGTCGTATTTCAGCTTAATGGAAAGCTCAAGGTCATCGCTTTTAGACTTGTGTTTTTTTACTGCGCTTACAATTTCTTCAAAATTTTCATGAAATTTTCAGCCAAAATGGGTCAGGGCCTTATGCTGACTTCGCAACTGTCTTAAATTTCTGATTTCCGAAGCAATCAGCAATATCATACGACACGGAGTCTTCTTTTGCCAATATATTGAAACAAAAGCCTTTTTCCAAAACGAGCAGAATTGGTAAAGTCCAAATACCAATATGATACTCTCCATTTTTGGACCATGAAGCACTTTTTAAAATTTTAATCAGGAAAACAAATGCTGGCATTATATAGAAAAATAATAAAATAAAAACGATTTAATTCATGTAAGGAACACTAAGTTTTAAACAACTTTTTCAAAAAAGGCACAACATTCGACCACTTTTGCTCGTCACTGTATATAGGCGCAGAGCTCGCACAACCAGTTTTTTTTTTGTTCGTTTGCCTGGTAGGTAGGTGGTAGGAAAATGATAATGTAGGTAAGGTAGGTATGCATTTGTATAGGTATGTTTTCAAATTCCGCATAAATAAGGAAGTTGTTATTTTAATTGTAGGGTGTTTTATTTACATATTTAATATTTAGGTTGGTATGTAAGTATTAGAGTGACCGCAAGAAATCGATTTTCGAAATTTGGTTGGGGGAATCCCATAAAAAGTTCCGCCTTTGCAGATTTTTAGATAGCCAAAATTTCAGCTCGATTGGATAACTCTAAATGGTGCCGACACTCGTTCAAAAAATCAAAAATCTCTGTTTTTTCACTGTTTTTCGAAGAAAATTAGCTCTAGCTCCCAAACAGATCGGGTTATTTTCACTTTTTATATATTAAATTAAAGGTAGTGTTGCTACACATAATTCAGATGCTAAATTTGTTTAGTTTTACTAAAAAAGAAAAATTTTGTCATCAATCTAAATTTTCAGTACTTACCTCAAAAAGAGCTGAAGTGTAAACTCGATTTAAAATGAAACTTTTTTTAAACTGTTTTATTTAAAAAAAAGAAACATTTAACAGAATTCTAAGGTCGTGTGTGAATTGCGTTAAATAGTTAACACCGTGTAAAATTTTTGACACTATTGAGGTGAACAAACAAATTTCAGCTGTGTGGCTTATTGTTTAATATTTTGCTCTGCCTCTTTTCTGCCATGAAACTCCTTTTTAATAAAAAAAAAAAAACAAAACCATCTGCAAAAAAAATTTAACTCAAATTTAACCAGGTCCCAGAGCCCAATTAATTTTTAACAGCTGAAAATTTTTTATTCACCTCAATAGTGTCAAAAATTTTACAGACGCACAGGCATAGCCTTATTAAGGGGGGGTGTTTAACCCCCACCGAAATTTTTTTTCAGAAAATCAAAAGATACATATATTATAAACATATACAAGTCTAATATGTGCAGCACTAAATGATTTGTTTTTGTATTTTATTGATTTGATTAACTATATGAAAATCTGCCTTAAAATCACTACCAATTTTGCATCGTTGCAGAAGCTGTCGATGAAGTTTGTATTAAGGAAAACAAAAATTGTTTGGTCCATTACAAAGAGTTTTTATCTCTCTGACTATTTCCTTAAGCCCTATGTTAATGCTCTTTTAAGAACCCTTTAAATACCACAAGTACTTATGCAGGGATTTTGGTGCCGAGACTAACTCGAACCCAAAGACGGACTTATTCGATCACATCTCGTTTTTGAAATATTACCCTTAAATCTATTTAAATCTTTCAGACATCTTTTCTACTGTCCGAGATATCTTTAGTTGATTATTACCCACCTTTGTTCTATGTTAACCTTAAATCCAGTATGTAAGTGAAAATAAATGTATCGATTTATTCAGAGACTGTAGTACCTACCAACGCTAGGAAATAACCTCGAAAACTGGTAAAAAGCGGGATTTTCGATTTTCTAACGGGAATATCTCAAAAACGCGATGTGATAGAATTTTTCTGAGTTCGGATTCGAGCTCAGCACATAAAAAACCTTTAGAAAAGTATATCTTGGTTTCTGTAACAAAAACCTTGTTGGCCATACTCAAAATAAAAAAAATGGGATTATACTTTTGCAATGGAAGAAAAATTTCTAAAAATTATAAGAGAAAGTAACGGGACATTTTGTTCTTCTCAATATTCTTGTTTTTTGATCCCCTTTAATAAAAAAAATAGTAGGGTGTCGCTGCAATACTCGGTTTTATATAAATAGCATTTTTATATGGTGCGATTATACTTTTGCAAAGCACTGTATTTACAACATTTCGTTATTCTTTTGTTTCAAATTATAAAATTAAACAATTTCAGTTTATTGTTAAATTTCAAAGTGAAGTATAACACTGGTCAACAAAATTAAACTTCTTTTTTGTTACAGAAACCAGGGTATACTCTTTAGGTTTTGTGTGTGCTGAGCTCGAAACCGAAGTCAGAAAAATTCGATCACATCACGTTTTTGAGATATTCCCGTTAGAAAATCGAAAATGCCGCTTTTTACCAGTTTTCAGGGTTATTTTTTAGCGTTTACTTATTTTTTTTTTTTAATTGAATTTGTAACAGTTTCTAAAAGAATTAAGTTTTGTCTCTCTAAATCCGTTTAAATCTTTTAAATATCTATTTTCTTCCTCGAGAAATCATAACTTGAAATCAAAGTGTTTAGGGCATCTCATATTTATTTGCTTTTAATAGCAAATATCGAAAAGTTCTCTACCAATCGCTTTCAAATTTTGACACAATATTTTAGAAACTGTTACAAATTTAATTTAAAAAAAAATAAGTAAACGCTAAAAAATAACTAACGATGTGATAGAATTTTTCTGACTTCGGATTCGAGCTCAGCCTATAGAAAAGTATACCCTGGTTTCTGTAACAAAAACCTTGTTGACCAGTGTAATTAGCTCATGTCAAACAACTTGGATTATTTAAAATTTTGGTTTTTAAGTATTGCTTATTTCATTTAGAACTCAATAGATAGAATGTACCTGTCAATTTTCTGCTACAAAATTTCAGAACAAGAAAAAGTCCATTTTTCAATGTTTTATTTATTAAATTGTACGAAATAATTCTTTTTATAAAGCCTTAGAATGTTTAAAATATGTTTCTTAAAAAAAATTTTTTATATCAACCAACTTATCACTCTTTGTACCCACAAAACTAGAGATGCCGCTGAATATTCGGCCATTTTTAAATTCGTTTACCGTAAGCAGGGCTTTTTTAAACTTTTAACTACGAATTCCTCTCCTAAAAAATACTTAAAAAGGATATTGGCAAATTTTTCGCTTCTACACAGTTCAAATGACTATTTGATTTAGCGGGATTTAGAATCGACTGCAGTTACATATAGTTGATACAAAGTATTGTGATTTCTAAAAGAAAATTTTGTTTGATCTGAAACGTAAACCAAACGGGAGTCCTGAGATTTGTTTAAGAAATCAGAAAAGCTCTAAAACCGAAAATAATAAAGAATTGTTAACAGAAACTAATGAAACGAATAATGTGGTAGCTGTTGTTAAATCAAATTCTCTCGCTAAAGGCAGCAAAAAAATTACACCACCACCAATTATGATCTCAGGATTTCCAATTTTTGGAGATCTTAAGAAAATAAAAGAAAAATGTACTAAAAAAGTTTGCAAAACACATCGTACAACAAAGACAACTGGAAAGTCACAGTCGAAGAAGCCGACGAGTATAGATCTGTCACTGAAGAACTGAGCAAACACCAAATTCAATGGCACTCATATGAGAACAAAGCTACAAGGCCAATAAAAGAAGTAGCCAGAGGTCTTCATTCCTCGTGCTCTCCCGAGGAAGTAGTGGAAGATCTTGTACAAAGGGGGTACCAATCCCTTGATGCAGTCAATCTATTTAAGAATGAGACAATTAAAAACTCCTCTGGAGAATCGACGACAAGTAACAGGTTACTACCTTTATTCATGCTTACTTTTGACAGTAAACAAAGTGTCGAGGAGATTTATAAAGTAAGATCAATCTTGGGCATAGCTGTTAAAATTGAACCACTCCGAAAATCTAAACTGCCAGGGTAATCATCCGGCAAGCTATAGAGGCTGCCCAGTTGCCAAAAAATTCCAAGAGTTAAGAAGCAAAAATACATCTGCTAGAGACAAACCCAGAAACACAGTAAATACCGATTTAACTGCTGAAAACAATACTAAGAATGAACCGCCTAAAAAAGCTGTTCAAAGTAAAAGCGATGAAAATAAAGCCTATTCTCAGATTCTAAAAAATGTGCGGAAGAATGAAGAGACTTCCATAAAAGAAATGCTACACCTCATTCTTCAAAGAATTGATAAACAGGATTTGAATATCAAACAGTTAGGCGAAAAAGTCGCTCTTAAAAAACAATGATGGACAGAACACTTAAAATCACAACTGGAATGCAAACGGTCTTTTACAACACTTATCCGAATTAAAAATCTTTTTCGATCTGGAATATATAGATATTTGCCTGGTGTCCGAAACTCACTTCTCCAATGGGCAAAGTCTAGATAATGTAATAGAAAATTATTCATGTTGCCACGCTCCACATCCAGCTTGGATGTGGTTGGCGATTCTTATAAAAGAAAGCTTAAAACAATATGAAGAAACCAAGCTAATGAAATATGCAAGTAACAACTATTAGTATTGGTATGAAAAAGAAAGAGTTTAAGATAGCAGCTATATACTGCCCACCAAGGCGCTCCCCGACAGAAGATGACTATACAGATCTATTAAATCTTCTTGGGCATAACTTTCTTGTTGGTGGAGACTTCAATGCGAAACACACCCATTGCGGTTCAAGACTTATATCAACAAAAGGCAAAAGACTTTTCCAAGCAGGCCGTAAATACAATTGCGAATTCTATTCCTCCAGGTCGCCTACTTACTGGCCTTCCGATACTAACAAAATACCAGACCTTATTGACTTTTTCGTAGCTAAAGGAATCAAACGAAATCACATTAGTGTCGAAGGTAATTATGACTTGTCATCAGATCATACTCCAGTGATTCTATCACTAAGTGAATCGGAAGTAATAGAAAAAAGTAATCCAAAGCTTGTAAATAAGAAAACAAACTGGAGTGATTTTAGAGAAAGGCTTTTAAGTTTTATAAATTTAAGATCTCCCATGGATACAATCGAGCAAATTGACCATGAAGTGGAACAATTTATTGCTGATGTGCAACAGGCCGATGAAGAAAGTACTCCAACATTTTCTAATAGAAGACAAAATGAAATAAAATATCCTTTAGAGATAAGAGAGTTGATAATAGAGAAAAGAAGAGCTCGAAGAAAATGGCAAAATACTAGATTTCCAGATGATAAAACAACGTTTAACCGTATAAGCAACAATCTTAAAAAACAAATTTATAAATTCAAAAATGATTCACTCAGTACATTCCTAAAGAATTTAACGACTGATGCTTCAACCGATTTTTCGCTATGGAAAGCAGCCAAGCGCCTGAAAAGACCGCAGTTACTAAACTCGCCCTTGAAATCTCAAGATGGGAAATGGATCGGTAACCCAAAAGAAAAAGCTAACCTTTTCGCGGAGCATCTTGCGAATGTTTTTAAGCCATACCCAACACACGCGGCTGAAAATAGCTTACAGTTTGTTGATAAGATAGATGAAAGTGAAATACCAATTGTAAGATTAAAAGAAATAAAAAGTATGTGTTTACATCAACTATCAAAGCAAGGTAAACCACCTACAGAAGTGACGTCTTACAGACCAATATCGCCAATATGGCAAAATTTTTTGAAAAACTGCTTCTGAAGAGACTTAGCAAAATTATAGAAGAAAGAAGGTTAATCCCAAATCATCAGTTTGGCTTTAGAAATAAACATTCCACGATAGACCAAGTTCATAGAAAAACGGATGTAATAGAAAAAGCATTAGAAGAAAAACAAGCATGTTCAGCTATTTTCTTAGATGTTGCTCAAGCCTTTGACAAGGTTTGGCATGAGGGACTTGAGTACAAACTGCAAAGGGATCTTGCCAGACAATACTATTAAATATTAAAATCGTACATCTCAGACAGATTGTTTAGAGTAAGGTACGATCAAGAATATTCGGAATTGAAGAAAATAGAAGCCGGTGTACCACAAGGAAGTGTCCTAGGTCCTACCCTTTATTTACTATACACAAGGGATATCCCAGTTGGGAATCACACCATAATGGCTACTTTTGCAGATGATACCGCAATTTTGGTACCCGACAAATGTGTCTCTAAGGCAGCAGTAAAACTGCAAAATGCCGTCGACACAGTCAGAGATTGGCGTACCAAACTCAATGAAACAAAATCTTCACATATAAACTTTATAAATAAAAAGATAAACAATATTCCAATATTCATTAATAATCAAGCTGAACCTTACGCCAATACGGCCAAATACCTTGGAATGACTTTGGATGCAAAGCTAAAGTGGAAAGAGCACATCAAAAAGAAAAGAGAAGAACTAAACTTGAAATATAGAAAAATGTACTGGTTACTTGGTAACAACTCTGATTTATCAACCCAAAACAAAATAATGCTGTATAATCAAGTACTAAAGCCTGTTTGGACCTATGGTATCCAATTATGGGGCTGTACAAAGAAAACAAATACCGAAATCATCCAAAAATTCCAAAATAAAGTCCTTCGTGGAATAGTTAATGCACCTTGGTACATAAGAAATAGCGATCTACATCGTGACTTACAAATAGAAACGGTTACAGAAGTTGTTAAAAAGTACGCTGTATCGCATAATCAGAGACTGCAAAGTCATACCAATTCTGAAATGGTGTCCGTCTTGAATACCAGAAACCATGTTCGGAGATTAAGAAGAACCAAGCCTCATGAGCTTATGGTCTAAAAAAACATGGGGAAGTATTAAAAGTTTAAACTTCCCCCAAAGTGATTTTACAAAGTTAAGAATGAAAAATCTGATGTCGATCTCTCAAGATTGGTCCTGATAAAGAGGTGGTTTTAGTGGTTAAGAGTCCCACACTACTTGGTGTCGAATACTGCCAAGTGTCTTTTGAAGATTTCCTACCGTCAAAAAAAAAAAAAAAAAAATCATCGTAATGTTGGTTTTGATTAAAACCTCAAATTTTTTTTTCTACACGAAACCAATACTTGCCCTATAGAGCAAGTAATAACATCGTGTTACATTTCTTATACATAATTAATGAAGTAAATACTAAAAAAATTTAATCAAGAGATTTACAAAGTAGTTTTGGAAGCATCAGGATACAATTTTCGGCACTCACTGACTACTTGAAGTACATATTGTTTTTGTTCCTCATCTTTAGTTAAAAGGTTATTAAAATCGGTTATTAATTTGACTCCTCTCTCTGTCATGTCATTTACGACTTTAAGTGATTGCACTTTTTTAAAGCCTTCTTTAAAATGCGGGTTTTCGGGCCAAAGATTTGGAGGTTCTTTGAGAAAACTTGTGTCTATTTTCAATCGGCTGAAAAAGTTCAATGTTTCTTTGTTCACAATATTGTTTAACCTTGCTGTGACAAATTGTTCATCTTCATGTGTCTGTAGCTTTGGATTTACTATTCTGTTGGTTTCCGTTTCACTGGTTTTCAAGATTATGTTGGCCGTTTCTGATTTTTCGCCATCTGGTAAAGGGCAAGTATTGGTTTCGTGTCGAAAAAACAAATTGGGGTTTTAATCAAACCCAACATTACGATGATGGAGAACTCCGAAAAAGTGGTTCTCGCAATTCCGTCCGTGCGTCTGTACGTCTGTGCGTCCATCTGTACACATTTCTACAGCCTAAACGGGTGGACGGATTTTCTTCAAATTTGGTACAGCTGATTTTTATGGAATTCTGTTTTTTTTTATCTCGCTTAGAAAGTGTACCCCCCATACAAATTTTTCAATTCAAACCAATTAACTCGAAAACGGCTCCAACGATTTTGATAAAATTTTGCACACGTAATATTTAAAGGAATTGCAATAAAAACGCATTTTTAGTTTTTCTCAAAAAAGTCAAAAAAGTGTACCTCCTATACAAATTTTTCAAATTATACCAAATAACTCGAAAACGGTTCTAACGGTTTTGATAAAACTTTGCAGACTTAATATTCGAAGCAAATGCAATAAAACTGCATTTTTAGTTTTTCTCAAAAAGTCAAAAAAGTGTACCTCCCATAAAATTTTTTTTTTTTCACTACCTATGAAATTCCTTAAAAATATAAAATTTTAAATTTACCCTAATTTTATTCAATAAAAAGCCATAACATACCAGTAACTTTTACCATAAGAGCAAGAACGTGCTACCCCAGTCGTGCATTTTATTTTTTAACTGTTTAAACTGTTTTAACAAAAAAAAAAAAACGAAACATTTAACAGATTTCTAAAAAAAACAAAATACTTAATATCGTGTTATGCCCACTTTTCACGAGTCGATTTTAGTCGCACGATATGTCGTTCGACTAGGATTTTTCTATAGGGATTGTCACTTTAGTCGCCTGCGAATTACGTTCACACGAGTCGAAAAGCTTCGCCGCACGGCAAAAATCGACTTGTGAAAAGTTTTCATTACATTTCTTATACATAATTAATGAAGTAAATACTAAAAAAGATGTATCAAGAGATTTACTTAAAGTAGTTTTGGAAGCATCAGGATACAATTTTCGGCACTCACTGACTACTTGAAGTACACATTGTTTTTGTTCCTCATCTTTAGTTAAAAGGTTATTAAAATCGGTTATTAATTTGACTCCTCTTTCTGCCATGTCATTTACGACTTTATGTGATTGCACTTTTTTAAAGCCTTCTTTAAAATGCGGGTTTCCGGTTTCTATTTTCAATCGGCTGAAAAAGTTCAATGTTTCCTTGTTCACAATATTTTTCATCCTTTAAATTTAATTTTACAATTCGCAAATTAAAAAATAGTTTTATTTGATGAAACGGATAGCCTACAAGAAAAATTTTTTCTCGGGTGTTTGCTGCCAATGCCATATCAACTTCTTTTAATATTAAAACAAAAACGCAACAGAATTAATACTCACATTTTATTTTAAGTTAATTTATTTTATATACAAAGAAAAAATTAGCAAAAAGCGCGAGTTTATTTTAATAAAATTATTGAACTACCAACGAAACGACTCGTGAAGCTTAAACTTCATAAAAAAGCAACAAATGTATTTTACAACTGCATTTTTTTTCTATAAAAAAAACATAGCAGGTTCAACCCCCAATGGGTGCCCTTTTTGTTTTTTTTTTTCAGTCAATTTTACTCTGTGCTACTATTGTTGATAAAATTATTATATATTATTATATAGGGGAGAGTGGGGCAGTTTTGAACACGGGGTACATTTGAACGCTGCATATAAAATTTTAGCATATCAATCTTTTTTAGAAGTATTTCGATATTTGAACCCGTCAACACGATATCCATAAATGTCAATGACTTTCCATCGTTATCTCGGCTGACTTTCAGATTTATAGGTGGAAGGGGACTTTTATAGTGGTTTTGCATTATTTCAGTTTTTTAGTTGTAAGAGTTTAAAAATAAATTGGTACGTGATTTCAAAACGCAATAAAATTATTTTTAATGGTTAATGAATTTTAAACTAGTTAACGGTGAATTTTTGAATGAATATATTAATGTTAAATATTTATTCAATATTTTATGTCGTTGACACAGTTGGGGCAGTTTTGAACACGTATGGTGGGGCACTTTTGAACATGTTCAAAACCGCCCGAGTAGTTTGTATCAGACATTTTAAGGACACTTGAATGTGTTTTATTTAATAAATCGTAATGTTCTTATAAAAAAAAATAATGAAACTAGCATTTGTGAGCAAAATTAAAGAAAAAATGGGAATATGTACAATAGAGTGACCGCAACTCCCATAGAAAAAATTTTTTGTCGAATTTCGGGGGAACCCCATAAAATGTTCCGCCTTTGCCAAAATTTCAGCTCGGTTGGATAACTCTAAATGGTGCCGACACTCGCTCAAAGTATCAAAACTCTCTGTTTTTTCACTGTTTTTCGAAGAAAATTAGCTCTAGTTCCCAAAGAGATCGGGTTATTTTCACTTTTAATATATTAAATTAAAAGTAGTGCTGTTACACATAATTCAGATGCTTAATTTGTTTAGTTTTACTAAAAAAGAAAAATATTGTCATCAATTTAAATTTTCAGTACTTACCTCGAAAAGAGCTGAAATGCAAACTCGATTTAAAATTAAACTTTTTTTTAACTGTTTAATTTTGCGGATTGGGATAGAATGGATGTTTCTGTATCTCTGGGCCCTCGGGTAGCAAAAGTATGAGGTATAGTCGTGGGGTGAAAGAGCTATTAACAATGAAACTTTCTATGTTATTGGACCGATGTAAGGCATATGATAGAAATGCTTCTCGCATAATTATAGCTACAATAGAAGCACTAGGGCAAAATCCAACTGACTTTGTAGTTTGAAAATCAGGCTTACATTCAACAAGAAAAAACTTTTGCTTGGTTTAATGCCCCAAGAGCTTATCTAGCTCCTAAACAAGATCTTGATCTTTTGCGTAATTGCATTGAATACCGCAAGATAGACAAAGACATTTCAGAGAAGGCTCTTGCTAAATTCTCAAACCATTTATGGTATTTGAGTTCAGAGCTGGTAGGTCTGGCGTTCTTTGACCTAACTTTACGACCAGATGGCGAAAATCAGAAACGGCCAACATAATCTTGAAAACCAGTGAAACGGAAACCAACAGAATAGTAAATCCAAAGCTACAGACACATGAAGATGAACAATTTGTCACAGCAAGGTTAAAAAATATTGTGAACAAAGAAACATTGGACTTTTTCAGCCGATTGAAAATAGACACAAGTTTTCTCAAAGAACCTCCAAATCTTTGGCCCGAAAACCCGCATTTTAAAGAAGGCTTTAAAGAAGTGCAATCACTTAAAGTCGTAAATGACATGACAGAAAGAGGAGTCAAATTAATAACCGATTTTAATAACCTTTTAACTAAAGATGAGGAACAAAAACAATATGTACTTCAAGTAGTCAGTGAGTGCCGAAAATTGTATCCTGATGCTTCCAAAACTACTTTGTAAATCTCTTGATTAAATTTTTTTAGTATTTACGTCATTAATTATGTATAAGAAATGTAGCACAATGTTATTACTTGCTCTATAGGGCAAGTATTGGTTTCGTGTAAAAAAATAAATTTGAGGTTTTAATCAAAACCAACATTACGATGATTTTTTTTTTTTTTTTGACGGGAAGAAATCTTCAAAAGACACTTGGCAGCATTCGACACCAAGTAGTGTGGGACTCTTAACCACTAAAACCACCTCTTTATCAGGACCAATCTTGAGAGATCGACATCAGATTTTTCTTTCTTAACTTTGTAAAATCACTTTGGGGGAAGTTTAAACTTTTAATACTTCCCCATGTTTTTTTTAGACCATAAGCTCATGAGGCTTGGTTCTTCTTAATCTCCGAACATGGTTTCTGGTATTCAAGACGGACACCATTTCAGAATTGGTATGACTTTGCAGTCTCTGATTATGCGATACAGCGTACTTTTTAACAACTTCTGTAACCGTTTCTATTTGTAAGTCACGATGTAGATCGCTATTTCTTATGTACCAAGGTGCATTAACTATTCCACGAAGGACTTTATTTTGGAATTTTTGGATGATTTCGGTATTTGTTTTCTTTGTACAGCCCCATAATTGGATACCATAGGTCCAAACAGGCTTTAGTACTTGATTATACAGCATTATTTTGTTTTGGGTTGATAAATCAGAGTTGTTACCAAGTAACCAGTACATTTTTCTATATTTCAAGTTTAGTTCTTCTCTTTTCTTTTTGATGTGCTCTTTCCACTTTAGCTTTGCATCCAAAGTCATTCCAAGGTATTTGGCCGTATTGGCGTAAGGTTCAGCTTGATTATTAATGAATATTGGAATATTGTTTATCTTTTTATTTATAAAGTTTATATGTGAAGATTTTGTTTCATTGAGTTTGGTACGCCAGTCTCTGACTGTGTCGACGGCATTTTGCAGTTTTACTGCTGCCTTAGAGACACATTTGTCGGGTACCAAAATTGCGGTATCATCTGCAAAAGTAGCCATTATGGTGTGATTCCCAACTGGGATATCCCTTGTGTATAGTAAATAAAGGGTAGGACCTAGGACACTTCCTTGTGGTACACCGGCTTCTATTTTCTTCAATTCCGAATATTCTTGATCGTACCTTACTCTAAACAATCTGTCTGAGATGTACGATTTTAATATTTAATAGTACTGTCTGGCAAGATCCCTTTGCAGTTTGTACTCAAGTCCCTCATGCCAAACCTTGTCAAAGGCTTGAGCAACATCTAAGAAAATAGCTGAACATACTTGTTTTTCTACTAATGCTTTTTCTATTACATCCGTTATTCTATGAACTTGGTCTATAGTGGGATGTTTATTTCTAAAGCCAAACTGATGATTTGGGATTAACCTTCTTTCTTCTATAATTTTGCTAAGTCTCTTCAGAAGCAGTTTTTCAAAAAATTTTGCCATATTGGCGATATTGGTCTGTAAGACGTCACTTCTGTAGGTGGTTTACCTTGCTTTGATAGTTGATGTAAACACATACTTTTTATTTCTTTTAATCTTACAATTGGTATTTCACTTTCATCTATCTTATCAACAAACTGTAAGCTATTTTCAGCCGCGTGTGTTGGGTATGGCTTAAAAACATTCGCAAGATGCTCCGCGAAAAGGTTAGCTTTTTCTTTTGGGTTACCGATCCATTTCCCATCTTGAGATTTCAAGGGCGAGTTTAGTAACTGCGGTCTTTTCAGGCGCTTGGCTGCTTTCCATAGCGAAAAATCGGTTGAAGCATCAGTCGTTAAATTCCTTAGGAATGTACTGAGTGAATCATTTTTGAATTTATAAATTTGTTTTTTAAGATTGTTGCTTATACGGTTAAACGTTGTTTTATCATCTGGAGATCTAGTATTTTGCCATTTTCTTCGAGCTCTTCTTTTCTCTATTATCAACTCTCTTATCTCTAAAGGATATTTTATTTCATTTTGTCTTCTATTAGAAAATGTTGGAGTACTTTCTTCAGCGGCCTGTTGCACATCAGCAATAAATTGTTCCACTTCATGGTCAATTTGCTCGATTGTATCCATGGGAGATCTTAAATTTATAAAACTTAAAAGCCTTTCTCTAAAATCACTCCAGTTTGTTTTCTTATTTACAAGCTTTGGATTACTTTTTTCTATTACTTCCGATTCACTTAGTGATAGAATCACTGGAGTATGATCTGATGACAAGTCATAATTACCTTCGACACTAATGTGATTTCGTTTGATTCCTTTAGCTACGAAAAAGTCAATAAGGTCTGGTATTTTGTTAGTATCGGAAGGCCAGTAAGTAGGCGACCTGGAGGAATAGAATTCGCAATTGTATTTACGGCCTGCTTGGAAAAGTCTTTTGCCTTTTGTTGATATAAGTCTTGAACCGCAATGGGTGTGTTTCGCATTGAAGTCTCCACCAACAAGAAAGTTATGCCCAAGAAGATTTAATAGATCTGTATAGTCATCTTCTGTCGGGGAGCGCCTTGGTGGGCAGTATATAGCTGCTATCTTAAACTCTTTCTTTTTCATACCAATACTAATAGTTGTTACTTGCATATTTCATTAGCTTGGTTTCTTCATATTGTTTTAAGCTTTCTTTTATAAGAATCGCCAACCACATCCAAGCTGGATGTGGAGCGTGGCAACATGAATAATTTTCTATTACATTATCTAGACTTTGCCCATTGGAGAAGTGAGTTTCGGACACCAGGCAAATATCTATATATTCCAGATCGAAAAAGATTTTTAATTCGGATAAGTGTTGTAAAAGACCGTTTGCATTCCATGTAGCGATTTTAAGTGTTCTGTCCATCATTGTTTTTTAAGAGCGACTTTTTCGCTTAACTGTTTGATATTCAAATCCTGTTTATCAATTCTTTGAAGAATGAGGTGTAGCATTTCTTTTATGGAAGTCTCTTCATTCTTCCGCACATTTTTTAGAATCTGAGAATAGGCTTTATTTTCATCGCTTTTACTTTGAACAGCTTTTTTAGGCGGTTCATTCTTAGTATTGTTTTCAGCAGTTAAATCGGTATTGACTGTGTTTCTGGGTTTGTCTCTAGCAGATGTATTTTTGCTTCTTAACTCTTGGAATTTTTTGGCAACTGGGCAGCCTCTATAGCTTGCCGGATGATTACCCTGGCAGTTTAGATTTTCGGAGTGGTTCAATTTTAACAGCTATGCCCAAGATTGATCTTACTTTATAAATCTCCTCGACACTTTGTTTACTGTCAAAAGTTAGCATGAATAAAGGTAGTAACCTGTTACTTGTCGTCGATTCTCCAGAGGAGTTTTTAATTGTCTCATTCTTAAATAGATTGACTGCATCAAGGGATTGGTACCCCCTTTGTACAAGATCTTCCACTACTTCCTCGGGAGAGCACGAGGAATGAAGACCTCTGGCTACTTCTTTTATTGGCCTTGCAGCTTTGTTCTCATATGAGTGCCATTGAATTTGGTGTTTGCTCAGTTCTTCAGTGACAGATCTATACTCGTCGGCTTCTTCGACTGTGACTTTCCAGTTGTCTTTGTTGTACGATGTGTATTTGCAAACTTTTTTAGTACATTTTTCTTTTATTTTCTTAAGATCTCCAAAAATTGGAAATCCTGAGATCATAATTGGTGGTGGTGTAATTTTTTTGCTGCCTTTAGCGTGAGAATTTGATTTAACAACAGCTACCACATTATTCGTTTCATTAGTTTCTGTTAACAATTCTTTATTATTTTTGGTTTTAGAGCTTTTCTGATTTCTTAAACAAATCTCAGGACTCCCGTTTGGTTTACGTTTCTTTGTGATACGCTTATTTTTCTTTTTCTCAGTTTCAAACAAGAGCTCTTCTTCATCAGTTTGATATTCACGCTCAATATATTTTGGACTTAACTGAAGCGTGGACTCTGAATCTTTCTTGTCAAGTAAGGAAAATTTCTCTTCGAGTTTTTTCACTTGCAGCTGAAGACTTTGAACTAGAACTTCAAGTTGTTTTCTTGCCTCTATTTCAATTTGCCATTCTTCAAAGTAGTTCTTTGATTTTGATTGGTCTATCTCTTTGTCTTCGATTGAACTCTGTTGATCTGTAATGTCGATCTCTTCATTTTTCTAGGTCCCTTTTTCTCTGATGTGTTTAACATCAATAGTATTGTTTGGGGTTGTCGGTGATGTAACCCCTGAAGTAAATTTGTTGGGGGGAGTTCTTTGCATCTTTGAACTCCGTCTCTCAATATTTATAAGCAATAATTGGTCCTCCCCAGAATCCATAGGACCGACCTCTAAAGAGAGTGGATTTACCAGTTTAACTGGATTGCCACCTGGGGTATTTAATCTAGTCGTTTTGTTCATTGGCATAATTTTTTTAACTTTGTTTTTGTGCCATAAATAGGTCAGTTACTTCTATCCATAGTTTATATTCAGCCGCCCCACAGGGTACAGACGCTGACCAGTGTGCCGCACAATATGTGTCAGACGCTCTTGGATTTAATTGTGAGCTGGTGCATTCAGTTACTAAAAGAATTGTGTCAAAATTTGAAAGCAATTGGTACAGAACTTTTCGATATTTGCTATTAAAAGCAAATAAATATGAGATGCCCCAAACACTTTGATTTCAAGTTATGATTTCTCGAGGAAGAAAATAGATATTTAAAAGATTTAAACGGATTTAGAGAGACAAAGCTTAATTCTTTTAGAAACTGTTACAAATTCAATTTAAAAAAAAAAATAAGTAAACGCTAAAAAATAACCCTGAAAACTGGTAAAAAGCGGCATTTTCGATTTTCTAACGGGAATATCTCAAAAACGTGATGTGATCGAATTTTTCTGACTTCGGTTTCGAACTCAGCACACAAAAAACCTATAGAAGAGTATACCCTGGTTTCTGTAACAAAAAAGAAGTTTAATTTTGTTGACCAGTGTTATACTTCACTTTGAAATTTAACAATAAACTGAAATTGTTTAATTTTATAATTTGAAACAAAAGAATAACGAAATGTTGTAAATACAGTGCTTTGCAAAAGTATAATCGCACCATATAAAAATGCTATTTATATAAAACCGAGTATTGCAGCGACACCCTACTATTTTTTTTATTAAAGGGGATCAAAAAACAAGAATATTGAGAACAAAATGTCCCGTTACTTTCTCTTATAATTTTTAGAAATAAAAACAAGTTTTTCTTCCATTGCAAAAGTATAATCGCATTTTTTTTATTTTGAGTATGGCCAACAAGGTTTTTGTTACAGAAACCAAGATATACTTTTCTAAAGGTTTTTTATGTGCTGAGCTCAAATTCGAACTCAGAAAAATTCTATCACATCGCGTTTTTAAGATATTCCCGTTAGAAAATCGAAAATCCCGCTTTTTACCAGTTTTCGAGGTAGCGTTGGTAGGTACTACAGTCTCTGAATAAATCGATACATTTATTTTCGCTTACATACTGGATTTAAGGTTAACATAGAACAAAAGTGGGTAATAAGCAACTGAAGATATCTCGGACAGTAAAAAAGATGTCTGAAAGATTTAAATAGATTTAAGGGTAATATTTCAAAAACGAGATGTGATCGAATAAGTCCGTCTTTGGATTTGAGTTCGGCCACCGAAACCTTTTGAAAAAGCATGTTTAGTCTCGGCACAAAAAAACCCTGCATAAGTACTTGTGGTATTTAAAGGGTTCTTAAAAGAGCATTTTAAGGTGTTAACATAGTGCTTAAGGAAATGGTAAAAGAGATAAAAACTCTTTGTAATGGACCAAACAATTTTTGTTTTCCTTTTTACAAACTTCATCGACAGCTTCTGCAACGATGCAAAATTGGTAGTGATTTAAAGGGAGATTTTCATATAGGTAATCAAATCACTAAAATACAAAAACAAATAATTTAGTGCTGCACATATCAGACTTGTATATGTTTATAATATATGTAGGTATCTTTTGATTTTCTGAAAAAAATTTCGGGGGGGGGTTTAAACACCCAAAACCCCTCCCCTAAATACGGCTATGGATAACACGTGTTTGGTTAGGCCAAAATATACCTAATAAAAATTGTTGAAAATAGTCCATTTAAAGTCTTGGGGTTCGCATGAACCCCAAGTTTGGTTTGTGACTTTTTTTCAGAAAAAAATTCCAGAAAATTATATAAAACCGCTTTTATGGAAAATAAAACAAAAAACGTAAACAAAAATGAATTTCGTTCACTGAGTTTTCATCCCAGGTCGAAAACACGATTTAGAAAAAAGTTAAACATGCGTTGGGGTTCGCACTAACCCCAAGTTTGGTTTGTGACTTTTTTTCAGAAAAAAATTCCAGAAAATTATATAAAACCGCTTTTATGGAAAAAAAGATAAAAAACGTAAACAAAAATGAATTTCGTTCACTGAGTTTTCATCCCAAGTCGAAAAAACGATTTAGAAAAAAGTTATAACCATTTAAACATGCGTTGGGGTTCGCACGAACCCCAATTTGTAAACTAGGGTTAAGTCTCCGAAATCGACAACGAAAATGCTAACGAAAAAATATCATCGAGTATTCTGTCAAAGTCAAAATAAAAAAATCCAAATTAAAAATTAAAATTGAAACCCCAGAAAAAATAACAGAAAATTATTTCTAACACAAAAAAAAATTAATTAAAAGTGAAAAAACTCCTTTGGAATCAAGAAAAATGCACAGGACAGTAAAAAGTAAGTAAACAATGAGTGAACACTCTCCAAATTTTAACTTAAACTGCGAACTAAAAAACGAAAAGCAAAACGAAATTTTTCGTTCAAGATGTATGGAAAATTTCGATTTGCTTCAGCTACGTACATATACATACCTAGGTACTAGGCTTTAATTTTCAAAACTTTTAATAAACAAAGAAATTTGTAAAACCTAATACAAGAATGTTGACTAAACTTAAAATTCAAAGCACAACGCGTTTTGGGAGTTTGAAAATTGTAAAGACTAAAGCCTAGTACGCAGCTGAAGCCAAACGAAATTTTCCATACAAAATTTGGTTAATGAAATCTTGAACGAAATTACATATATTTGTTTTGTTTTTGCTTTAAAACTTATTTTCAGGTGTTTTTTCTTGAATTTTTTTATTTGTACTTTTTTTTTTTAATTTTCTATAATACCCGATGGTATTTTTTCGTTAACATGTTCGCTGTTGACTTTGGAGACTTCAAAATTTTTCGTTTCGCTTCAGCTGCGTACTAGGCTTTACTAATGTTTTTAACACCATTAAATCTTTTATTTTGCAGCTTAAGAAAACTTTTAAGCCACTGCCAAAATGTATCCATTTAATATTCAACATGAATGTCAAAAATTTGGGAATAATGGATCATTTAAAGAATGGAGAGATGCTGGAGTCGATAATGACTCCATAAAAGCAGAAAGAAACGTCTTTACATTGGCTCTTCCTGCAAGTTATGATGCCAAAAATTCTTAAAAGCTCGTAAAACAGTAGTTTGGGGCAGACAATACTCCTGGCTTAAAATAGCAGTAACAATTATCCGACTTGAACCCGATTGAAAGTTTGTGGGATATCTTTAAGTGACGAGTAGTGAAAAGAAAGCACGCCTCAGAAACTAACGTACTTGTGGCTTTGAAAAATGACTGGGTGCATATTCTTTGTCTATTTTATTTATTATTAATATTAATTTTGAACACTAACATTAAAAAATTTCACAGCCGAAATTCTAACTCTCATTAATTTTTCAATTTTTTAAATTTTTGTATGTTTTAAAAATCATTATTTTCTGTTAGAATTCCTTAACTGATATATTTAGAAAATATAATATTTACTAAAACAATATTTGGTTCCAGTTTTAAGTTTTAAAATTTTAATTGATGAAAATGACAAAAAAAATCCGGAATGTTTTTAGCAGCACTGTATGTATTTCACCCAATTTTTTATGCAACAAGTCGTTCTCAAAAAATTGAGATTTATACTCAGAAAAAACTCCTCTTCGATGCTGCATCCAAAATTTCAGAACCTTTCAGAATACAAAAACTTAAATAATATGGAAAAATTGCCAAATAAAAAAGTCGGATTCCTTAAGAAAAAAATCTCGGTTATTTATGGAATATCCTCAGCAATGTTATACCATTTTGAAAAGAAAATTGAACACACCAACTTTTAAGGTAACTTGCCGAAACATCGTAGTGCATTTTTTTTACACTACGGTTCATTGAATTAGAGTCTTGTAAAATTTTTTAGTACTTAGGTAGTTGGGTAAAAAAGTAATATTTGCTTTGAAACTGATCCAGCTGAGTTAAAATTTTAAAATGCATTTGGTAGCAGGGTTATTCAAGGTTCCGTCACAAATGAAAAAAAAAAAATTAAGATTTGTAGTCACGGCACATGAAAAACCGTCACAGGGTGACCATTTTTTCGACTTTTTTTTAAATGCCCATAACTCACAAAATATATGGCTGCAATTTTTTTTATTATTTTTCTGATAACTGTCACCACCTACCCTATCTACCGTTTTCGTTTCGACGTTAACTTTTGGGACACCCTGTTTATGATTTCTATTAGAAAATCTTTTTTTTCTTTCTTTCTTTTGTATAGAGACAAGATTTACATCAAAATGTAATTTAAGGAATATTGAGGACTTATTGCTTCTTTTAATTGGTGATTCAATTTTGCTTTTGAGTTGAAGAAGAAGAGACCGAAATAAAACCTACTAAATGCAGGAAGATATATAAAAAATTGAAATTGTTTTTGTTGATGTTTGCTTTCCTTTGTTAGATACTTATCAACCATTTATTTTTTTTTTTACGAAATAACTGATAAATACATAAATTATTCGCATGTTTGTTTGAGCAAAATTTTTTATTTAAAAAGGGTTATTAAAGTTTGGTGGATTGTAAATCCGTCCGTATTTACAAATTCGAAAATTCCACTGAATAAAAGGTCCTTTTCAATCATTAAATTGGCGGCGGAAAACAGAAATGTTCTTAAGTCCTTACCTTAACAAAGTGTTTAAATTGGTAGAAAGTGTGAAAAATTAGTTTATATAAATTGCGAGCGTAGGTAAAGGCACCAGAATCCGGACAGTGTTAGTATCCGGACACTTTGTGATATTTTTGCGATTAATAGGTAAATCATCCTAATAAATTCAAATATAACCACAAATAATATACTTTCTTTGATGTAGATATTTCATATATAAATCCAAAGTTTCAAGCAGATTACCTGAATGGTTTAAGAGATATACTTCAGTTAAGTGTCCGACATCAGGGGTGAGGTTGTGAAAATGATTTTTTGTAAGAAAAAAATAGTGGAAGCATTTGAAAAAACTAAGACAATTCAGACCTGTTTTTTAATTTTATTATAAAAGGAAATTGTTAGTTTTGAGTAAATATGATACATTTTCAGTGGCGTAGCTAGCCCTTTGGGGGCCCTGTATCCAAATTTTTTTGGGGGCCCTTCCATCTCAGATTATAGCCCCGGAGAAATAGATTTTTTTCAAGGAAAAAATTTGTAACAGGCTAATTTTTTGTATACAGCTTGGTGTTAGGGTATTTTACAATCTGTGGAAAGTCCTGAAGTTTCGTCTGTCCTATAGTCCCATTATAAGGAATTAAAGGTCACAGCATTTTTTATTTTTAAAACGGTAGGTTTTAGACAAAAATTATGTTCCGCAAAATTGTAGCTGAGGTTATTTAACAAAAAAATGCTGTATAAAGTTTTCTTGTATCACGCACCGTTTAGAAATTATATCACTCCAAACTCTCATATGTTTTTCTTGATATTTTACATTTGTTATTTTAATCAAATTACATGGGATAGTTTCACATGTTGTTATTTCTAAACGGTAGGTGATACAAAGAAAACTTTATAAGACAATTTTTTATAAAATAACCTCAGCTACAATTTTGTAGAACGTAATTTTTGTCTAAAACTTACAGTTTGTTGAAATAAAAAATGTAGTGAGCTTTGACCCCTTATAACGGGACTAGCAGACAAAGGAAACTTCAGGAATTTTCACAAATTGTAAAACATCCTAATACCAAGCTGTATATAAAGATCAGCCTGTTACAAATTTGTTCCTTTCTTTGAAAATTTTTCATCTACTCTTACTGGGCTATTGGACACAGCTTAACAAGCTTTTTTTTAAACTAAAACACTTAGTTCAATAATTTTCATTGCACCAAAACTTTTCAAAGTAGTACTTTCCTTGTCTTTCAGCAAATTCGCTGATTAAATCTTCCATAGCTGAACAAGATCAAGATTTTTCGCTTTTATGGATAAAATCGATAAGTCCGATAACCATCAATGTCCCATAGATGTTATGAGATATTTTTTATTTTGGTTTGAAAAATGATTTTTCAGCTGTCCTGGTAACCGGAAGGGTCAACAAACCTCAGATAAATTTTAAACAAGAATATACACTTCGATAACCAATAATTTAGCCTTATGGCGGAATAAAAAAAACATTTCCCCAGAAATTGTAGCTAGTTAAATGAGAATTTGTTGCATAAAATGTTTTTGTTAATCAAAGTTAGCTCAAAAGACACCTTTCAAAGTCCAAAAAATGCGAAATTAAAAAAAATTGTTTTGGTAGAAATTTGAATTTGAAATCCAGATGAAATGCTAAAACATCGATTTTGTAGCTCGGATAGTTTTCTACAAAATCGGGGATGTAAGCGATTAATCTCGGTGTAAAAATTTTTAGAATTTTGAGTTTTTTTGTATTATGAAAGCTTACTTTTGAGCTCTAACTTGAATTTATAAAACCTTAAATATTTAAAAAAGATTTGAGCTACAAAAGCGCATCGTAAAAGCTACAATTACTGACAAACAAAAAAAAATTAAAAACAGGAGGTTTTTTTCTACCAATTTTGTTGATCCTTGTTTTATTAAATCAACGGAAATAGTTTATCTGCTTCTAATGTGTCGAACACATTATTCAGGTCACGAAGGCACTAAAATCATTGTTGATTTTGACCCATCGAAATATCCAGGCGGCAATAGTAAGCGTTGACTTTAAAATACGATTCCGAATTTGAAATTCTTACTTAATTACTTCTGCCAACTCATGTTATGTTCCTGCTTTTACTTTTAAAAACATGTCTCACTTCCCAAAAGAAAATTCTTTCTTTCTCTTAGTCATTGTGTTCATTCTGATTCTGAAGGAGTTTGGAAACAAGATTTATAATTATTTCAAACACAATAATCGTAGGTTTGTAAAATGTTACTTACATTATTTTTTTGAGACACAAAAAAATCTATCTCAAAGACACAATGTACAAAAACTGGTTATCAGAAAATTTTTAATACACAATTTTTTGGGGGCCCCTATATCTCGGGGGCCCTGTTACATGGATACAGCTGATACAGCGGTAGCTACGCCACTGTACATTTTGATAATTTATTAATAAAATAGTCAAAGAGTTTTTTTTTTATTATATTTTTTAGTGTCCGGATACTAAAACTAAAATTTAAGACTTTTTTTAGTTCCCGGACACAGTGTCCGGATACTGAAATTATGAGGGAAAAGGAAAAATCGCTTTAGGCTTTTAAATTGTAGTTTGGAACATATTTTGGGTTTTAATGCAAAAGAATTGCATTTCTCTGTCAATGTTTCAGTATTCGGACAGGGTTACCTAAGTTAAAATATGTGTGTCCGGATACTGAAAAAGTAGATTCAGTTTCCGGACACCCTTGTTTTTAATGTAATTTGAAGTGTTTTTGTACTTTTAAACTTGCTATCTTATAAAGAATGAATTCAAAAAACATATCAAAGACCATAGAGGATACAAGGATTTATATAAATCCAATTCTAGCTTTGGGAGAAGCTGAAAACATTAGCAGGCAAGGAACAGCAGTTTTTAGACAAGAGAGCATTATAAAATAGTTTGAATAGCTCTAAAATTATTTGAAAAGTATTGACCAGGAACATATTTCCATTTATGACTAGAGTATGATATTAATTGGTGATGAAACCAGTTTTTGTCTCTACCCAAAGACTAGCAAAATTATTTCCATGAGAAAACATAACACGCCAGGGAAAACTTTACTTCTGGTATATAAAATCATAATATAGTTAATTATATTAGAAATTAATTAAATGTACCAGAAATAATGTTAGATAAATATACCAGAAGTTAAGTTATCCCTTCGTTATTTTCTCTGTATAGCCTCCTTAGGCTGAGTAGCGAAACCTTTTTTGATTATGTTGCAAACTGCAGACACAAACGCTTGCTTGATGACAAAGTGGAACATCCTGTGATGAACATAAGTCACATTTAACACCAAAGTTGAGTGAATTTTGATCCAAAAATCTAGTTTTTTTGCACGCATTGCCACCGAACACAACTCACATCATACTGTCAATGTTAGTGTCTTTAAACCCTTCTAATCTGTTTGAGAGATAACAATTCATGATTGGATTTAGTCCAAGCACCTCCAAACTGAATTTTTCACCACTTTTAAATGAAGCAATAATGAAAAATATGGATATGGTGGTAACAATGTGATATTATTGAGGAATGAGGACCCCTAAATTTTGTTGTCACCTTCAGTACCTAATTATTAAATCTGGAAATATTCGTTCCGTGCTGCAATCTATCTCCAAGCCTACCAATTTTGACAATTCTTTCGGTTCCGAACGAAGTTTCAATTTCATCCCAAGAACCTCTTTTCAACATAAACGTACCTAAGTCCTTATTTATAATTGTTTTAACGAAAAGTTTACTGAGAAAAGTGGATTGTTACCCTTATTATAAGAACTCATTTTCGTTTGTTTTGTAGGTAGGTACATAATAAAAAAAGTTCTTATAGGATTTTTTTTTAAACTGAAATGTATATTATTAATTCTTTTAACAAATATAAGCTGTAAGTGTGTCCTTTTTGTTGATAAGCAATCAACTTTTATTAAAAACTATTTTAACCTTTAAAAGTACCTTCCAAACAGTTATTTTTCAACAATTAATTTTTTTGTATATTAAAGTTATATGTTCATATATTTTTCAAAAACAAAAGATGTTTTATTTCGTAAAAAAGAAAAAAAGAACCATAAATTCATATTGTTCAGCAAGAATATAGGACACCTTATTGACCATAAACATATAAAAATAAAACAAAACAAAAAACAAAAAAGATTTTTCTTTTATAATAGCTGTGTTTTTTTGGCATTGCTATCCGTATCCGCAGTTGGCGTTTACATGCATTACAAAAACAACACGCAGCTGCCGATAGGAATAGAAGCTAAACAAAGCTGCGGATAGAAATTTGATGTAGTGTTTAAATTTATGTTTTCCTTTCTCTTGGTGCGTGCATATGAATTTTTGGTCAATGTTGATATTTGGGAAATCTTACTGCGGATAGCTTTGCCAAAAAAACACCCCTAATATTTTAATTTTTTATTGAATGCATTTCAAATCCAACTGTGGTTCATCATCAGCAATACACTAATTTGACAAAAAATAAAGAAGAAAGAAAGTACAAAGCAAAAAAGAAGAAATTGAAGAAAAGCTTTACATATAACAATTAGAGTAAAAGAGAACATTTAGATTAGGTTAAACAAAGGTGACATAATATTGCCATTATCACTATTCATGGCATTGTTGTTGTTGTTGATGTAAAGACTTTCATAGGCATCAAGTCTGCGGTTGTTCGTGACGTGCTTTATGAGCTTAACATCTTCTAATCTTACATTGAAGTGGTTGTTGGTGAGGGCGTGAGCAGCGACGGAGGATTTTTCGGGTCTGTTGTACTTTATATGATTCGAATGTTCGTTGAATCGGACACCAATGCTTCGTTTTGTTTGACCGATGTAAACAGCATCGCAGTCTCCACATTTGATCTCATATATTCCCGATTTGTTGACAATTGGGGATTTGTCTTTAGTTGAACCAAGCATATTTTTTATTTTGCCATTACTTGAGTAGACGCATTCTATATTTTGTTGTTTTAATTTTGTGTGCATTTTATTTGTGATTGGTGGAAAATACGTCATCGATGTTCTTTCTGTGTTGTTGTTGTCGTGAAGTTGTTTATTTTGTTTGTATAGAGTTGTTAATTCTGATTTTTTAAGTTTTTTAGTGTGTTTATTTATCAACTGATCTATAATAAATGGATTGTATCCATTGATGGCAGCAATATCTTTCAATAAGTTGTATTCAGTGGTATAGTTTGCAATTGAAAGTGGTAGTTTACATAGGCGATGGACCATTGAATGAAAGGCAGCGAGTTTGTGTTGAATCGGGGAGTATGAGTCGCTCGTGATGTATCTGTTTGTTGTTGTTGGTTTCCTATATATGGCAAATTCAATTCGTCCGTTTTTTCTTGACAGGGTTAAGTCTAAGAAATTTAGTTTTTTGTCTTCTTCAGATTCAAAAGTGAAATTAATGGAATCGAACTCTGAATTTAGGATGTTTAAAACCGAATCGATTTCACCTCTTTTTATCACCGCAAAAACATCATCTACATACCGAAACCAAATTCTAGGGAGTAATCCTCTTTCGCTCAAATTTGTTTCGAACGACGACATGAAAACTTCCGCTATTAGTGGGGACAAAGTGTTTCCCATACTTGTTCCAGTTTCAATTATGTAAAAGTTATTCCTAAACTGAAAAAAGTTTTGAGACATACATATTTTAGCTGTTTTTAAATATGTTTGTTTTTTGTTTTCCTCTATCTCAAACTTTTCAAGGTGTTTTTGAAGGGCAGTTAAAGCTTCAGGGATAGGAATACTCGGAAACAGAGCTTCGACATCGAATGAAATCATGATTTCGTCTTCTTCAATTAAGATGTTCTTAATTTTTTCCACAAAGTCAAAAGTATTGTTCACTGAAAAACTTTGTAATGGGTATTTTTTCATATCACTTACTAGCCATTTGGATATTTTGACGGAGGGTGAATTTATATTTGAAACAATGTGTCGCATTTTGTTTCCCGGTTTATGAACTCTAATTGTTATATGTAAAGCTTTTCTTCAATTTCTTCTTTTTTGCTTTGTACTTTCTTTCTTCTTTATTTTTTGTCAAATTAGTGTATTGCTGATGATGAACCACAGTTGGTTTGAAATGCATTCAATAAAAAATTAAAATATTATAAAAGAAAAATCTTTTTTGTTTTTTGTTTTGTTTTATTTTTATATGTTTATGGTCAATAAGGTGTCCTATATTCTTGCTGAACAATTTAACACGACCATAATAAAAGTTCAATTCCTTTGAGAACATTGTTGGTTTTTTCCAAGTAAAACAAGTGTTTCTTAAAAGACTTTAATTAAATCATAAATTCATACAAAATTATCGTGTCCGGATACTGAAATAAATTTGTCCGGAAACTAAATTTTGCGTCCGGACACTAGTGCAAATCGAACTTTTTTTATTATTTTTATTTTTAAATACCTATTAAAATGTTTTATTTAAAAATTATGTGAATGTAACATTATTACAAAAATGCCAAACTTTAAGAAAATACCAAAATATTTGCTAAAGCTTGAACAGCAATAAAACTATTCGACGTCAAAGTTCAAAAGTACCTCAACTGTCCGGATACTAGTGCCTTTACCCTATGCGAGCAAAGAATTTTTTTTAAGGGAAATAAAGTTTAGTTTAGAAAAAAAAAAACTGTTTTTATCACTGAGATTTTATAACAAAAAATGTAGGTATTCATTTCATTGAGTTTTAAATTCAATTGGGAACTTTAAAAGCAAAATTTTAGATAATCCAAATTGCTTGGCAAACTAATTATCTGCTTCACTTGAGAAAAAAAAAAAAACAAACAATAATCTTAAATTGTTTAACTTTTTTTTCTTTCCTACTTTTGACGGACTCATCATCTTTTGACAATAAACAGCAACTTTTTTATGAGTAATTGACTACGCATAAAGAAGCTGACTACTGACTCAAAATCTTAAGTTGAAAGCGTCTTTCAAGTAAAATAACTACTCGAAACATTATATTCTATTCCCAAATGCAATTGTTTGATAGACTGAGGCTTTAAAAAAATTGTATTACAACTAATTTCACATTCGTTTATTTTCAAAGTATGATAAGTCCAAAATCGTTTTTCTTTTTTATCTTTTAAACAATCGGTCCAAAAAGTAAATACCAAAACGATATTCTGTAGCTAGGTAAAAGTTCTACAAAATATATTTTTTATACATTTTGCTACACTTCCCCTGAAAAATTTGAAATCATGGACTTATCATGTTTTGAAAATAAATGATTCAATTATGGAAATCGAGTGGAAAGAAGCCAATTTCAATTATTTGATTGTTTTGAATAAAGAGAAGAGACATGGTTTTTCGGATTTTATTATTTCTGAGACATTTTCATTTAGCGCCCGCGGGGCCCCTCTAAGCGCGGGGCCGTGTGCGGGGGCACACTCCGCACACCCCTTCCGACGACTCTGCCTCCAATTATACGTAGTTCTGGCTTAAGAGGATTATGGTAAAAAGCGCGTGCCGCACCCGCAGTACCGTCCTGAAACGCTCAGAAAATCATATCATTTGATTCACTTTGCCTTACGCCAGAGACATCAAACGGAAGGTGTTTGTATACTATGCCATGGTAGATCCGTTGTCAGAAAAAGGGCATACCTATCTACCTACATACATTCTACATATCTCAAAAGAAAAAAAAAATGTTTTGTTGAGACTACCTGTTCCAATTTTCCTAATTACAATCACACTTTAACTTTTTCTTTTAAATTTTTCGCACATCGCACCAACTCTTTCTTTTTCTTATCTACCTATCATGCAACGAAGACCATGAACGATGAAATATGAACACAATTATCAGCATTTAATTCAAATCACCAGAATCCAAAAGAGCAAAAGAAATGAACAACCAAGAACCAACCAAGAAAACATGGAGAAAATATTTACAATCAAAATATAGTTGAGTGAATTATGGGCGTGGTTTCTATTGAAAATACTGGGAATTTTCCAAAGGGAATTTCAGCGTTCTCCTCTCTTTTTTTAGATTCTTGTAATGGCAGACTCAGACTAAATTATGTACATGACGATAATTTTTGATTGGTGAGTTGTCTTTGGACAAATATTTATTTTGTTGTGTTTGTAGAATCTAATAGAAAAAACTGCTCGGCTCTGTGTTGGTTTGTTCTGATTCTAGGTGCTTAAGCAAGAAAATTATATTTTCCTTAGCGCAAAATTATTCAATTAATTGAATTGATACATACCAATTCCCTGATTTTCTTCTTTTCATTCATTGAATTTTTTTTTATACCTATTGTCTTTTTTTAATTTTTGATACCTAGGTACCATCAAATGCTTCCATACCCACACACTTAACCCTGTTTTGCGCTTTGCACATAGCACATACATAATATATAAGTAGATAGGTAGGTAGCTAGGTAGACACTTCCTCATCATCTGACAAAGTTTTGTTGTTGTTTCATAGGTACCTACATATTTTTTTTTGTTGTAAAATTGATTTAAAGTGCTATGATCATTTGGAATAGTTTTAGTAATAAATCGATAAAAAAAAAACAACCAAAAACACGCATAGGAACCGCGCCGCGTGTCGTACGCATAATATATAGGTACATACATAAGTAGGTAGTTAGGTAGGTATGTACCTACCTAGCAGTGGCGTATCCAGAAAAAAATTTGTTGGGGGCTGGAAAATTTTTCAAAACCGAAAGTGAATTGAAATCACTTTTCAATTTCACTTCGTAAATGCTTTGAACTGTCAAAACTGAAGTATCATCCATTTTTATTTTGTTGCATGGATGCAATTTTATTTACATTTTTAATGAAAAAAAGCAGAATTTAAAAGAAAAAATAAGTAGACACATTTTTCGAGACATATCAAATATGTATGTAAGTGAAATGCAGAACATGGGCGATATTATTGCAATTTGTAAATACTCAAATAAAAATTAATTAGGTAAAGTGTAAAGCGAATGAGGTGCAAACATAGAGGCAGTGAAAAATTATTATATAAATAAATTAACAACAAATTTTGTCCAAGGATTGCAGATTCAAAATTAATGAAAAAATGCAGAACATTTAATTTCACTATCGGCAAGTGAATGCGCAAAAAGTGAAATGCAGAACGTGAAAGTGTGAAAAACTATTTTTCAGAAGCGCAAACTGGAATTTCTTTAAAGAACCCATTAGTTATGTTGACCACTAAGATTTTAAGATACCAAAAATTTCTATTATCTTTGAGAAAAATATTATTTAAAAAAAAAAGTAAATATACTGAAGACGATAAAATACGGTGTTTAGAGTTTGCATAAGAAGTTTTACAAAATTTAACGGTGATGTAATTCGACGCCAAAATACCGAAAAAAAAGATTTGTAGAATTCCGAATTGGAATAAAATCCGAAAAAAATGTATCCCAACCCTCAACGGCAGCTAAGGCCCTTACTCAAACAAACACAAACAGCCCTTTCAGAATTTGGAGGGGGCTCAAACTCGAATTGGAATAAAATCCGAAAAAAATGTATCCCAACCCTCAACGGCAGCTAAGGCCCTTACTCAAACAAACACAAACAGCCCTTTCAGAATTTGGAGGGGGCTCAAACATCTGAGCTGCCTCTGAATCTCTAAGATTTACGAACAAGTTTCAGTTAATCATGTACATTATGAAGAAATCAGGTAAATAATAACATTGTCTTGGAGGCTTGGGGGGGGGGCTTGAGCCCCCTGAGCCCCCCCCCCCCTCAATACGCCACTGCTACCTAGTACCTATATAACATACCTACCTATAGTCGAACGAGGCAAGTGTTCACAGCGGGGAAGTGTAGGTAGGTACGTACCTATAGTTAATTTCTTGCAAATGCACAATTAAGCAGGTGCTTTGCTTGTTTTGTGAAGGAAACCCAAACAAAAAAAAAGCTTGAAGGGCCCAACCCATAGAATCCGTTGCGTTGAAGTTTTCTTGGTTCAAAATCTGGTGAACAATTTTGTTTTAAGATAAGATAAAAACTGCTTGCATACTACATGCTTAATGTAATAAAAATCTTGAATATCCAATAATGTTTTTTTTTTTTTTCATAAAACCATCCATGGTTATTGGTATCACGATTCTGAATTTCAAGTTACAAAGTGTTTTTTAATGCAAAACTATTTTAGGGAACTCAGATTGTCTTGGTTTTAGTTCCATAAGATTCAGCATCGAAAAATACCCTAAGATGATGTGCCATAACCCAAGATTATTTTTTAAATGCCGCTGCGCTGTTTGCTTATTTTTATGTTAAATTTAGATACATGATGGACACAGCCATAATGTGGATCTGTGGTTGATATTGTTGATTTGGATGTATGTATAGGATTCAAAATTCTTGCAGAGCCTACTGAGCAAATTCCAAAATAAACTAGATACCTACATTAACAAATCAATTTCTTAAATAATTATGATACTTAGAAAAAAATGATTCGATATGATTGAATTTTCTTCCACAATACGAAACAATTAAGTTCAAAACGGTTTACCTAATGGTTGCCTTCTGACCGTAATATGCATTTGAAAACGCATAATTTAAGTGCATATTGTGGCAAGATGGGTCCACAAAAAACATTCATAAGTCAGACATTTTGGTAAAAGCTAAGAAAGACTAACATAAGAATAAGAATCGTGGTAGCAACTTTCGGAGATGGTTTTATGGGAAAAAAATGTCATATTTCGTCGGCCTGATAAGGTAACCTCGCAGGCGCGGATCTAGAAATTTGGTTTGGTGGTTGGGGAGGTCACAAGATTAAGAAAGCTTACTTCCAAAATAATCAAAAAAATGGTCAAGTGCTCAAAATATATGCTAGATTTTAGCTAACATACAAAATTCTATCCAAAATCTTAGATCAAATGTATTTTCGAGAGAATTAAATTAAACTAAATTTTTTAAAAGAAATTTTCCATACTATATTTCGTCAACGAAATCCAGCATACCTACTAGGCTTAAAGAAAGAAAATTGGGAAAGTAATGCTAACTTTTCAAGAGTCGATTTTAGCCGAACGATAGCTTGCAATAAAAACAGGATTTTGTTTGGTTATTGTTTCGCAAATAAATACAATGATCTGATCTGGATCACGAGGAAAATAAAACACAGCTTTTATTGGTGATGAAAAAAAAAATTATAAGTGAATGTAAACGCAAAAATAAAATTCACCGGTCAACGCTTCGTGGAAGTTTGTAAATTGTTAATATTTATAAATGTTTTAAACACCATTAATTCTTTTGTTTTGCAACTAAGAAAGTATTTAGCCACTTCAAAAATGTATCCCAATTTTCATAGCTAAATAAAGCCCAAGATAAATTCTTTATTCAACAGACATAGATACAAATGTCAAAAACTTATCCTCGGCTAAGTATTTAACCAAATTCACATACGGCTTAAAACTAAGATTTGAAAAAAATATGTCCCGTTTTCGAAAAATTGATATTTAAAAAAGATATATTTTTTTCTTATTACAAAAAATTAATTTTTCTATATTTACAGCCTAATTTATAAACGTAGTATAGATAGTGCATTACACTATACACTCTTTATAATGTTTTTAAACAGAAAATTGGTATTTATAAAATTTATGCAACGTTGCATAGAAGTTGTATAAGCTAAACGCGTTTTAAGGTTGTTTAGAGCCTGAATAAGAATATTTTTTACTCAAATGTCATTTGAAAATCACATCAAAAAAAAAAAGAAAAAAAAACAGCAATCATTTGTATATTTTTCTTTTAATTGAAGAACTCATTTTTTGGCATTTGATTTGATTTATTTGAAATGAATAAAAACAAAAAATAAGAAATTGTGTTTTTTTTGAAATTTTTTCCTAACAAACTTTTGTGGTGTATTCTCTATTCTTTTTCATTTTGCGTCTTGTTTTTTTTACATAGAAATTGATTCATGTTCGATGTACCTATGTAATATCTTTTTATTGGTGTACTTTTTTTGGATTACAAATATTTGCATGTGAAAAATTTGTTATCTAGTGAAACAAATGAGGAAATGTGTTGTTTTTTTTTTAGAGATTTTCTTCCTCATAGGTATGACATCGAGAACTTTCGCTCACGTTTTTTTTTTTTTTTTTGTTTTGTTTTAATTTTTTGTTTATTTTCGGAGCAGATGGAGTTATTTCATCGACAGATGGAGTTGTTTGTCGTGATTAAAAATACTAATTTTCCAGTTTTAGTACTTATTTGGACTCAAACCTAGCATGACTATAATGGATAGGAAAATGTTTTATAAATTAAAATTTATGTAACGTTGCATAAAGGCTACATAAAACCTTATGCATTGTATAACTATGAAGCTGTTTAGAGCGGTTTAGTGAAATCTAATAAATGAGACTGTTAATTTTTAATTAATACAATCAAAGCTTTCGTTGAAATTATTGAGGTTTTCATTTTGAACAAATTTAAAAGTTAATAACCGTTCTACACTGTGTGAATCTTAAACCTAGTTGATTTAACTGTTTTTCGGAATGATTTTTCGTTGAAGGCCATCATTTTCAAATGTATTTTTTTTTCAAAATCAACGTTAACCATACCTACTACATTTGACATTGCGATTGCAGTCGGATGTTTTTATCAAAATCGCAGGGAACGGTTTGGAGAAAATTACTTATATTTTTACAAACTTCTTACGTGGAAGGTACTTTAATTTATGGTTCAACTGTACTTAAAGTACGAAAATAATTCAGAAATGTTTTTCTTCCCCAATCGTGTTTCGGGTAGAACTCGCCTGGTGCGCTTCACTTAAAAAAAAAACTTTGAAATTTCGATATATCGATGTTTCCAAGAGTGATGTTTTCAGCATCATTATTTTTTTTTTGCTGAAACATCAAACCATAAATATTTTTTTCTATAAAAAAGTACCGTGTAAAAATAGTATAATTATATGTTTAATACGCATTTTGAGAAATGTGATCTTTGAAAACAAAAGTTAGATTTTAAAAAGAAAAAAATTTACAAATTAAAAAATACACAGGTATGTTTAGGATGAAATACAATTCCTCCACACAGGTTTGTTACAAAGAAAAGCGTATATCTTCTTAAACCAAAATATCAAATTATGTTATTGCGTTTAGTTATGATATAGCGTTCGTGGATCGGGATCGGCTACATGTAATCATGTAATAGTTATTATACCATAGAAAATTATATGATTTTTCAGGTTTTAAAAGTTTTCATTAAACAAATGTGTAAGATCAAAATTTTTTTTCATGGAATCTAGATTTACAACTAAAAACGACTTTTTGCTAATATGCCCATGAACAGGCGCGGATCTAGAAATTTGGTTTGGGGGGGTCACAGAATTAAAAAAACTTACTTCCAAAATAATCAAAAAAATGGTCAAGTGCTCAAAATATATGCTAAATTTTAACTTACCTACAAAATTCTATCCAAATTATTAGATCAAATGTATTTTCGAGAGGATTTTGTTTCGGAGCTTAAATTAAGCTAATTTTTTTAGAATACATTTACCCTGCTCTGGGAGCCGGTTAAACTTTTATCTCCAAAGTATAAATTGTTTGCAGAAGAATAAATGTATTTTTTTAATTTATAATCAGAAACTGAAAATAAAGAAAGAAAATTGGGAAAGTAGGTAATGTCGACTTTTCACGAGTCAATTTTAGCCGCAAGATAGCTTACAATAAAATCAGGATTGTGTTTTGTTAGTGTTTCGTAAATAAAAACAATGATCTGGGGTCGAATTACGGCATACGTTCGTTAACGAATGGTTGCTATGTGTCCCTATCGTTTTCTAATAATTAAAAAGAGACAGAAATAGTCAAAACGTTGACATATGATCGTAATCGTGTGCCGTAATTCGACCCCTGATCTGGTTCACGAGAAAAATAAAACACAGCCTAAAACTAAGACTTGACAAATATGTCCCGTTTTCGAAAAATTGATATTTAAACAATATATATTTTTCGGTGTGGGGAACTAAGTCCACGGGAACTAAGTCCACTGAGGTAGTTAGTTCCCACTCAGTGGGAACGAAACCCACTTTAGTAAAGTGGAGTAAGTTCCCATGCTAGGTGGGAATCTAATTCCGGAAAAAAACGTGTGGTTTTCGTTCCCTCTGAATGTTAACTTAATTCCCATTTCACCAAGAAGAAGTTAAATAAGAAGAAAAAGAGTCGCGAGTTTTTAATATGACTGGATAATTGGATGTTAGTTCCATTTAATTTGGAATTAACATCCACGGGACAAGGCACAGCTTAGTTAAAAAAGTGTTGTTATTGGCTGGCGACTTTACATACCCTTAGCGGAGCAACGAAGTTACGTGAGCGGGACAGAGAAAAGGGATTGAAAATACTGAGAACCCATGAAGCGACCCAGGCAAGGTTTCAGTTAGTTAAAAAGACGCCAACAATGGCCGCTAACGCTAGTTCGTTCCTCTGTTTAGGTAATGTTAGATCGCCAGGCAGACGCAAATGTTTGTGTGTTAGTGAAGTGTTATAATTTGGCAAACGGGAAGCGGAAAAACATTTGCTAACATGAGAATCTTTTTAATTTGTACAACCCAAACGCGAAGCGGAAAAAAATTTTGCCCAGGGGAGAATCAATTTTGAGGTGTGAAAATAAAAATTCAATTCAATTCAAAATAAAAATTCAATTTTCACACCTCAAAATTGATTCTCCCCTGGGCAAAATTTTTTTCCGCTTCGCGTTTGGGTTGAACGAATTAGAAAGATTCTCATGTGAGCAAAAGTTTTTTCACTTCACCCTGTTATTAACCTAAAAAGAATACATATCAAAAATATTTTCGAAAAAACTTTCACTTTCCATGATCTTATTTTGTCACGATGCTATTTCGACTAACCATTAAGTTTGCCAACTTCTTTTTTGTTTTTCAACATCTTGTAATTGTGCTTTGCATTGGACTACCGACAAAAATGAATCAAGACCGGTTCTACTATTTCAGTTCTACTATTTCATCAGCAGTGGTCATATTAACTTGTCTCTTCAGGTACTTATACGAAAAAATAAAAAAAAAAGTACATGTGGGAAATGAGTGCCGAAATTGTTTTTTTGGCACTTATGTCTCAGTAGTGAGGGACATACCTAAGTCCTGAATTGGATTCTAGTAAAATGGGACATAAATTCCGAAAAATCGGGACTCATGCCCTTGCGCGTTTTTTTTTACTAAAAAGTACTTTTACGAACAATCACGCTTATTTAATTACTTTCGTTTTTCGTTATTAAATCGTTGTTGGAAATAAATTCTCTTTTAATTTTTTTGAGTGTGTACTAGGTTCCCATTAGAGAGTGGAATTCAATCCCACCTTGAATGGGAAAGAAAACCACTTCACTAAAGTGGATTTCGTTCCCACTCAATGAGAACGAAGTCCCTCAGTGGACTAAGTTCCCGTGGACTTAGTTCCCTGCACCATATTTTTCTTAATGAATGTTATCTTCTTCGTTGGCTACAGGTCGTATTTTGATTTTACTTTTATTACCAGAGTATTGGATATCAGTGAATAACATAAACAAAATCATGGATACTCTGCTTTCAAATTCTTTTCCAATAAATATAATAAAAACATTATTGTACCAATATTTTAATCCATTGGTTCAACCAAATTTAGTTACAAATACAACACAGTTTTCGTACAGAAGTTGTTTGTATATTCCTTATCTTTCGAATCGATTTCAAGATGCTCTTATTAAACAAGGATAATGTTCGTTTAGCTATCTAAATGTTTTAAGAAATTCACTTTTTCAAATTTAAAAGGTGAATTTTCTAAAAATGATAAATCAAATATCGTACATAAAATAAAATGTTTGGGTGATGGAACAAACAATTGTCCATCAGTTTATGTAGGTACATCCATGCAAAAATTGAAAAACCGTATACCCGGTCATAGGTAAGATATAAATAACGCACAAAAAACGTACAAATTAAAAAATACACAGGTATGTTTAGGATGAAATAAATTGCCTCCACACAGGTTTCTTACAAAGAAAAGCGTATATCTTCTTAAACCAAAATATCAAATTAAGTAATTGCGATTATGTAGTTATGATAGAGCGTTCGTGGACCGTGATACATGTAATCATAAAAGTTTTCATAAGAAAAATGTGTAAGAAAACAAAAAATTTTTTTCATGGCCCCATTACATATATTTACAATTAAAAACGACTTCTTGCTAATATGCCCATGAATCGATTCCTAAAGCATAGTTACATGTAATCATAAAAGTTTTCATTAGAAAAATGTGTAAGAAAACAAAAAATTTTTTTCATGGCCCCATTACATATATTTACAATTAAAAACGACTTCTTGCTAATATGCCCATGAATCGATTCCTAAAGCATAGTCATAACAATAAAGAAACCCTTCTTATGGTATAAAAGCTCGTTTCCACCTTTTTGCCCTATAATTTTCTGTTTTTCATCTGAGGTTTTGGGGGGGGTCATGACCCCCACGACCCCCCCCCCCCCTTGATCCGCCACTGCCCATGAATTCTTCCTAAAGCATAGTCATAACAATAAAGAAACCCTTCTTATGGTTTAAAAGCTCGTTTCCACCTTTTTGCCTTATAATTTTCTGTTTTTCATCTGAGGTTTGGGGGGGAGGGGGTCATGACCCCCACGACCCCCCCCCCTAGATCCGCCACTGTAACCTCGTAGCTCCATCTTTTTTCTTTTTAACGTCATTTTTTAGAAAACATGTCAGTGGAGCAACCCAGAAAATTTTAAGTCATTTCGAAAACTCTAAATAGACTTAAATTCAAATTTTGCACGGCACGTTACTCCCCAACTACTCTGTTGCCTCTCTACTCTTTAGTCTCTCCTGTAAAATTTTGATTTTGGGAGTTAGAGTCGTTCGTGGTAAGTGTGCGCAGCCGGTAAGTGTGCGCATTGCTATTTTCTCGAAACTAGTGTAAAAATTTAAATTTCTGCTGATGTACAATTAATTAGATATCTGATCTTCGTCGAAGTCCGTTATATTTATGCTTCTGTTGTCTCGAGAAAAAGCAAAAGAAAAAAAACTTTCCTTAAAATTTTTCACAATTTTCAAACTCTGACAGTGACCTGTCTTTGACTTAAAGTGAAGTCAATTGGTTTTTTTTATTGAACTTACTATTTAAACTTTATGTTCCAATTAAAATGTTATTGTTTTTAGTATTTATTTATTAATATTTTATCAAAAACAATAAAAAAAACTGCATTTGGGGTAAGTGTACGCAAAAATTTGGGGGCAAGTGTGCGCATGCAAATGCATGGGATTCCACTGAAAATATATATATTTGCATAAAATGCTTCAAAATGCATCAAAATTTCACAGTGTACAGCATGGATCAAAATAATGAGAAAATCGTATGGGAGCGGGGGTATAGATATTCATTTAGATTACTAAGCAAAAGTACCTGCGCATATTTACCGTACACCCTTCGCACACTTACCCCTTCGAAGGGACAAGTGTGCGCAATATGACCTGTTTTGGTTTTCTTAGAAAAACATAAATAATTTTATAAATATTAGTTATATTCAAAATGCATCAAAATTTCACAGTGTACAGCATGGATCAAAATAATGAGAAAATCGTATGGGAGCGGGGGTATAGATATTCATTTAGATTACTAAGCAAAAGTACCTGCGCACATTTACCGTACACCCTGCGCACACTTACCCCTTCGAAGGGACAAGTGTGCGCAATATGACCTGTTTTGGTTTTCTTAGAAAAACATAAATAATTTTATAAATATTAGTTATATTTTTATTGAAATTAAGAAGTCAAAACATGTTATCTGTAATAATCAATTAACTTTTTTTATGTACATCCTATATTTTGCTTGTAATACTTCTTCAAAGTCAAATATGCTCAAAGAATTTTCCTAATACAAAAGAATAAGGTCCGAAGAGAAAAAAAGTTGTTTGCATTTTCTAACGGTTATATCTTAAAAACGGGAGCTTATTAGTTGTTTCTGAGTTCCGATTCGAACTCAGCACACCGAAAACCTTCAAACCTTTTTTACAAAAAGTTTTTTTTTGACTAATTTTTCTTAAATAGGATATAGGACAAACGAATGGCATAGAAAAAAATTCAAAAAGTTGATTTTTTTCAAAATTAAAATGGCTATCTGGGAGCATCTATTTTTAAAAACCTTAAACCGATGTTTTGTCTAAAACCGTTTTGATTATACGAACACAAACATTTTTTGTAAATTAGAAAAAGAGTAATTTAAGCCGTAATTTTGTAATTAAAAAATATAAAAAAGAATTGAAAATAAATAAGCTATTAAATATGGAAACAAACAACATAAAAAGAAAAAGATAGATTATTATATTTTCGATCTTAAATTTTTCTGTCCGACCAGTCGGTCTCGAGATACTGAGACTAATGCGTTTTTCAAAATGGCGGATGCCCCACAAGACCAAACAATACGCAAACTGAGATTTATACTCAGGATAAGCCCCTCTTCAATACTGCATCCAAACTTAGCTGACGGACGTCACAACTTACATATGTCGGATTTTTCCCCATTTACTGAACTATATTATGTTATATGTGTTTCTGTTGTTCTTTCTATTCTTTGTCTTTCTCTGTTGTATAAATGTCTTGTGCTGTATCAGCCAAATGGACTACGATTCCCAAGCTGTAGTGTGTCTAGTCCGTAGATTTATCTTCGGATTAGATTAATATGTAATGTTATGTAATGTAATTTGAGTTAAAAAACGTAGAGTTAAATAAAATAAGTAGGTACATATATGAAAACATATAAAATTATAAGCATTCTCTGTATTATTAATCAATTGAACCTATGTGCCCCATTAAAGATAATAATTGTGTGAAACTACACACAGAGAAACAATTAGTCATTTTGTTTAAATTTAAATTTTTTCGGACTTACCGCGATTATATTTTGTTATTTTAAAACGAATTAAATCGATTAAAATTATTTTCCCGACGTTTCGACCCGTGACCACGACAAGAGTAACCCTGTTGAAAAGTCGGGAAAATAATTTTAATCGATTTAATTCGTTTTAAAATAACAAAATATAATCGCGGTAAGTCCGAAAAAATTTAAATTTAAACATGTGTAATAACCGCGAAGAAAGAAGTCTAAAATCTAAAATAGTCATTTTTAACAATTTTTTAACTATTTTCATAGTTAAAATCGGGATAACTATTTTAAATAGTACCTAATTTATTTATTTTAAAGTTAACGGTACTTTTTACTCCTTCTTGTCTCTGATGTACGAAAAAAGGCAGTTTTTTTGGTTCACATGATTAGACGAACACCTTAAATTAGTTAGTTCGTCGAGATCTATTGCGCTGATTTGATTAAATTTGGAAGATTAAGCATCATGAAGTTATTTTTTAGTGATTTTCATTCAAAATCTGTTAAAAAAAGTTCTGAGCGCGAAAGAATAAGGGAAAAATGAAACGTTTCATCACAATTGCCAAAAGAATGGAATGAATTCACCTTTTCGAGAGGAATTATTTTGAAAACAGTGCCTCCTACGAAAAAACTTCAAAGGAGTAGGCCAGTCATTATGTCGGAAAAAACGGCTTAGAAATGCAAAATGACCGAGAAAGCTAAATTTTGGATATGTTGTAGAGGATGCTTAAAAAAGCTTAACTTGAAGTTTTCGACCAAGATTTCCTATGAGCTTTTTCCGCCATTTTGAAAAAAATGCGAATTTTGATGAACTAAATAATATAGAGATTGAAGCAAATGCACAATCAACACAAAAAGCCGGTATACTGTATTTACAAAATTTGGGTTAATAAAATTGAGGTTACAAAAAAAACAATTACCATCTTCTTCTCATTATTTATTAAATAAATACATACATTTTTTATGTATGTGTTACTGATATAATAATATAAATATTAAAAAAAAAAACATGAATGATTGTTTTTTTTACAACCGAACGGGCGGCTTGCTTGGCGGTGGGCGCGGACTAAACGACTTTGCGGCCGACTGGAAGTCGTAATTTTTGTCCAAAAAAAATATAAAAATACGAAATTTTAGGTCTGAATGTGGTCCACAAATTTGATTTTAATAATTTTTTCGATATTCATCACCCAAAAATAGATTATGTCAAAAAACAAATGGCATGTCCTAAATTTTTGACTTTTTTAATCGATATCTCGAAAACGGTTCATGATACACAAAAAATGTGTATGCATAAATTGTAGAACTCGTTAAAAGCTACAAAAAAGCTTCTTGTAAAATTTTCGCATCTCGTCAGATAGCCGAGTTATTGTCAAAAAATTTTATCCTTATTTTCAAAATGGCGGAAAAAGCTCATAGGAAATCTTGGTCGAAAACTTCAAGTTAAGCTTTTTTAAGCATCCTCTACAACATATCCAAAATTTAGCTTTCTCGGTCATTTTGCATTTCCAAATGTATATAATGACTGGCCTAGAGGTACAATAGAAGCTTTAACACCTCAGGAAAAAAGAAAATTTATGGAAAAAACAGCTCTATCCCCGAACATAATTAAAGAAAAAGCTGGGCTAATAGACCAGTGCCGATGCCTTCAAAAGCATTAAAAAGTACAAAAAAATCATGGTAGGATGAACCCCATTGGAAAAGGAGGGGAATATGATAAGAATGAAAGGAAAAATAAATTACGGGCGAGCGGAGTTCGGGAAGTGGGTGGGTTGAGTTTTTAATGGTAAAAAATGGTATATCTCGTTTTACGGCAAAACTACAAATCCTATAGAAAAAAGTTGTATGGCAAAGTTGTAGGTAATAAAAAGATCTACAACTTTTGTATCTACAATTTTTTCACATAACCTCAAAATTTATGTGAAAAAATCAAAAAACCGAGTTTTTGGTTTTTTATTTTTATCTTTTTCAAAAACAAAAATTTTTCGACGAAATTTGGTGAAAACTTACCTTATTATGTTTCAAATACACTGTAATTTATTTGATTTAAAATATGAATTTGTTCACCTTATTTTGACTTAATACCAAAAAAACACCCTAATTTTCAATCGAAAATTCACGTGTCAAAATATCAGCTTTTTTCAAAAAGTCGGTAGGCAATTCGTTCGTTAGAATGTCTATTTTTTGATGGTGTAAAAACTATTTTACATTAGTATACTATAGAACATGTTCTAGTAAAATTCAAAAAATGAAAAAAGCTTGAATTCGAAAAAAAAATTTTTATCATTGTTTACAATTTTGGCCTATTTATTCAAATTTACACTTTAATTACTCAAAAAACGTAAGATTTCATGTAACATTGATTAATCTTACGTTTTTTGAGTAATTAAAGTGTAAATTTGAATAAATAGGCCAAAATTGTAAACAATGATAAAAATTTTTTTTTCGAATTCAAGCTTTTTTCATTTTTTGAATTTTACTAGAACATGTTCTATAGTATACTAATGTAAAATAGTTTTTACACCATCAGAAAATAGACATTCTAACGAACGAATTGCCTACCGACTTTTTGAAAAAAGCTGATATTTTGACACGTGAATTTTCGATTGAAAATTAGGGTGTTTTTTTGGTATTAAGTCAAAATAAGGTGAACAAATTAATATTTTAAATCAAATAAATTACAGTGTATTTGAAACATAATAAAGTAAGTTTTCACCAAATTTCGTCGAAAAATTTTTGTTTTTGAAAAAGATAAAAATAAAAAACCAAAAACTCGGTTTTTTGATTTTTTCACATAAATTTTGAGGATATGTGAAAAAATTGTAGATACAAAAGTTGTAGATCTTTTTATTACCTACAACTTTGCCATACAACTTTTTTCTTTAGGATTTGTAGTTTTGCCGTAAAACGAGATATACCATTTTTTCCATTAAAAACTCAACCCACCCACTTCCCGAACTCGGCTCGCCCGTAATTTATTTTTCCTTCGTTTCCAATGGGTTTCCTACTATGATTTTATTTGGTTTCAAAAATTATCGACCCTGGTCTATAACGGGAAGAACATCAATTTTTCGGTGAATTTTTTTGAATGCTGAACATCCTAGATTAAAATAAAACTTAAAAATAGTCTTTATAAAACGCCGCACACTGGGGATTTTGCGGAAAAAAGTCCAAAATTTTAAGTACCTCGGAGAACATTTTCTATAGTATTTCTAAATTTTAGAATAAAATCTGAATCAAAATCAGAAAGAATTACTAAAATCGGACTTGTATAGTTTACTTTTTAGAGCTTTATAAAGGGACAAGTTGTGGAAAGAATAAAAAACGAGGTGAAAATACCCTGAAATTAAAGCTGTGTAATTTTTTTTTGCTTGAGCCAAATCATAGACTTTTATTTTTCCGTAAAGATGCCATCATTTGTCTATTGTAAATCGCAGACATTATTAATTTTAAAGATGTTAATTATTTTATATAATTATTTAAAGAAAAGAGAAAAAAATGGCTTGATTTTTTCATATTTTTGTATAGGTATATAATTTTAGCATTGAATAATTACAAATAGAAGTGACACCGCAGATTACTCATGCGACTATAACGTACCGGAAGATAGATGAACTACAGGTTTGCGCCTCAACTATCATTCGTTCATAAAAAAATTAATAATTATTATTATTATACATTTCAAAGAGCTTATATTTTTATTGAAAAGTCATATTAGTCTAGAGGAGAAAGGAGATGCCTTTTGCTCCTACCGGCCTGAGTTCGAATACAGGTATGAAATGAAATTGTTCTTTTTTTTACATTTTTTTTTTTAATAAAAAATAAATTTAAATTGTCTTATAGTACAGATAAAATAGTAGGTACATTAAATCAAGAAATAAAAAAAAAAATTTTTACACTCATGAAACTTGGAAAAAAGTTTGCTTTTGGGATAAGAACAAAAAAAGTCTATACAAAAAAGTTGGGTAGAAGGGTGTTTTTTCGCGGACAAGAGGGAGGGGGTGAAGGTCAAAAATACACTGAACAAAATTGTTAGTAGAATATCATCATATGACACATGTATTCAAGGTATTTTTTGATGCTGAATCTAATGACATAAAAATAAAGTCAATACGATTGCTTAAAGAAAAAATATCGCCGATTAAAAACAAGGGTGCTTGTTTTTTGACTTTAACAGGTAAAATATAACCAAAATCCATGTAAAAAACATGCTACACTGATGAAATTCGGGATGAAGATTTAAGGTAAAGCAGGGACAGAGGATTCATAAAGTTCTTAAAATTATTTTTGGTGAAAGGGTGTTTTTTTGATGGGTTAAGTTGTGTGTCAGGAAGGTAACATAAAAGCTGACTTAAATTTTATTAATTTTTAAAACTTGATGTAAATGTCCTCTGTTTTAACTAAACTAAAAGTCCTCTGTTTTAACTAAACTAAAAGTCCTCTGTTTTAACTAAACTAAAAGTCCTCTGTTTTAACTAAACTAAAAAGTCCTCTGTTTTAACTAAACTAAAACTTCTCTGTTTTAACTAAACTAAAAGTCCTCTGTTTTAACTAAACTAAAAGTCCTCTGTTTTAACTAAACTAAAAGTCGTCCATCATTATAAATAAACTAAAAATCATATCCAATTTATAAAACATTTTTTTGTATGTACGTGGAAATTATTTTTTAAGTATGGATATGTGCACTACATAATGATTTTGTATTTATCTAAACTTTCCATTAGTGCGCTATCACACCAGAGTTTTAGTTGATTTGGAAAACCTAATTTTGAATTTGTAGAAATATTGAAAAAAACTACATTTTAAACTTTGCCCTTAGATATTACATAAATGCTAAAAATTTCAATAAAATTTAATAAAAACATAACTTCCAACATTTTAACTCTGTGATTATATATATGTATTACCTAAGTACCTGTTATTTGTTAAGCTTTTATATATTTAACTATGCATAATAAATAATTGTTGTTGTATTTGATAACACACTGTTTTTATTGCCTTAGTTAAAGGAAACTACCTTTAATGTTATATATTTTTTCTTATACTCCCACATACAAACCCCTCTTAATATTGTATTTGGAATTCTTTTTTAAAATATTAGATAAATTTTACAATAAGACTAACGTACCATTAGGTACTACATAAACAAATGAAAAAAATCATGAAAATTATTTTTATTTTTAAGCTGAGCTTCTTGTTTTACAGACATCCGTCTAATTTTAAAAATTCTTATTATCAATCAATAAAAAAAAAACCAATACGTTTTTCTCAACGATTTTGAATTAAAAAAAATTATTTTAAAATCGGTAAGCAATCCACAGTGCTAAGATTTTTTTGACAAATTTAATTAATTTTTATTCTAGTAATGTAAAAAAAAATTAAAAAAAAACATTCTCAATTTCCCGTCAGATTCGAACCTAAGCAGGTAAACTTGCCAGACATTCACCTAATCCTCTAGGCTATCTACCCCTTTTGAAATAAGTAAACTTTTATCTACATGTATAAGCGGTTTAGGATTTGGATTTGCTTTTGGATTGTTGGATTTGCTTTTTTAATTCAACGCACGATACTAGCGCCTATAATTTTACAGCGGAAGTTTCCCTGGGTGTCCACTTCTATTTGTAATTATTCAATGATTTTAGCTACAGCCTACAGTTAGAGACTATTAAAAACATTTTCCTTATAAAATTACCTTTCGATAGAAGCCAAATTTGGGTGCCACCAGGTGCCACTGCGTTTTTTATTGGCAATTGAAAACTTCATTTGGTCGCAAAAATGATTTTCTTAAAAATTACATAAAACAACAAAAAGAATATATTAAAAATCAATAGTAGCACTTACAGTTATAAATGATACCTTTTTTAAAAGCCAGAATATTACGCTTAATTCGAGCTTTTAAATTAAGTTCTTTAAGTTAGGTAATTGTTTTTGAAATAATCGATTTCAATGTCAAAGTTTTGAAAAAAAAAAAATAAAAAAAAAACACATCCAATACTATTTTTGTCAAGACTGGGGATTTGAAAACGAAATTGAATGATGAAGAAACTGCCTTAATTGATTCCTTACCAAACACTGAAAACCATATGTTTCTATGTCTTCCAGTTTTCGTGAAAATTGAAAAGCTCCTTTTTGTCAAATTTTTATTTTTTTGACTGCTAGAGATCCTTATCCGAAAAGTCAAATGGAGAAAGTGAATGTGAAATTAATTCGCAACACTTTTTTTTATAAATCTACTTCAATGAAATTACCTACATTTGATTTTCTGACCTTGCTTCAGAAAAATGAATTTTCGTTATACAAAGCTATACATCTTGAATGTTTTATAATAATGGCAGTTTTTAGCATTTCATACGAAGATCTCAGCAGAAAGCTCATGGAATGTCTCAGAATAGATTTAAATTGACATTATTATTGAAAAATACAGATCATCTGAATCCTTCGCCCTGCCTTTACTAAGAAGAATCAGAGTCATTTAAGTGAGTAATGGCTCTCTTAATGGAATAAACTCTTGAAAAATTTGTGATGCCAATATATTTTAAATTGTATAAATATGATAGAAGTGGTTTTTTGAGTATTTTTAAACTATAATTCGGGTTTTTCATTTTGCGTGGACGTGGACCTAGACAACAGTGTAATGAGTTATTCGAGTTATTCGTTTCCATTTAATGTAATTAAAATCGGTAATAATATAAACAAATAAAAAAAATGCTTTGCGTACAAGTAAATTGTAAATAGCAGTTTTTAAATTTTCTAATAACAATATCTGGATCCTTTATTACTCTTACTATATTTTTAAAAGGGCGTGGCAGTGGGTGTAAATGAATAATAATGATTTCTTACGACTTAAGCTGTCATTCCTGAAAATTTCATCCAAATCGATTCAGTGGTTCAGTTTTTATTGAGTTTTTTCCGCACTCCCATACAAATTTCCCCAGTGTGCGCTGTTTGAAAAAAAGAGCGATTTGAAACGAAAACTAGATCGAATGTAACATTAAATGGCTCCTAAAACCATTACTCCTCTTTTTCTTGAATGGCGAGGTGTCAAAAACTTTTCTTTCTTGTTAAAATCGTGAAAGTAGTGGTAATACCCATGAGAGCAATTCAAATTAAACTCTCTCTCATTAGAAAAAAACACATAACTCCAATTTAAAAAAAACTTCAAAAACTTGTTTCCCACGTTATGTGAAGACGTGCGATCTCCATCCGCTGTTTCTTTCAAATTGTGTTTTTTAAAAACTATATTTAAGTTTTATTTTAATCTAGGATGTTTAGCATTAAAAAAAATTCACCGAAAAATTGATGTTTTTCCCGTTAGCCCAGCTTTTTCTTTAATTTTGCTGTTTTCGACGCTTTTTTCATAAATTTTCTTTTTTCCTGAGGTTTAAAAGCTTTTATTGTTCCTCCTTTGAAGTTTTTTTTCGTAGGAGGCACTGTTTTTAAAAAAGGTCCTCTCAAAATGGTCACTTCATCCTATTCTTTTGGCAATTGTGCTTATGGAAAAACCTTTGCAATCCAACGCGTCATTTTTCCCGTATTCTTTCCTGCTCAGAACTTTTTTTTAACAGATTTTGAATGAAAATCACTAAAAAATAACTTCATGATGCTTAATCTTCCAAATTTAATCAAATCAGCGCAACAGATCTCGACAAACTAACTAATTTAAGGTGTGCGTCTAATCATGTGAACCAAAAAAAAACTGCCCTTTTTCGTACATCAGAGACAAGAAGGAATAAAAAGTACCGTTAACTTCCACTCACCCACTATTTCTTTTTGTTTTTCTATTAAGAACTAAATAACCATTCTAATAAATACAACTTTTTTGGTTATTCTTGCACACACACAAAAAAAATGAAATCTATGTAAACGAAAATTGGTGCGTCTAACCATGTGAACCGCACTGTATCTAATTTTCTTCCCATATTATTTTGGTCGTTTTTGTTTGGCAGTCCGGAATAATTCAGAAGCCTTCTGAAAGTGTTTTATTCGCACAAACATGAAAGATAGAACGCTTCTCTTCTTGATTTCAAAACGGAATTCACTAAAAATCAATAATATTTAAATAATTAAGCGCCAAAACCGCTATAGAATTGAGTGGAAGCGATTCAAACTGTTTTATTGGATTTCAGAATGAGTGAATCCTTGAGTGAAACCAATCGAAAACGACATTATTTAACGGTAAGATAAATTATACAAAAATTGGGGGGGGGGGGGGGGGTTAAACCCTGTAACCTCCTCCCTAAATACGGCTATGCTTGTATCTCATCCTTGTTGCAAAAAAAACGCTTCAAATTAGTGATGGGAACTATCGAATGATTTGAACTATCGATAGTTAGTAACTGAATGATTTGAACTATCGAATAGTTCATTCATTCGTTCATTCATTCATTCGAATAAAAACTATCGAATAAAACTATCGAATAAAAACTATCGAATAAACTATCGAATTAAAACTATCGAATAAACTATCGAATAAACTATCGAATAAAAACTATCGAATAAACTATCAAATAAACTATCGAATAAAAACTATGAAATATTCAGTTATTTTTTACTCACAATTTTTTCATCCGATTTATTTTTTCCAGGTTTTACTAATATATTGACCTTGTACAGGACATACTTTATTTCACTGTTTGCAGTTTTTTAACTAGAATTTAAATACTATTTCTCAACTGAGGTTACATTAAATACCTAATAAATAACAAGTACTGAATCAGAAAGGAAGATGGTTGTTGCTAAATTTTTTCTATGTTGCGAAAAGATAGCCCAATTTTTGCTAAAATATGATATGATTCAAATTAAAACGAAAACAGTGGAAAACCCACACTGAGGCAAAACAAAACACAAAATTTTCATTTTAATACATAAGAACTGCATATTATATATGTATATTTAAGGAAAAATAACAAAAATATTAAATAGTAAAAAAGAACAAGAAATTTTTATAAACTTTGGAACTATAAAAACTAACAAAACAAAAATTAATAAAAAAAACATATTAATTGAAATGAATATCAATTAATGTATCGAATAAAAAAAAACTTTTAGACATCAAAATTGCTATTTAAAAATAATATTTTATCAAGTTTTTCACTTTTCATCCGATTTCATCTTAAAGAAGCATCCATCATACATTGAAGTACATAATATAAAAATCGTAAAAAAGAAGGTAAAAAAATAGTCGAGAAATGACCACCGGAAAGGATTTGTTTCCTTTTCTTACACTTTCTATTTTTGCTCGTCCAAATGCAAAATTGCAAATATCAAAAGTATATACCTACAATAATCCAAACCAACCACACAGTTGCATCATATTTTTGTCTAACCCATTAGCAACCCTTTACAAAATTCACTTGTTGACACATATGTATATGACCTGCTGTTTCTGCGTGCGCGAATGTTTTGCTTTTTCGGCGCAATGTCTCGTCAAGTGATTGAAAAGATGGGTTTTCCCACTAATTAGGATCATAAACTATACACTGGCTGAACAATGAACATGTTCCGCTTTCCAGGTCAAAGAGTTATTTTTTTCTCTCTTGTCACTTTTTTATGACACCGCACTGACCGACAGATAACTTCTATTCTTTTCATGCACCTTGTCGCCTTTCTTTTTCTTCTTTACCGCCTTTGTTTTGAAAATATGGGCACTCCAACATAAAATACACAAATTCAGTCCTGAAAAACTTTCAAGATATCATTTGGAAGATCACACAATATGTGTATCATTATTCATCTTAATTCAGTCGTTCCTTCAAATGCATATAAAATCATGTACAATTAAATTGTGAAATCAAGAGAAAAAAGAAAATAGTAGAGAAATAAAATTATGACTGAATAAAAAAAAAAACACAATCTAATAGACTGAAAGAAAATAGTAACTGAATATAAAAAAATTCAAATGAAAAAACTATCGTTTGAAAAAACTATTCGAATGAAAAAACTATCGAATAAAAAACTATTGAACGAAAAAACTATTCGAACGAAAAAACTATCGAATAAAAAACTATCGAACGAAAAAACTATTCGAATGAATGATTTTAAACTATCGAATGAATGAATATTTTACAACTATCGATAGTTTGATAGTTTTTATTCGATAGTTCCCATCACTACTTCAAATCAAGTACATCAATTTATTTATTTGCGAGGCAAGGGGAATATCTCCCGATAAAGGAAAATGTCTTTTTCTTCTTACCCATAGTAGGTAAATTCATGGGATTGTACTTTGCGCTACCCTTTTATTCGAATGACAAAGGTACCTACACTTAAAAAAAAGAAAGAAAATAGAAATATAACATCTTAGAGTTAGAGAAATGCTTACAAGCCAAAATACCTATGTTCAAGTGTGTAGGTATATGAGAAGCAAATAAAAACGTCTCGAGTCAGCAGAAAAATTTACATATCTACATATCAATGAACCATAACCATTTGATCCTTTATAAGTATAAGGAGCATGGAGCAAAATTAAATAGCCTTTGGAAACTTTGGTCGAATATAAAAAGGAGATGCTCATAGGAAAGGAATTTAGGGAACCTCAAGGGAGTTTAAATTTTCTCGATGGAAGCAATAAACTGATACAAATTTCGATTTGCATGCAAAGAAATACTTGGTCAGTTTTTATATGCCCCTCAGATGGGTTGCAATGCGTTTGTCCAAATGGACTACCCTTTTTATATTGCAAATATGTCAGTTTAATTCTCAAATGCTACGGTAAGCTAAGCACTGTTTCGAAGATAAAACGTTTTGAAGATAAAACGCTTTTGGCTTCAGATAATCTTATCTACAATCTACAAAAAACACCATAAAACTAAAACTTGCGTTGCGTCAATCAATCCGTTGAAGTTGAAGAATGGGACAGAAAGGAGTGCCCAGTCGGGATGTACAAAAAATTAAGCTGAAATGGAAATAATAAGATCGTGCAATTTTTTTTCATAGGACGGTAGAGGGGATCACTGGGAGCTTAAAACCAGTTTTTCGGGAAAATTAACCTTGTGCTTAAGCCGCCATCTTGGATTAAAGGTAAAACACGCTTTAGTGAATAACTCGGCCATTTTTGATTTTTGACAAAAAGTATATATGTAAAACTTGTAGAAAATTTTATTTTCTATAACTTTTATCTTAATAAATTTTTCTATATTACCCATATTTTTCGAGTTAATTTGAAAAAACTATACCCCTACTCAGCTTAAACTTTATACCCGCTTTGATTATAGATTTTAAGATCAACGAAATACGAGAGTGTTTTTATATGTTTTTGGGGATGATAAATCCAGCTACAATGTTAGTTTTTGCAAATTCATGAAATTTTATAAACAAAAGGAACTATCTCAAAATCGGTAAGTGTCGTTTTGAACAAAATTAGTAAATAATATAATTGATGTCTAGCAAGACAATTAAGTCTTTGAATTTTTCAAATCGGTTCATTAATGCCTGAGATATGACCAATTGTTTATAATAAAAGCTTAAAAGAGAGTGTGAATTATAAACAATTGGTCATATCTCAGGCATTAATGAACCGATTTGAAAAATTCAAATTCAAAATTCAAAATTCAACATCAATTATATTATTTACTAATTTTGTTCAAAACGACACTTACCGATTTTGAGATAGTTCCTTTTGTTTATAAAATTTCATGAATTTGCAAAAACTAACATTGCAGCTGGATTTATCATCCCCAAAAACATATAAAAACACTCCCATATTGCGTTGATCTTAAAATCTATAATCAAAGCGGGTATAAAGTTTAAGCTGAGTAGGGGTATAGTTTTTTCAAATTAACTCCAAAAATATGGGTCATATAGAAAAATTTATTAAGATAAAAGTTATAGAAAATAAAATTTTCTACAAGTTTTACATATATACTTTTTGTCAAAAATCAAAAATGGCTGAGTTATTCACTAAAACGTGTTTTACCTTTAATCCAAGATGGCGGCTTAAGCACAAGGTCGATTTTCCCGAAAAAATGGTTTTAAGCTCTCAGTGATCTCCTCTACCGTCCTATGAAAAAAAATTGCACGATCTAATTTTTTCCATTTGAAATGTTTAATTCTGCTGGGCTAATCCGTCGTATTATTTGACATTAGTAGTCAAAAATAGACCAGTTCAATTTTCGGTTTCTGAGTGCACACCAGGGAATTTCAGAACTGTGTTCTTTTCTTCGCCGGTTTTATGAATTGTGAACTTTCATTATTCATTTGTGAAAAAATTGTAATAAAAGTAACATTTAATGATGAATTTTGTCTTTCTATAACCTCAAGAATATTGAGAAAAATGTAAAAATACGATTTTTTAATTTTTATCTCTTACAAAAATGGTTGGATTTTAACAAAACTGAAAAATTTCTGAAAATCACCAAAATAAAATTTCTTCTGTTAATGAAGACATCCTTGCCCAATCAGGGTCAGGTATTCAGAAAAACCATGTTTCAAAAGTTAAGAAAAGAAGTAGAGATGCCGACTCCTTATCACATACTAAAAATTCTGGCCCACCTCCAAAAAGAACTAACCTCAGATCCAACCTTTCCAACACTGCCAACACATTAGAACTTCCTGAGCCCATTGAAACCACTTCCACAACAAATTCCATTTCCAATCCTAAACTTATCAAGGCTGTTTCCAAACCTAAAACTATTTTCGTTTCACGTTTGGATCCTGACACAGCTCCTGAAGATGTTATCTCCCACTTAGTCTCTTGTAATAGCATACCATCGAACACTTCTATAAAATGTACGAAAATCAGTAAACCCAATAGCTTTATCTCTTCTTTTAAAATAATTACAAATCCACTGCATTTCGATTCTATTTGCAATATTAATAACTGGCCTCCTGGAACACTAGTTAAGGAATTCTGCTCCACAAGACAACGCAATTTGCCTAAGGATCTTCCATCAAAAAACTCAGTAGGATTACCCTCTTCTACCAAAACGTAAGAGGGCTTCGTAGCAAAACCGCTGACATTTTCGTCAATTCTCAAACATTCCCACATGATATTTTTGCTCTGACAGAAACCTGGTTAAACTCAAGTTTTTTGGACACGGAACTTTTTTGCCAAGAGTTCTTAGTTTATAGAAAGGATCGTCATGTTGGAAACTCAAAGGAATTGGGGGGAGGTGTCTTAATAGCTGTACATAATAAATTTGTTTCTTCTTCTATTTCATTCCCTTTTAAACTATCAATTGATTTAATTTGTGTAAAACTTACTGTAGAAAATAATTTTGTTTATATTCTAAACGCATACATTCCTCCAAAAAGTTCAGCATCCGTTTATGTCGAACTTTCCTTTGCTTTAGACTTCGTACTTGACCTGGTTTGCCCCAACAGCAATATATTACTTGTGGGAGATTTCAACTTACCACACATTCAATGGATTCCGTCGGAAGACGAAACTTACCAAGAACCTTCGTTGACTTCCTCTCAAAATGAACTGGCTTTTCTTGATAAAATTAGTTATTCTGACTTACAGCAAATAAGCTGTATTAAAAACTTTAAAAATCGAACTCTCGATTTGGTATTTTCCTCTGACGCTATTAGTACCCTTGTTCTAGAGTCTAGAATTGGAATTACTAATATAGATAATTACCATCCACCCTTGGAAATCTTTTTTGACTGTAGCAGTCATGTTACTGAAAACAGTAATGACATTGATTGCTCCTATTTTTTTGATTTCAGAAAAGCAAATTTTGAGTTGCTATCCGAATGGAATATCAGACGTATTGTCTTTGTCTAATATTGATGAAGCTGTTAACAGTTTCTATAGTACCTATTCTAAACAATTGTCTTGTTAATACTCTTTCCATGAAAAAAATGAAAAATACGAATTTAAATCAATCTTGGTACACAAAAGAACTGAAATCGTTGAGAAATAAAGCATGGAAAACTTACCTAAAAACCTTATCTCTAACTGATTACGCCTCTTATAGCGCTCTGTTTGAAGAATTTAAATCTCTTTCGAAAACACTTTACACCAATTATTTAATTGAGAAAGGAAATAGCTTAAAAAAAGATCCTAAGTCTTTTTGGAAACTCGTTAACTCTAAGAAAAACTCAGATGGCTACCCTGCAAATTTTATTTATGAAAACGTCCCAATGCAACAAACCTTTGACATTTGCAATGCTTTTGCGACAAATTTCCGTAAATCTTTTGTTGATGAGGCTTTTGAAATTGACGAAATATTTTTTAGAAATCTACAAAGCTATTCCCAAACGTGTTGTAACAATATCCCTGTACTAGAAAGTACTGTTTTAGAAATTCTTTCATCGTTGAATGATGATTGTTCGGTTGGACCAGATGGTGTTCCTCCAATATTATTGAAAAACTGTAGAAACTCGTTATCTAAGCCCCTAACGTATTTGTTTGAACTTTCCCTCAAATCTGGAAAATTTCCCATCATTTGGAAATCATCATTTCTAACTCCTATTTTCAAGAAGGGTGATAAGACAGATATAAAGAATTATAGACCTATTTCAAAACTATCGTGCATTCCGAAGATTTTCGAAAAAGTTGTTTTTGAGAGTGTAGCATTTTTCAGCAAGAATCTAGTATGTGAACAACAGCATGGTTTTATGAGGAAAAAATCAACTATTACTAATCTCCTTACCTTTTTATATAAATGTTCAAATGCTTTAGAAAAAGGAAGTGAAGTTGATTGCATATACACTGATTTTTCTAAAGCGTTTGATCAATTAAATCATAAAATTATTTCTTTCAAGCTAAAAGCTTTTGGTTTTCCGCCTTTTTTTATAGCCTGGATAGAATCATACCTTGAGAATAGATCCTATCAAGTTAAATTCAGGAACTGTCTTTCTGACCCCTTTATTGCTCGCTCAGGTGTACCCCAGGGAAGCCATCTGGGTCCATTTCTTTTTATACTTGCTATAAATGATGTAACTTCATGCATTAATTCAAGTGAAATTCTTATATTCGCCGATGATATGAAGATTTTTAAGACAATAAAAAACAACCATGACCGGATTCTTCTACAAGCTGACATTGACAGTTTTAGTGTTTGGTGTGGGAAAAACGGTCTCTCTCTCAACCCAGTCAAATGTCAAACAATTACTTTCTCTCGAAAACGAGTCCCGAATGCCTTCAATTATTGTATATCGCAACACAAGCTCTGTCGAGTATTTAGTTTTAAGGACTTGGGTGTCCAATTCAGTTCAAACTTAGAATTCACCGAACACATTAATTTCATAGTAAACAAAGCGAGCTCAATGCTTGGATTTGTAAAACGCTGGGCAAAGGAGTTTGACGATCCATTTGTCACACTTTCTTTGTACAACTGTTACGTTCGACCCCACCTCGAGTACGCTTCCCAAGTATGGAGTCCTTTTTATGAGGTTCATAAGAATCGTATAGAATCAATCCAACATAATTTCATACGCTTTGCTCTGAAGGGTCTACCTTGGACAGATCCTTACAACTTACCTCCTTACGATCAGCGGATTCAACTTTTAAACATGCAAACTTTGCAACAAAGGCGTGTCAATAACGATATTATATTCTTTCATCAATTAATTAATGGCCAACTTGACGCTCCTGACTTATTAGGTTGCCTTGGCTTTAACTATCCGGGAGGATCTCACCACCTACGAAGATTTGAACTCTTACATATTGACTTTCATAGAACAAACTATGGTATAAACGAGCCTCTTAACCGAATGAGCAAACTTTATAATTTAAACGATATTGACTTTAATATGAGCAAGATGAAATTAAAAACTTTATTTCGAACCAGTGCTCCACAGACGTGATTGTCAGTTAATGTTTTAATTAGATTTTTAAATTGTAAATATGTTAGTATATCATTTTTAGCTAATATTAATTGTATATTGTGCATGTGGATAGTATTTAATTGTTTTTGTCCTCCTAACTACTAACACATGCACTAATGATGAACCCTTTGATAGTAGTATACAGCTTGCTCTAAGCTGACTACATCAAAGAATCTGAAGTGAAAAAAAAAACTTAATTAAAAATTATATTTTTATGTTTTCTACATATTATAAATGTATTTTGAACAAAAAAATTAATTTTTGGATTTTTAACAAATTTAGTTTGAAAAAATAAACTATTTTTCAATCAAAAAAGTTACCGCAAAAATTTTTGATTTTTGAAAAGTTATTTAGATTAAAATCTTTTATTTAAGATTCTGTAGAAAAACTATACTTTTGTTTTAGAAAATATGGAGAACAATTGAAAAAAAACGATTTTTAAGATCGATTTTTCCGTAAATGACAGTAATATTAGCGAGAAGTATTTTTCGATAGGAACCAAATTATACTTTTCTAATGGCCTTTGACCTTCTTAATTTGAATCTTGTATAAGTACGACTCTTTCGTTCAAAGTTTTTGAACTTCCAAAAACACTGTTTTTATGATGATAAAAATAAAAAATTTAATAACTCGTATTTTTGCATTTTTCTCAAAATTTTTAAGGTTATATAAAAAAATGATTTGAGTAAAAGTTGAAGACATTGTTACTATCTACAAGTTTTGTGTTTAACTTTTTTCGATAGGAACTACTTTTGACAGAAATCGGATTAAACCACAATTTTTGACACCAACCCCACTTTTTCGACCACCCACCCCCCCTTTCCGCCAATTTGTTTGTGTGCAATTTTGTTTCCCTTTCATATACCATTTTTAATAAATTTTATGACCACCCTTATGCTGCTGATAATTTTGTTTTTTTCAAAATTATTGACACTGGTGTATAGAGGACCGAGGACCGAGTTTCACCAATGGATTTGAGTTCAGAAGAGGTCAATGATCAATAATGTGGATTTTGCCGGTCAATTTTTTGGTAAATTTTTTTTACCCCGCTACTATTATTTGTATAGAAAATAGGCCATTGATTATGTCTTAAAAAACAGCAAAAAGGAACAAGGACGTTCATGGGCTTTTAATGCAGGGATCGTTCAATGGGTGGACATTGAAGATAGGTGTTGTTTTTATATATATCTCATAAAAAAAGCAAAATTTTGATAAATTTCACTCAAAACTTTTTGTAGAGAGTTAAATTTCTTATCGGAATAATTTTTTTTTCACATGTAATTTTTGGTCGATCGTTAAACTAAAGAAACTAAAACCTACGTAAATTTCAGTTAAAGGGGACTTACTAAATACATATATTAAAAATTGTTTAAAAATTTAAAATTTTAAAATTAATTAATAGTGATACCACAATAGAAAAATTCATATAGGTATATAAACTCCTGCTCAAAATTAACGCACACTTTTTTCTTCTTAAGTTATACCCCTGTATTTTATTAAAAATGGCTTTAAAATTCTTTGGTGCATTTTTTTGTGATTGCATATTGTTTAGCAAGTTGAAAATATGCTAACTTGCAACAGTATTACCAACAAAAAAAACATAAACCAATTTTAGCAATTTAAGGTCATAAAACTGATATTAAAATAATTTTAGTTTTTTTAGAAAACAAATTTTAAAGAATGCAAGGAAGTGACAGTTCTTTCCAATAATTTTATTCAATACTTGGTATTGTCTCCTCTAGCGCATTATGACAACTTGGACTCATCTGTTCATTCTACGAATTAACTTTTGAAGGTTTTGATGTAACTTTTCCTTCACTGCAGTTTTCAGTTCATCAAGACTGCTTGGAGGTACATTTCGGTCGCGAATACATCTTTTCAACATTTCCTTGACTTGTTCTATTGAATTTAAGTCCTAGTTTCTGTGTGGTCAATCCAAAGCTGGCATATTAAAATCTTGAAGATATTCTCAAACCACTCTAAAATGCATTGTCGTGCATCAGACTGAACTGTGGACCAAATCTAGTGGTGATTGAAACCGCATGCTGTTCGAGGATATCAGTCAAGTACCTTTTGGTACTTAACGTAGGTCTAGCAGAGCTCACTTACTCCGTACGTGTTGTAAACCAGGTTTTACTGCATGAAAATTTATGACTCTTCTCTAAAAGGTTCGCAAGATGACAGACACTTCAGCAAATCTCTCCCAAAATCATCCCACAAACATTATATTCGATACCTTAAATTTAAGATCACTCCTGTCTCATTTGAAAAAAAAAGCATGATAATGTGACATAAAGTTTGATAGGACTTTTCTGTAAAAAAAATTGGATGTGCGATAAATTTGAGTAGGAGTGTGTATAATATGTTATTGTATACATAGGTATGATTTACATTTTCAAAACTTTCAATTTCTTATAGGAGTTTAATACAACTATAATACTATAGAGCGGGGTTTATCTCCCTTCGTTAGGGCGGGAAGGGCAATTGACCTTAAATAAAAAAATATCAAAAAACAACGGCAACACCTACACCCTACAGTTATGTTATGATAGTGTAGTAACCAGAGATGAGTATTTACTTCATATGTAGCAGATCTACTTCATTAATTTATTTTGATGTATCTGCTACGTAGCAACCTATTTCTACTTCGTTTAAAAAATTTTTTCTAACGAACAAAATTTCATTTAAGATGTGTCATCTTGTTTCATTTTTTGTTAAAAAAATGCATTGTTAGTGCTCTTTAGGCACTGCAAGAAATTCACATCATATACATCCAAATCAAAGACCCATCCAAGATATTAATTATTTTATGTCACCGCCCAAATCCACATAATGGCTGTGGGTCCGGTTATGCATTTTGCATAAAATAAATCAGACATCGGCTTTTAAAAAACAATCTTAGGTTCTTATATGGAAGATGGCACATCTTTGCTCATGGAACTAAGACCAAGTCAATGAAAATAATTTTGTAATAAAAAACACTTTATAATTTGAAATTAAAAATCATTATAGCAATCACGGGGATGGCTTTTTGAGAAAAAAAATCATATTTGTTATTTACGAGTGATGCGCTTTCAAGCCATGCAGGTCTCATTTAAATCGGTGCTGGTTTTTTTTTTTTTAATATATTTATTTTTGGGCATTCTCCTTGGTTTTATATGTATATTTTTTTTTTTTTTCATTATCTGCTACATATTTTCCAAATCTACTTCGTTTTTTTGGGCAGTACGTTTCACTTTTCGGGCTTAGCATTCTCATCCCTGGTAGTAACTAAAGAAAATTATAAGGGAACCCGGCCGAACATATGTAGGGGAGAGTGGGGCAGTTTTGAACACTTTTTGCTTTCGCAACTGCTAGAAAGATATTTATTCGATTTATTGATCTGTTAAGTTTACCTATATGAAGCAGTGATATTGAACTTCGATTTTAAATTATATGTGGTTATTTTAGCATATTATTTATATTTAATTTTAATTTTTAACCAATATTAGATCTTATGTTCAAAAGTGCCCCATGTATGGGGCAGTTTTGAACATGGAAGGGGCAGTTTTGAACATCAGTATTAATTTCGTTGTAATGAATAAAAAATACTTAACTTTTTATTAGTTTTTCAATAAGAACATACAAAAACTCCAAATTGATTATTATATTATATTCAATTAACCAACAAATAATAAAAACTCAGAAATAATAACATTAAAATGTAAACTATAGTTATCAGTTTATCACATTTATAAGTTCAAACGAAAAACAAAAACCAAGAAAAATTCATTTAAAATATATCTTAGAAAAATGGTATTCATACCATTTATGCTTCTCAGAGTAAAATAGGTTTATTTTTAATATATATAGATATATTTCTAGACATTGAATCCAAATGTTAACAAAACGGATGTTCTTCATGTACCAGGAGCATTAATTGGTGTAGGTAGCTTCACTTTAATTTCTATAACGCTTAAGCGGTATATAATCGAGTTCTCATCGAGAACAGTCTAGCAAAACTTGAAGAATTCAGGCATTTTTTTAAATCTTCAATTATGTTGTACATATTCCCATTTTTTCTTTAATTTTACCCACAAATGCTAGTTTCATTATTTTTTTTTTTATAAGAACATTACGATTTATTAAATAAAACACATTCAAGTGTCCTTAAAATGTCTGATACAAACTGCTCGGGCGGTTTTGAACATGTTCAAAAGTGCCCCACCATACTTGTTCAAAACTGCCCCCACTGTGTCAACGACATAAAATGTTGAATAAATATTTAACATTAATATATTCATTCAAAAATTCACCGTCAATTAGTTTAAAATTCACTAACCATTAACAAAAATTGTATTGTGTTTTGAAATCACTTACCAATTTTTTTTTAAACTCCTACAACTAAAAAACTGAAATAATGCAAAACCACTATAAAAATCACCTTCCACATATAAATCTGAAAGTCAGCCGAGATAACGATGGAAAGTCGTTGACCTTTATGGATATCGTGTTGACGGGTTCAAATATCGAAATACTTCTAAAAAAGATTGATTTACTAAAATTTTATATGCAGTGTTCAAATGTGCCCCGTGTTCAAAACTGCCCCACTCTCCCCTAATATAAAAATTACTTCAATTTCAATGGATTTTTTTGATAAAAACTGAATTTTTGTATTGAAATAGGTAATTGATTTTCTCAAAGACTTTGGCAAATATGAACTTTAAACTTTTGCTTTTTAACTTTTAACAATAAGGGCTATTGAATAAATAAAAAATAGCTATTTAAATGTTGAACTTAAAAAAAAATAAGTTAATTTTTTTTCAAAACTTCTATTAAAAAAAGTTCTTCAAAAATGAAATACTTTTTAATTTTTTTCATAAACTGTAAAACATATTGACTTTTCTTTTTATAGTTTCAAATCATAATAAATGTGGCCAAAAAAATTTAAAAAATAAATGCATTGTATTTTACGAAAAAGTTTTATTTTTTTTTTCAATAATTTTTTTTTTTTCAAAAATCTGAGTTCAATTACCATTCTTTCAAAAGCCCTTCATTCAATTTACTCAATTTTAATTTAATCGTTAAATCGTTAAATTTTAATTTAAAAATCGTCGGCGTAAAGCAAAATTGTTCTTAATCCACTATTTACCGAATATGAAGTAATGATGCAGTTTTACTAATTTGAGGGCGCTCTTTCCGAATTTGAAAACCGATTTTGACAAAAAAAAATTTTATTCCGCAGATAATATAATTTAATGGGACATAGAACAATAAAAACAGGGAAGTAGCCTTTTGAAAATGAGCCCGAGTATACTCGATTGTTCTAAGTCCCATCATATTTTTTTTTAAGTCCACTTTCTATTTAAGGAAAAAACGTACTTGTTCTATGTCCAATTTTGGGTTTATAGTTTTAAAAAATACTTAAAAATAGTATGCACCTACTAAAGAGGTAAACTTGTATATTTTATTCAAGAGAAAAGAAAAAACTTTATAAAAAACATAACTCGAATGGCAAACGAGCAGAAAATTGTCGCTTTAAACCAATTTGAAACTTAAAAATCGTCCCCTGTAAAATTTGCTTTTTGTAACTTAGAACAATTTTGCTTTACGGCGACGAAATATCAATAAGCTTCTCGCTTTTTAAAAATGTTAATTTAAATATTGTAGGTGTTGAAGTTGTGTTCAAATATTTTTTTTTTGTGTTTGAAGTCAATTAATACGAAAATTGTATCTATCGCTTAAACGATGAAAGATTGTCCCTCACTCCCATAGACAATTTTGAAATTTAAGCAAAATTGAAATATTTTTTTTTTTATTCACAAAAATCTTTAATTAAATTTAAAAAAAATCAAAACGGCAGCACCGGCAATTTAATCTATATACTTTAAAGTATTTTTAATTACCGACGTTTGAAAAAAAAGATCATCAAAACCTAAACTGTTCGGCCGGGTTCCCTAATATTGCCATTTTTTGAGCTTTACTCTACTATGAGTTGTATTTTTTTCAAAAGCCAAAATTGTACACTTAATTTTAATTTTTAAATCAAGTTATTTCAATCAATTTATTTTTGAAATGGGTAAACGATTTCAAAGTCAAAATTTGTGAAAAAAAAGTTATTCCGATAGGAAATTTAACTGTCTAAAAAAAGACAACAAATAAGGATTAAACCCAAAAACAAATAAAAGTTTGCAGTAGCTTATTACTTGAAATATTAATCAGATGTAATAAAAGAGGTACAGAATATTATACACAAAAAAGTTCAATACGATTTTGGGATTTGAATTCGTAAATATAGGTAATATTTACCATGTTAAACAGACATTTAGAAACAAGAATAACTTTTAAAACAATCCACTTGATAACTATCTCTTTTACTCAGCGAACTAAACAAGCGCAAGTTTAATAATCACATGAAGTGGGGAAGGGTGTTGAAATTTATTTTGCGATTGGTGATGTGTACAAAAATCCGAACAGATTGTTATAATTGAGTTTTCCCCCAATATTCACGTTGACTACCACGGCTCTTACTCTAGACTCTCTTGCTTAACCGAAATCTTAACAACAATCAAGGAGGGTGAGTGGCTTTTAATTTACTGCTGGAGAATACACACTTTGAAAGGGATGGTGAACACAACATACATAATAAAACCGACATTTCGAACTACGAGATGAGATGAGATGTATCGGGTATCTCTGTACCTTTAGCTAACAATTGATGTTTCACCGCATGACTTGTACCACGGGGATTAGATATCTATTTTCCTTCATCTATATTGTTATTAATAGTTGTGTTGGTCATTTTATTGGTATGTCAACTCAGCGTGCTGACGGGTAACCGCAACCCTTGTTAAGTTTAAACAGATTTATGTGTATAAAGACTCATTTAAAATGTATGACATACAATGTATTATCATTGAAATTATTTCTTATGAATATTGTATTTTCAGTCATAATTTATTGATTAAGAGGCGTGGTTCCTACTACAATTTCTGTTATACTTGTACAGTATCTACATATGGCTTCTTCAAAATTAAAATCATAAAATCAAAACTACCTCTAGTAAATTCATACAAATTGACCAAAAAACCTTACGAAATTGACATAATAATTGTCAGTGCATTTTTTTGAGACTCTCCAGGGGTTTTCGGAATAAATTTTTTTGGACAAAAAAAAACGGTACTTGTCATATACTGATTTCAGTAAAGTTGAAATTGCTCAAAAACGGCTCCAACGATTTAGTCAGGGGCGGACTGGCCCACCGGGCAACCGGGAATTTTCCCGGTAGGCCCTCGGGCAAGAAGAAAATTTTTAAAAGCACTTGAAATTCTATTTTGTAAAAGAAAACTTTCTCATAAAATGCTCGGTTGCTAGTCAATATAAACATATTGTGGCCTCCTATAAATCTTTCGAGGTGCACAGAATTATTTTTGTGGCCCTTTTATTAAATGTAGGCCCCCTATAGATCTTTGAAGGCCCACCGAATTTTGTTTGTGGCCCTTTAGTCAATGTAGGCCCTCTTTCGATCTTTCAAGGTTCACAGAATTATGCTTGTGGCCCTTTTAGTAAATGTAGGCCCTCTATAGATCTTTGAAGGCCCACCGAATTTTGTTTGTTGCCCTTTAGTCAATGTAGGCCCTCTTTCGATCTTTCAAGGTTCACAGAATTATGCTTGTGGCCCTTTTAGTAAATGTAGCCCCCCTATAGATCTTTGAAGGCCCACCGAATTTTGTTTGTGGCCCTTTAGTCAATGTAGGCCTCCTTTCGATCTTTCAAGGTTCACAGAATTATGTTTGTGGCCGTTTTAGTAAATGTAGGCCCCCTTTAGATCTTTGAAGGCCCACCGAGTTTTGTTTGTGGCCCTTTAGTCAATGTAGGCCTTCTTTCGATCTTTCAAGGTTCACAGAATTATGCTTGTGGCCGTTTTAGTAAATGTAGGCTTTCCATAGATCTTTGAAGGCCCACCGAATTTTGTTTGTTGCCCTTTCATTAAATGTAGGCCCCCTACAGATCTTTGAAGGCCCACCGAATTTTGTTTGTGGCCCTTTAGTCAATATAGACCCTCTTTCGATCTTTCAAGGTTCACAGAATTATGCTTGTGGCCTTTTTAGTAAATGTAGGCTTTCCATAGATCTTTGAAGGCCCACCGAATTTTGTTTGTTGCCCTTTCATTAAATGTAGGCCCCCTACAGATCTTTGAAGGCCCACCGAATTTTGTTTGTGGCCCTTTAGTCAATATAGACCCTCTTTCGATCTTTCAAGGTTCACAGAATTATGCTTGTGGCCCTTTTATTAAATGTAGGCCCCCTATAGATCTTTGAAGGCCCACCGAGTTTTGTTTGTGGCCCTTTAGTCAATGTAGGCCTTCTTTCGATCTTTCAAGGTTCACAGAATTATGCTTGTGGCCGTTTTAGTAAATGTAGGCCCCTTATAGATCTTTGAAGGCCCACCGAATTTTGTTTAGATACGCAAATTTTTTTCTGAATTAAAAAAAAAAATATTATTCTTATATGAAAAAAATATTATTCTTATAGGAAATTTTTAAATGCGATACATACAAATTTTGCTTTGTTTGCGAGATATATCGCACCCTCAGTGCAAAAGAGCGAGAACTCAAAAAAGCTCATTTCGAGAAAACCCTTCTGCAAAATACATACTGACTCTAAACTTTCCCCTATAACTTTCCATGGGACAGCAATTTCCATAATGTCAAAGCTCTATTACAAGAACAATTATGTTTATTTTGTAGTTTTAATAAATTTATTTTTTAAAATTGTTTAAATTAGGAAAGAGTTTGACTTTTAATATAGTAGGAATTGGATAAAAACAGTCATAATCTTTCGAGTTTTTCGTTTACGTTAACAACAAGCCCTTCAAAAGAAAGATAATTTAAAAAGCAACATTTCCTCATCATTATCTCAAAAATGTCATTTTTTGACTTATCGCTCTTTTGCACTGAGGGTGCGATATTGAGAACTTCAAAAATGGGGCTTTTGCACCCCTATCTTCAATTTTCACCCTCTCATTTAATAGCACTCCGCGGTTTTATCTTTACAAAATAGTTTCGGGATTTAGGATAAACAACATCATATAAGATCGTTTTTTTTTATAAAATAATGCTTTAAATTGATAAAAATACGCTACTTGCATTTGTTAAAGAAAAATGGCTTAAAAAGATCAAAAACAGTAGATTTTCAAAGTCCATATTTTATCCAATTTTAGCCGTATTCAATTTTTGTGACCATTATGTTGAAAGATAAAGTAGTATTCTCTTTTCTCCTTTATATCTAAAAATACTCAAAGGATACAAAAAAACTATTAGTAAAAACATCAAAAATGTCGTTTTTCCCTTTTCGAATAGTTTTTTCTTGAGTTTTTTACAATTTTTTAATTTGAAAAAAAATTTTAAAGGGTCGAAAATAGTGATAGTCACAAAATCCATAGATTTTGAAGAAAAGTATTTTGTTATCTTTTCCAAAAAACGTACTACACATGCAAAATTTAAAACGATGAGGATTCGAAAGATTTTGATTTTTTCTTTCAGTAAGAAATTTTTTTGTCAAAAATTTAATTTAAAAATCTTTTTATACATTTCTCTTAAACATCTGGAGTGACCCAAAAAAATATTTTAGTGTTTGTTGCTTATTTATTCAGCTATCAGGGCCGGTTTTTCTGTTCAGATTGGTCGTTAATTACTCAAGATATTTCCCGAATGGGTACTACCTATGCTGGGAAAAAACAACGACAAAAAACTGAGAAATTATGTCTCGAAAACGTATCCATCGTAATTTTTTGTAAAGTAATTTCCGAGACCCTTAGGTCAAAGCACGTAAGAAAATAAAATGCATGACTGGGTCGCACTTATTTGCTCTTGTAGTTAAAAGTATCTTTATCTTAAATATCTATTGGATATTTAAGATTTTGTTAAGTTCCGAGAAAAAAAATTTAAAAAAATATAAAGTTAAAAAATTAAATTTAAAATATAAACTTTTTTTAAATTTTGTTTTGCATTTTACACTTTAAAATGATATGAAATACCTGTCTGTAGATTTTGATTTAAATTGGCTTATGCTTTTATGAAATATAGAAACCTAAAAAATATTACAATTTTTGCAAAAACGACAACGCCATATTTCCGTTTTCCGAATTTTTTGAGAAAAACTAAAAATGCAGTTTTGTTAGAATCCAAAAGACTATTACGTACACAAAATTTCGAGAGCCGTTTTCGAGAAAATTGCAATACCTCCAAAACGGTATATTGAAAAAAAAACGGGTCTTTGGAACTAGGTAAAAATCATCTGTACCAAGTTAAAAGGAAATCCATCTACCATCTATCCGTTTACGCCCTAGCTCGTAGGACAGACCGACGACGGACGGCATGACGAAACTCACTTTTTTGATCTTCTCCATCATGGTAATGTTGGTTTTGATTAAAACCTCAATTTTTTTGTCTATACAAAACGAACACTTGCCCTATAGAGCAAGTAAAAATAGTGGGATTGAGTGTCCATTTTGGCTGTAAACCAGTGCAATTAGAAGTGTTATAGTTTCAAAAGTTTGTGAAATATATTAAATAAAATACACTACTGGGGTCCCACGCACTTGCTCTTATGGTAAAAGTAACTGATGTTAAAGAATTTTACTGAACAAAATTAGGGAAAATTAAAATTTGATATTTTTAAGGAATTCTATAAGTAGTCAAAATAAACAAAATCTGTTTTTGTAATTAATTAAACACCGTTTTAAATGATCTTTTACACAAAACTAAGTACCTATGCTATTTGATATCTTCCATGAAAAGAAAATTTCGAAAATCGTTAAAGCCGTTTTATAAAAAAATAATTTTTATATATAAAATTTTTCTAACAATTTTCAAAAAATATAGTTGGTATGCCATTTATTAGAAATAAAAAAACGAAATTTCCATAAAATTTATCAACCCGTTTTCAAAAAATCGATTTTTCAAAAGACAGGTAGGTACCGTTAGTTTTGGCCCTAAAAAAAAATTCAATTTGTCCTCCAGGGAATCACCCAAACTATTAACTACCAAGTTTGAAAAAAATCGCTCCATTAGTTTAGGCTATAACTCGCGGTACTTACAGACGGACAGACAGAGCAGAATAGCGGGACCCACTTTTTTAGCATATTCTATCATCTTAATGTCATGTCTGATTGTTATCTCAAGTCCGATTATTTTTTCGAATTTTTAACTTGCCCTATAGTACCAATATCGCAAGTAAAAATGTCAATTTGTCCCCACCTTTCGAGACAAACCGGGACCAGTTATAAAATTGAATTTAATATAGCCACGGAATTCCGTTAGAACATCATTTTTTAGATAATTTTATTGTGAAAAAGACTGTTAAAATGAGTAAAAATGGAGCTATTAAATATAAATAGTACCAACCTCTTTTCCAAGATGGCGGCTGCTTTCGACATCCTACCATCCCAAAAAATTGACTTTTGTGATAAGGACATTCACCCAAATACATTCCACGAAAAAAAATTTAGTCCTGCGAAAAATGCGATTTGATTTACTAATTTGCCTGGGCTATAATATCATTCTAGAACGTTGTGTTGAGATCAAATAATAATAATAATAACATTCTAGCTACATTAGTCAAACAAATTAAGATAAAGATTTTTTCGATTTGTATTTGTATTTGACATTCGATATATTGATATATGAACCCCTTATATTAGATATATAAAGAATACATATTTTCTTTTGACTAAACTGAAAGTAACACCGTTTTAAAATGAATGTTATATAACTTAGCCCTGACATTTTTTTTTATTTTCAATCACTCAAATAAATTGATCCGCCTGTTCACAGATTATAGATCAATAAACGTGAAAAAACTTAATATCAAGAAACAGTTTCTGCATATCAACTTTTCTTTTTAAAAATTTTAAAAGTGAATTATGTATTTGTGGCCCTTTTCCTTAAAGTCCCGGGAGGCCCTTTGACCCCCAGTCCGCCCCTGGATTTAGTTTAAAAAATTCAAATGTAAGTTTTAAGACAAGGTATATCTTTTAATGAAAACTTTTTTTTTGGAAAATCATTACTAACGGTACCTGCTATAGAACCTTTTTTTTTTAAATCCGATATTCTCCAAAACGGCTTATTCGATTTCAACGAAACTTTTTGTGAAGAAGCACTTATACAGGGTGTCCCAAAAGTCAACGTCGAAACGAAAACGGTAGATAGGGTAGGTGGTGACAGTTATCAGAAAAATAATAAAAAAAATCGCAGCCATATATTTTGTGAGTTATGGGCATTCGAAAAAAATCAAAAAAAATGGTTACCCTGTGACGGTTTTTCATGTGCCGTGACTACAAATTTTAATTTTTCTCATTTTTTTTCTTTTGTTACGGAACCTTGAATAACCCTGCTACCAAATGCATTCAAAAATTTTAACTCAGCTGCATCAGTTTTAAAGAAAATATTACTTTTTTGTCCAACTAAGTACTAAAAAATTTTACATGACTCTAATTCAATGAACCGTAGTGTAAAAAAAATGCACTACGATGTTTCGGCAAATTACCTTAAAAGTTAATATGTTCAATTCTCTTTTCAAAATGGTATAACATTGTTGAGAATATTCCATAAATAACCGAGATCAAATTTTTTTTCTTAAGAATCCGACTTTTTTATTAGGTAGTTTTTCCATATTATCTAAGTTTTGTTCCCTTTCTGAACCTTTCAGAATACAAAACAAAAGAAAAAAAAATGAGAAAAATTAAGATTTGTAGTCACGGCACATGAAAAACCGTGACCATTTTTTCGATTTTTTTTCCCATAACTCACAAAATATATGGCTGCGATTTTTTGTATTATTTTTCCGATAACTGTCAACACCTACTCTATCTACCGTTTTCGTTTCGACTGTGACTTTTAGGATACCCTGTATAACTCGAATATAAGCCAAAAATAAAATTTCGAATGAAATAATTTTTGGATTTTTAAAAAAATTTTGAAATTTTTTTTTTGAAAAATAAATTTATCGAAAGCGTGAAATTTTGTTTTTAGATGTTGATTAGTGATTTCTACAAAATGGCATACCAACTTTATTTTTAAACTTTTTTTCCAAAAAATTATTTACCTATAAATACCTCTTTTTTCTAAAAATGCATCTTAATATAAGTAAAAGGAAAAACTAATTAAGTTATTAGGCGTGTTTTTTTGGCAAAGCTATCCGCAGTAGGATTTCCCAAATATCAACACTGAACAAAAATGTATATGCACGAACCAAGAGAAAGGAAAACGTAAACTTATACACATCGTCAAATTCTATGCCAAGCTTGGTTTAGCTTCTATTCCTATCGGCAGCTGCGTGTTGTTTTTGTTATGCTTGTAAACGCCAACTGCAGATACGGATAGCAATGCCAAAAAAACACAGCTATTGTTCTCGGCTGACTGATCTTCTGCAACTGAACATGCTCAGCATCACCAGCAAAAATATTAAATAAATCAATCAGAGAAATGAAGTAACAGAGAGTTGTTTACGAGAGAGCTAATAGTCAATCGATGCAGTGGTCAGCAAATGTTTTCTTGCCTATGCAAATTCCATTACATGTTGTTTATCGAGTTGACAAATGCAACTGTAACTTGTTTACTAAATCTTATCTTTTGATTTTGCGTAAACAGCATACAGGGTTTTAACTTATATCAATCAAAACTGCATACTTGTTTTGGAGGGCAATTCGATTTCAGATTTTGTTTTATTTTCTTAAAAAACGAGTTTTATGTTTTTTTGTTTTGCCCAGTCGGGGTGTACAAAAAATTAAGCTGAAATGGAAAAAATTAGATCGTGCAATTTTTTTTTCATAGGACCGTAGAGGGGATCACTGAGAGCTTAAAACCAGTTTTTCGGGAAAATCGACCTTGAGCCAAAGTCACCATCTTGGATTAAAGGTAAAACACGTTTTAGTGAATAACGCGGCCATTTTTGATTTTTGACAAAAATTATATGGATAAAACTTGTAGGAAATTTTATTTTCTATAACCGTTATCTTAATAAATTTTTCTATATGACCCATATTTTTCGAGTTAATTAAAAAAAAACCATACCCCTACTCAGCTTAAACTTTATACCCGCTTTGAGTATAAATTTTAAGATCAACGCAATATGGGAGTGTTTTTATATGTTTTTGGGGATGAGAAATCTAGCTACAATGTTTGTTTTTGAAAATACCTGAAATTTTATAAACAAAAGGAACTATCTCAAAATCGCTAAGTGTCATTTTAAACAAAATAAGTAAATATTGTAATTGATGCCTAGCAAGACTTTCAAATTTTTGAATTTTTCAAATCGGTTCATTAATGCCTGCGATATGACCAATTGTTAATATCTCAAATTTGTATATAAAAAGTCTTAAAAATTTAGGCAACTTGAACTCTAAGAGCAAGTTCGTGCGACCCAGTCATGCATTTTTTTTTTTCTCAAATGGTTGGGTCAGGCGCGGATCTAGTAATTGAGTTTGGGGTGGGATTGGGGTAAACAAGAATTTGTTGTTGTTTTGTGGAATGTGGACTTTATATGAAATAAATTCAATTTGATGTTTTGTTCTGAACTGTAGTTCAAAATAATCCGTTTGGCCCAGGCACAACAGTTGGGCTCATCAGTAAGATGCTGTTGTACCCTTCTTATACGCAAAATTTGTAGGTAGTTGATGATTACCAACACTTTTATTTTTTTTTTACTGTAAAAACTCACTGTAAAGTATATTAATTGTAATAGTAATTGTTTATTAACACTAAAAACTAAGATTTAAAAAATCAAATGCCTCTTTTCAAAAAATTGATATTGAAAAAAAAATAAATAAGATGATCAGGACTACCTTCGAAGATTTTCAAAAGAAGGCCAAAAAAGAGGATTTTGATAAAAAAAGAGTCTCCAATAAAATGTGAAAATAGAAGAAATTAAGTACGATAGTCACACGAAATGTGAAATTGGGCATAATTACTTCAAGAAACAACACAAAATTTATCAAAAATAACCTTGTAAATATCAAATCAGCACTAAACAATAGTAACTAACTCCATTATAATCTTTGAACAACAACAACAACATCTTGAAGGTGCTACCACCAAGTGTTTTATGGCTAGAGTTACAGTACTGTTTCACGGATGCCAATCCGATCATCAGACTCCTTTTTATTCCATTTTGTGTGTGGTGCTTGGTCTAGTAATTTTTCATTTGATTTGAAAAACTTCTTCCGTCACACTTGAGTATTGAACCTAGACCAAGCGAGTTCAGAAGCCAGTGCACTACGCACTGCGCTACCTCACTAACTAACGTTTTTATTTACAATAATAATGAAAACTTTTTCGATAGTATTTATGTAATTTTCACTATTATTCATTAGTGTTTTAACTATACCCATATTGTTAAGGCTTATGGATCAACGCTTACAGATTGAAAATTTTCCAAAAATGAATGAGTTTTGAGAAAAGAACCATGGATACTCTGCTTTCAAATTCTTTTCACATAAGTATAATAAAAACATTATTGAACCAATACTTTAACCCATTGGTTCAACCAAATTTAGTTAATAACAGAACGCAGTTTTCTTACAGAAGTTGTTTGTACATTCCTAATCTTTCGAATCGAATTTTGATGCTCCTATTAGAAACAAAGATAGTGTTCGTTTAGCTTTTAAGTCAGTAAATGTTTTAAAAAAATTCACTTTTTTCGAATTTAAAAAGTGAACTTACAAAAAATGATAAATCAAATATAGTTTATAAAATAAAATGTTTAGGTGATGGAGCAAACAATTGTCCATTAGTTTATGTAGGTACTTCCATGCAGAAGCTCAAAAATCGCATAGCTGGTCATAGATCGGATATTAACAACGGACATTCACAAAAAACTACTCTAGCTTTACATTGTATAGATGAGGGACATAGGCCAGATTATAACAATATAGATATTTTACAAACAGAGAAGCATTTTAATAAAAGAGTGGTTTTAGAAATGCTACATATTTTAGATACAGACAATACTGTAAATAGGAGATCGGATTGTGAAGGGCTTAGTAGTATTTATAGTCAGTTTGTTAAAAAGAATTATTTCTTAAGGTGAATTTTATCATCAACTTAATTTCACTTAAATTTGATAAAGAAATTTTTTGAATTTCTTATCAGTGAATAAAAAGTTTTTATATTTTGAAAGTTCAATGATTTCAAACGTCTTTTTCAATACATTTTTATTGAATTTTTAAAATACAGGGTGGCTGATGAATATCGCTACATTAAAAAATTCAAATAACTTTTTTTTTCAGTGTATGGAATTTATTTTTCTTTTATTCATGTTAAAGCGCATTCAATTTTATTAAATATAGCTTAATTAGTTTTAAAAATAATGGATTTTAAATGCCTCCCCTGGTCGTTAATGCATGTGGGGTGCCTTAAAAAAAAGTTGTTTTTTGAAGATTTGAGACAGGAATAAACGCAAATATTTCTCGAATGGATTGTTTTATTTCATTCAAATTTGCTGGTTTTGCTTTGCGGCCTTAATGTTTACAATAAACTCAAAAGAAAAGGTCGGATGGAGTAAGTGCAAGCGATTTGGGGTTTCAACGGAATGGTAAAACTATGCATATGAGCTTATCGGAAAATTTTCGTAGGAATTCTGCGAAAACATTATCCACTTTCTAATATGCATTTTTGTTAAATCTAAAAACCAATCTGTAAATTAAAAAAAAAAAATTACCAGATTCACTAAGTAGAAAAAAAGTTATTAAAGTTTTTTTTGGTAGCGGCTTTCATCAGCCACCCTGTATTTGAGCGATTTAAGAAATCTAAAAGCAACTTATTGAGAACCATAACAAAGAATTTAAGAAAAGAAAAGTTTAAGAAAAGTATCTATTATAAATATATTATATTTTTTTTAGAATTATTTTATTATTTTAGTCCTGAAGAAGAGTGTATTCACACTTGAAACGTCGACGAAAAATAATAAGTTATCAAAAACTACATATAGCCAACACAGAAAAACAAGTTTAGTTATTTAACAAAGGTCTCGAAGAAAGGAATAATAGTTGATTCACCACACGCACTTTCAAACACACTTCTCTGTTTGACATTTTCTGAACATTTGTTATTGTTTTATTTTAAAAACTTAAGTTTATATGAAACCATTGTAAACCATTACAAAACTTGATTTCATCTACTATTTACCAGAAAAAATTTCAAAAGTTTCAATTTCGATCTTTTGACCCTGCATATACACTCAGTCACAAAAGTAAGTATACACCCCTAACTTTGTTTAACCAAGACCTCAAAAAAAAGAATCTAACACATTTTCGAAAAAAATTTAAATGTGGTTTTATTTCATTAATCATTGCCTACATATTTACAAAAAAAAATTTGTCAAATAATCAATACTAAATGAAAAAGTGACAAAAAATTAAACACAGTACAAAATTTTGCATTACAAAAGTAAGTATACAGAGAAGAAAAAACTATGAAAATCGATGTTAAAAGTATAAATATCTAAATTTTTTTGGGAATTAATATATTTTAGGCTACCCCCTAGACTTGACGAGGTCAAACTAACTTGAAGGCATTGATTTTACTAGATTTTTTGCAACTTTTGGGCCGAATCTTTTCCACTCTTCCTAAAAGACTCGTTTCAGCTAATCCTTTGAATGCTTCCTTGCTTTTCTCACCAAATGGTCCAACAGATGCTAAATAGTATCCAAATCGAGTGACTGGGGGACGTTTGGATCTGGTTTTGAAAGTTTTTGATCAAAAATTCACTCAAAAATACCGAGTTTTGCTTAGGGCCGTTACCTTTATTGAAGATAATCAATCCATTTTAGCCTAATTATTCGACACTCTGGTGCAGGTTTGTCTATAAAATATCTAAAAAACAATACCCATCCATTGTTTACTCAAGGAGACCAAATAACCCACACCGAAAGCATAAGCAAAAACCCCCATACCATAAACGAATCACTGCAGTTTTTACCAGTACCAGCTTTTTGATGGGATTTTGTTACTTTTGTATCTTTCTCCAAATTTTACCAGGTCCATCTGAGCAGTACACTTCGTCTTGCGTGCATATGAGTTATGGATGTGCCAATATTTCTAGAAAACCGAGAAAAGAAGTAGATCCGAAAAGAAAGGAAGGTACTGGTAAAAACTGCAGTGATTCGTTTATGGTATGGGGGTTGTTGCTTATGCTTTCGGTGTGGGTTATTTGGTCTCCTTGAGTAAACAATGGATGGGTATTGTTTTTTAGATATTTTATAGACAAACCTGCACCAGAGTGTCGAATAATTAGGCTAAAATGGATTGAAAATGGGCGGTTGCCACGCCCCCTGAATTGAAAATCTCAAATTTTCGATTGTTTTTATACACCACAAGTCCTACCACCGTGTAAAATTTCAAGTTTCTACGATATCGGGAAGTTCTCCATAATTTTGATGATCTGTCAGTGAGTCAGTGAATCAGTGAGTCAGTTACGGTTTTTGCGATTTTTAAACCCCTATATCTCAGAAACTACTCATCGTAGGAGGCTGAAATTTTGTTAGGTGTTTGGTTTTGACCAGCTCAACAAATGTAAATTCTAGCATCTTTGGTGTGGAAGTTAGAGGTGGTCGAAAATGGCCTGAGTTGTTTCCTGTAAATAAGGGTGTAGTGCCAAAGTTGCTAGAGAACTTGGCTGGGCACTACCGTGCCCCTTGATATCTACGAACATACCCCAATATGTCAAAAACTTATCCGAAAACAAAACCAAAATAAAAAATCAATTTTTGAACAAATGCAGATGGAAATACAAATGGAAAATCCGGAAAATACATTTTTAGCAATTTCATTTGGTTTGGTTTATATCTAACGTTTCAAAAATAAATTAATTATGCGTAAAAACTACTAAAAAATAATAATGAATAAAATTCGTTTTTTTTTATTATCTGACAGCTAGACAGCTGCGGATGGTCAACTGTGGATACGTTTTTTTGGGAAATCGAATTTGGCTGCAGATAGCGATGCCAAAAAAACACGCCTATTGTTTCGCAACTAAATACAATGATCTGATATTAATCACAAGGAGAATAAAACACAGCTATAACTATAGCCCAGGGAAATTAGTAAATTAAATCGCATTTTTCGCGGGATAAAATTTTTTTCATGGAATATGTTCTGGGAGTTGTCCTTATCATAAAAGTCAATTTGTTGGGATGATTGGAGGTTGGGAACAGCCGCCATCTTGGAAAAGAGATTGGTATCGTTTTTATTGAATAGCTCCATTGTTATTCATTTTAACAAAAAATTACGAAGGTGAGACTTATTACCAATAAAATTATCTAAAAAATGATTTACAAAACAATTCCGTGAGTTGATTAAATAAAATTTTATAGTTGGTTAAAGTGCGGGTTTGTGTCGCAAGGTTGAGGCAAAATGACATTTTTTCATATATCTGACGAACTTTGAATTTGTCAAGGTAATTCTTCAAGAATGAATTATAGTACTCATAATTATCTATAAAATGAGCCCACAATCGTCATTGTAACCATCATATTGTAGAAGTAATCTAACTTCGAAATTCTCTATGCACTAGTCAAAAGTGATAAAAAAGCAAGTTTTTTGCTATTAGACCTAGCAGATTTTGGGAGTAGAGGTATAAGCAAAAAAATAAATATGGGACAAAACCAAAAAAAAATAACAAATTGTATAAGATCTCGTGGGTTAAATCATTGTGATTTCTTAAAGTGAACTAGGAAGCGAATATTCTGAGTTAACCTTCCAACGATTCTGGGACTTGGGAATTTTTTTATAATAATTCACGATACCTACCTAGATGTAGCAAAACATTTATCTGAGTTAAAATCAAAACTGCGAGGAAAATTCATAATATATAACGAATATGTGAACAAATGCAAATGTGCATTCAAATGCAACCTAGCTCTTTTGGAACATCAGAAGATAAACTAGAATTTGACGTATCAAAAATACTACGCAAAAAATCTAAACTATAAAATTGAATACGAAAAAGGCTTGCAGAATATTTCATGAAAGACAAGTTCGCTTGATTTGTGGGCAATTTATTTTTCCGCTTTCATATACCATTTATCCTAAATTTTCCAACCACCCATATGCTGCTAATAATTTTTTTATTTTCAAAAATTATTGGCACTGATCTAATTGCAATTTTGATGAACTAAATAATATTGAGATTGAAGCAAATAGTCCGGTCAATTTAGACATCCGAGGTTACATTAATTCCCAGCAAGCTGAAAATTTGTAGGATTATTGGAAACACCATCATAAATTAAATCTAAAAAGTCCTCATCGATCCGAGGCCTGGAAAAAAATTTACGGGGGGTCAAAGGTCACAAAAACTGTTTTTTCACAATTTTCAGCAAAACGGTAAGTCTTATCAAAAAATTTTCAATGCATGAATTGTAGACCAGATCATTATATATAAAAAGTGTCATGACACTTTTTTTCCTAAGATCCACCGTTTCTTAGGTATAACGATTCAAAAAGTTGAAGTTGAGTTGTAATCGTCATAATCAGACCTATTCTGAAAAAAAAACTCCTAACTGAAAAGTTCCTGAAATTTCATTATTTTTTTAGCTTGAATTTCGTTCTTCAATGGTTAAGAATATGGGAAAGCAAAAAAAAATGGAAGTTTTCGCCATTTTTCCGATTGGGGCCCTTCTCCCGAAACCATTTCCCTGGTAATATAATATAATACAGGGTGTCCGATAGAGAATGGACAACCCTAAAACGGCTGATAGCTACACTTATGACTGTTCTTAAAACAGATAGAAAAAAGTTCTATCGCAACCAGTTCATAAAATATTGGCTTTTTTTCGTTCAGTGTATTTTAAATTTGATCATCTTATGTTTTCGTTCACTGCAACCACGAATGAACGAATTTTATTTATTTCTTTTTTTTTTAATCATTTTCTACAATAATGGTATGAGTACATAAACGCTTTAAAAACTGCAAAACTATTGCACATTTTCGTAAAAAAAAATTTGAAATCTGTTTTTTGATGCAAAATGTAAAAGAAGTATTTTATGAAAAATCTTAAACATCTGTGGTATAAAATAAATCTATAGAAACCTAGGTGGCCAACTTTCTTAAAAATATTCTCGTCTAAGGGGAATATTTTTAAGAAAGTTGGACACCTAGGTTTCTATAGATTTATTTTATACCACAGATGTTTAAAATTTTTCATAAAATACTTTTTTTACATTTTGCATCAAAATACAGATTTCAAAATTTTTTTTACGAAAATTTGCAATAGTTATGCAGTTTTTAAAGCGTTTATGTACTCATACAATTATTGTAGAAAATTATAAAAAAGAGAAATAAATAAAATTAATTCATTCCTGGGCCCTATTTCATAAAACTACAAGACTAATAATTATTTGTGAATTTACTTGTAGCTTGTAAATTATCAGCAAATTTCTGTTTCATAAAGAATTTCAATAGACTAATAATTATAAGTAAGTAGACTTGTAGCTACAAGTGAAATTTACAAGTGGGGCGAATATTTCTGTTTCATAAAAGTATTTGTAAAATTTTTATTAGTGATAGACTTGTAGCTACAAGCGATTTTTTTACAAGAGTAGAAAGACTAATAAAAACAAAATATGATGGCTAATTTTGGTTCCTTTGGGTTTTAAATGTAATTCATGGATAACGTTGCATCACAAAAATGGATCTTAAATTATCAAGCATTATAATCAAGAATTTACAACAATTTTTGGGTGTCATGGACAGAAAAAAATATACTAGTTTAGTTGTCCCTTTAAGGAGCCTTAATGGACGTCGTTTGGCAGTTAAAGTGCAATAACAATGCAGTCTTTTAAATTTTTATGATATCAAAAATTAGTTGGCACTAAAATCAATCTTCCATTCCTAGTTACAAAAAGTCTTGCCTTTTAAATCATTATGCATTCATCTTCCTGCAATATGCACTCAAAATAGAAGCTTTTGATTGTAAGTAATTGCGGTTTAAGGATATAAAGGAAACGACTTGAATTTAACTTTTTGATATAGTAAGAAGGATTTGTATTGGTGCCGGGAATTTGTATGGTACTTAAAAAAAATTGCATTGTTATAGCATTGAATTTTCATATGCTCTTGCTGTAGGGATTTCAACATTCATACACACAATTCGATAGTTTCATTGGTTTAAATTTTTCGTTACCTACTGCGTTAGATTTGGAGCGCATGGGTTTGAAGACTATCTAGGAACTTTTGATGCTTAATATAACGCTAAGACCACTAAAATATTTTTTTAGATGGTAAAGAATTTTTTAAACAAAAAGTGCAAAAAGTTCCCGACGCATTTCCACCCCATAACGCGGAAAAGTAATGAATATTAAATTTGGTTATTTATCCTTAAAGATTAATTTACTTAGAGATAAATATTTACTTCATTTATGAGTTTAAGCTTTTTTGACGAAAGTTGCAAAAGATGATTTGTTTTGCCAAGTAATATTTAGTGCATCAATGTTTTAGTTCAAAGGAATTTCACAACATTTTGCCATTCAAAAATCGAACACAACAACACTGATTCATCTTTAAAGCTCGATTTCATTTGTTTGTAGCTTTTTTCTCAAGAAACATAGACTTTTCTATAGCCTAATATTTAAACTAAATGTTAAGACCATAATCTACCAAAAACCAATCTTTAAAAATCAAGCTTTTAGCTTATAAAGCCAATAATGTTTATTATAGGCGTGTTTTTTCTATTACTCAGTAGGTACTCATTTTTTTATATTATTCGAAAAACAATAAAAACAAATACTTACTTGTGTAATTTTTATTATTGTTTTGCGAATAAAATCAAAAATGAGTAGCTACTGAGTAATAGAAAAAACACGCCCTATATTTCACAAAAATTCCTCATAATATTTCGTCTCTCGCTGCTGCTACAAAAAGTTCGAATATTTGTTTATTATTTGTTTATTTTTGTTACCCCTAGTTACACTTGTAGTTTTTTAGAAGCAAAATAGTTTGAATTCGCCAGACTACAAATGAATGAAATTTTTTATGAAACAGAAAACTACAACTCCATATATTATTTGTGCTTGTAACTACAAGTCTACAAGTACAACACTAATAGTTTTATGAAATAGGGCCCTGGTTGTAGTGAACGAAAACATAAGATGATAAAATTTAAAATACACTGAACGAAAAAAAACAATATTTTATGAACTGGTTGCGATAGAACTTTTTTCTATCTGTTTTTTAGAATAGTCATAAGTGTAGCTATCAGCCGTTTTAGGGTTGTCCATTCTCTAACGGGCACCCTGGATATATTCATACCTATTCTAAACAAAAATTCCCAGAGAAATGGTATCGGGAAAAAGGCCCCTATCGGAAAAATGGTGAAAATTTCCATTTTTTTTTGGCTTTCCCCATATTCTTAACCATTGAAGAACGAAATCCAAGCTAAAAAATAATGAAATTTTAAGAACTTTTCAGTTGGGAGTTTTTTTTCAGAATAGGCCTGATTATGACGATTTCAACTCAACTTCAACTATTTGAATCGTTATACCTAAGAAACGGTCGGTCTTAGGAAAAGAAAGTGTCATGACACTTTTTATATACACATAGTCCAAAAAGTCTCCGGACAGCTACAATTTTTTTAATTTTTTCCTTCAAATATTGAATTTAAGATATCGAAATTTTTTGTAAAGTACCAGGTATTAAAGAGTGTATATCAATTAATATTTTTTAAACAAAATTATACCATTTTTATTTAAAAAATTTAAATAACAAAAATTCATAGTACAAAAAAGGAAAAAAAGGAACAAAAAAGTCTCCGTACAGTTAATTTTTTTGACTAGTTTTCGTTGAACAAAACTAAATAAAAGTCACTTTAGTCAAGGAAATAATTAATTTATAACTATTAGGACCTCCTTTGCTCTTGACCACTTCCTGCAATCTGTGTCTAATCGATTTTACAGGCTTGGCGGTCGCGTCTGGAGAAATTTTGTTCCATTCGTCAAGTACCATTGTTTTGAGGTCTTTCTAGTTGATTATTGCGTGCTGATAACCTTTTTTTCTACGTTAACCCATAGGTGCTCAATAGGATTCAGATCTGGAGCCAAAGTGGAATGTTTTACTTGCGTACTTACATTGCACAGCAACCATTTCTTTACCACCTTGCCCGTATTTGTTGGAATATTGTCCTATTCGAACGTAAAAATGCTTCCGAGATCTAGTTTTTGGGCACTTTCCTTAAGAATTTTCAAGTTCCCAAATTTATCCTTGGTATTTTCTATGAAAACAAGGTTTCCAACGATGGCTTTTTCCGCCGACTTTGCGGCCGGCTGGAAGTCGTAATTTTTGTCAAAAAAAAATATAAAAATACCACATTGTAGGTCTGGATGTGGTCTACAAATTTTATTTTAATAATTTTTTCGATATTCATGACCCAAAAATAGAGTATGTCAGAAAACAAATGGCATGTCCTAAATTGTTTACTTTTTTAATCGATATCTCGAAAACGGTTCATGATACACAAAAAATGTGTATGCATGAATTGTAGAACTCGTTAAAAGCTACAAAAAAGCTTCTTGTAAAATTTTCGCATCTCGTCAGATAGCCGAGTTATTGTCAAAAAACCTTTTTTTTTCAAAATGGCGGAAAAAGCTCATAGGAAATCTTGGTCGAAAACTTCAAGTTAAGCTTTTTTAGGCATCCTCTACAACATATCCAAAATTTAGCTTTCTCGGCCATTTTGCATTTCCAAATGTATATAATGATTGGCCTAATAAATCACTTCGGACACCAGAGAGACAAACTATATTCTTCATTGTAATGCTTAATGAATTGGTAGCCAGCCACATAATATTTCATCCCAAAAAAAAATACTACCTTTGGTTTTTCGAAAGAAAAAATGTTGTTTGAATAATTATAATTATTTAAGATTATAATCTTAGCAACCAACAAATGATACATCAGAGGCTCCAAAAAAATGTAGGGCGTATTTGTATACGTTCTTTTTTGTTTGTTTTTATTTTCTGTATCAAAGGAGCCCCGGGGCCTCGGCAACTCAACGTACGCCTCTGCTCATAAAACCACCTCCTCCTCCCGATTGCAACTAAGTTCAGATGGAACTTATCATAAACAAAAAATACCAAACCTGGAAACTTTCGTACGTCTTTCCCCCCAAAACCCTTTTGTGTACAGTGTTGTCTGTGAATACATGTGAAAGCCACCACGTCGGTAAATGACGTTAACACGCACACATTTATAGATTCACGACATTCACCACACATCGGACACGAACACAACGATAGGTTCACGACATTGGCCACACCTCGCAGGTCGCAGCTTGTAGGCAAACGTCAGTTGACCGCCGAGTTTCCAGTCTTGGTATTTTTTGTTTATGGAACTTATCGCAATTTATCTTTCTCGAAGTTAAGTTACGTGTTGTAGGTAACTTTCCGGTGAAAGTTCCTACTGATGATATCTAAAAATAACTTAATAACATTTTTTTTTTTAAATTAAATCATTAAAGTAATTTACATTTTGTTATCAAAAAAAAGTATTTTATAGGAAACTAGCTGACCCGGCGGACTTCGTTCCGCCATTTCTTGTATTTATTTTTAATTTTCGACTCTGTAATGAGTTATTATTTTCTAACAAAAAAAAAGGGGATCAAAACTTTAAATGAGTCTAAAAATATTCAATTTTAAACTTTTAGCAAAAAGTAGCCTAAGTAAAATGCTCACTTCATGCACTACAATGCTGCACCACACAAAATTTCATAATGCAAAGTTATTAACTCTTTCAAACCTATTTTCCATAAATATTTCAATACGGCTTGTTACGGCACTTTAAAAATTAAGCGTTTTACAAATACACCCTTTTACCAATATCGCACTTTACCCTTTCGAACCTAAGCCATGAAAATCAGTATTAAAAAATGTTTTTTCGGTATTATCGGGTCAAAAACATCACAACTAAGAAATATGAATAGCAAAAAGTTATTTTCAAAAATAATAAATAGCAAAACTAATGTGTTTTTCTCATGTTACATGTAAGTAACATGCACTGCCTATGACCAGCAAAAAAAGTCGGAGAACTGAGAAAATAACTTTTTATGAAACTATAATGTATGCTACTTCTTCTAAGCAAAAAAGCAAAACACTTTCAGCATTAACATATTTTATATCTTTTTTTTTTAAATTATGACCATATATAAAAAAATTTTTTTTTACAAAAAAAAAAATGTGAATTTCAGTCCCTTTCTCGATAAAAAAAATTAAAGGTATGATATTTGACTAACTTTTTGTAATAATCCAGTAGCTAGGCATTATTATCTTTCAATTAAGCCATCGTTACCTAAAAAATTGTTTAAGTTAATATTTTTTACGAATTTAAAAAAAATGTTACATTAGAGTAACATTTGCCCTGCCCTTTCTTACGCCCATTTTTACTCCACTTTAGAAAATATTTTGATCTCTCTTTTTGGTACCTACATATAGTTAAATTTTTTCGTGAAGTATGTGCGACACAGAGAAAAATATGACCCGCTAAAAACTAACAGATTGCCATATTGTTTTACCGTCCATACATTTCATAAGGAAATCTTATTAAAATCAACGATTAATAAGGTTTTTTAAGGAGATTTCTTATTATTTTTATAGAGAAAATCTTATTAAAATTTGACTGAAAAGTTGATTTTTTTTGCAACTTAGCACTAGAACAAAAATCGCGATCAATATTTTCATGGCAGGTTTGTTCAGGTGGTAAGGTTTGAACGACTAATGATTTGAAGTCTCCAGTTCGATTCCCAGCCTGGTCATCTTTTTTTTATTTTTTTGCAGATTCTAAAACAATAAGGAAAACCCGATTGTTTTAATAAGGTTTCCTTCTTGGATGAAAACCATAGAGAAATCTTATTGTTTTTGTTCTATTTTATGTGGTCTATTTTTCTCTGTGGAGTCAGCGAAAATATTCTTCCCCATAATGTGCTTGAGCGTGGTTCGCTCAACTTTCGGCAAGCTATTCCTACGCTCTGAAAAGCACGGCATTATGTGAATTTCTCAGAATTGATTGTAAGCAACATGGATGCAATGGAGAGAATCAATTTAATTGTCTCTTAATAAAAACAAAAAAAAAACATATACTTTATTTTCTCACGCTATAAATCAATTTTTTCGATGACAACCTATAATAAATTTTAGATCATGTGAAAGCCTATTATTTCACATTTCACATGACGTTTTAATAATATTTTTACAATGCCTACAAAAAAAGTAAGAATTTTTTAAAGCCAACCATATCAAAAGATCAAACTGAGATTACGGTACTTCCCACACTGGTCACCACTGGTGGCTGGTCATCATCAACAGATCTCCACAGGTGTTTTTAGGTATTTCTCAACTTTTTAATTTAACATTATGTAGCTTGTAGTTGATGTACGGCTATGTGCGATATATCAAATAAAGGTAATATCATCAAGATGCTCAATAAAGTTAAATACAATTTTTATGTGCTCTGGATCAAAAGATGTGAGGTGTTGAAAAATAGAACTTTCTTTTACCGTTATTTCAAGATTGTGTTTACAATTCGAAATTTTGTACAAATATAGTCTTGCTTATTATCTATCTACACCGTAAATTTCATTCATTTATATGTTGAAGAAAAAAAGATAAAAATAAAAAAACTTGTTTTTCCCTTTATTCGGTCAAAAATCATTTTAAAAATTCAATTACTTGCACATGCATGTGCATAATTTAAACCCATATGTCCTATTAATATGTTTTCGCAGTTTTTTAAAAATACCTTGTTTTTTCAAGAATTCATATTTAAAAGTAGGTACAGGGTCTATGAAAAAAATCCGTATGAGACGCCTAATTTTTTTTTAGTATCTTTCTAATGGTGTAATTCAAATTTCTTTACAAAATGTTGCCTACCTGTAATTAATCTTTTGTCGAAGGTATATCACATGTTTTGACTGGAATTTTTTCATTACCTTTTCCAAACTAACAATAAATGTATCTATCAATTTAAAAAAAAAAACCAGATCTCTAAAACTTACCGTTTAGAAAATAGCCTCAATGTCCTGTTATTCCTATTTACCCTATAAAATCATCAATTTTTTTTTGTATTAAACTTTCTACTCTTATTCCTCTTTGATTAAAAAAAAAATTAAAGAAAATCAGACAACCGGTTTTGTTTGGCCGGTTAGCGAACGTACACAACACCAAACTTTAATTTACTATATATAAGACTATCACATCAGCCTCCCATACAGTAGGCCCCAGTGTGCAACAGTGTATGAAGTTAGCAAAATAGTGAATTGACCAATATCATAAACATTACCATCATTAATGGCATCACGAAGTTGAATGTAGGTACTCCTCAGAATTGAGCTTCTTTTGATCAAAACAAATAGAATTTAATCGTTGTTTCTTTTTTTGCATACATACCTAAATACATATACACAGCATGACACAACAAAATCTGATTAAATTCATATTTGTGAACCATTAACATGTACGCAAATGTTGTCAAAATCAGGCCTTAAACGATAATAATTATTTTGAAAGCCTGTCTAATAAATTTGTTTACAAATTAATGGCGTTTTCGATTGGCTCTCCGGAAGCGTCCGGAATCATTCCGAAGCCTTCTGAAAGTGTTTTATTCGCACAAAACTGACAGAAAGAACGCTTCTCAGAAGACAAATTCTCTTCTCAATTTAAAATCAGAAGCACTTATACATGAACACTAAAATGTCAACAAAAAAATACTCAATCATTCTTTTTTGTTGTGATTCAAAAATTTAAATTAAATTAAAATTAAAATTAATAAAAAGATTAAAATGGGTACCTTAATGCAGTGGAATGATTTTTTAAACATTTTCTTCTTCCGTCGTCTTCAGATTTATAATTTTTATAATTTTTTTCGTTTGAAAAAAAAAAAATAATATCAATTTTTGACATTTGAAATTTCACAAACACAAAATAAAAAAACAGAATTGAGTGGAAGCGACTTGACCTGTTCCATTCGATTTCAGAATGAGTGAATTCTTGAGTGAAACCAATCGAAAACGACACAAGTTTAGTTTTTTTTTTTAAGTGAGAGTGTTTCTTTGCTCGTACAAATTGACATACATATATGTGAAGATGGGAGAAAAGGTATTATTTTTTTTTGATACAAACCATCTACATATTAATACTTTTCAAACAAAAAAAAAATTACCAAAATCGGACCAGCCAAACGCGAGTTTATCGGCCACACACACTTAACGAACTCTCTTTTATATATAAGATTAAACAAATAAAGTCTATAAACATTTAAATTTATATTAATCAATGCCGATAATTTGAAATAAAGGAATTAAATTGAAAAATTTCACTGTACCAAATTGGAATGTTTAGTCCTTCGCAAACGTCGTAATAAGTTTGTCTCGTCGAAAATGTCTAGTATTGTTTTATTAGTATGTTCGACTAACCGTTTTCTATGCTTTTGGGCAAAATCTTTTATTTCTTCGCGAATAATTTATTTTCAAAAGTTTGTAATCCTTTTAAATTTGTATCGCGGGTACAACGTACAACCCCAGAGTTGAATACCATATGTCCAGACAGTCTTAATTACCTGCTTGTAAACTAATATTTTGTGTTCGATACTAATGTCGTTTTCGATTGGACGTCCAGAACCGTCCGGAAGCGTTTGGAAGTCTTCTGAAACCGTTTTATTGAATTGAAAATGACAGCAAGAATGATTCTCAGAAGAAAAATTCTCTTCTCGATTTAAATCAGAATCAAATCCAGAAGCACTAATACATGCATATTTAAAAGTCAAAATAATCACTCAATCACTAATTTTTTTGGTTTTTCATTCAAAATGTTATTTTTTTCTGTAATTAAACAAATAAACGCATTATATACTCACTTAAAATATTCTGCAAACCAACTGTCCCATTTATTAGCTGAATATTACTGTTTTTGAAAATTAATTTGTAATATTTCATTTGAAGGAAAAAAAATTAATTTATATTTGACATTCAAAATTTCACAGAATAACTAACACAAACACAAAAAACAGAATTGAGTGGAAGTTGATCACATTTGTTTTTAACATGCGGTCTCCGTTTAATTTCGGGTCGAGAGTCATCCCGAGATATTTTGCCTCATTTGCAAATGGGACCTGAGTAGTATTAATGAAAACAGGTAGTCTATTATTTTCTTGTACGTAAAGTCTACGTGGACTGACTTAAATTCGTTAAGTGCTATTCGCCATGTTTGTGTCCATTCATTGACATTATTAAGAATGGTAAAGACTCCTTCAGGTAGGACTAGTCTTAATTTGAATTTGAGGCCCCGTGCCATATTTTGTCAAAAGCTTGAGACACATCTAAAAAGACCGCTGAACAAATTTTCTTTTCTTCAAGAGCTTTCTTAATAACATCGGTGATTCTATCATTTGATCAATCGTCGAATGCTTGCTTTTAAAACCGAACAGGTAAAAGAACTTTTTTTCTATTATTGGGTGAAGACGTTGAAGAAATATTCTCTCAAAAACCTTTGATTTTACAGGAAGCAGTGAAATGGGTCTGTATGATTTCTTTTCGTGTAATGGTTTTCCAGGTTTCAAGACTATTATTACTTCTGCGACTTTCCATTGATTTGGAATATATTCTAACCTTCAAGTGGCATTCATTATATAGAGGAGGTTTATTAAACCTTTCCGTGGGAGCATTTTAAGAATTTCCGCAGTAATTAAGTCGTATCCTGGTGCTTTTTTGACTTTAGCTTCTTAATTTCTTTGTTTAATTCGGCGAGCGTTTCTTATGATGAAGCTTTCACTTGACGTTATATTCATATTACTATCATTAAATGCTTGCCCATTGCATGATTTGAATGTTTCCTGTAGGGGAGAAAATATACGAAAAAATTTATAAACAAGACCTCAAGCCCACTCAGGATTGAATTTATTATATTAATAATATCTATCGATTCCAGTATCAATCTTTTTATATCACTTTTTGTTGAGGAAACTGCTTTTGAACCTTTTTCTAAATTCCCCTCAGTTTACCCTACTAAAATGGCAAATGTCCAAAAATCCTGAGTGTTCAAATTTTTAAATTTAATTGGCGTTGTCGAAAAAACTCAAAAAATTTACTTTATAGCGTGGCAACCCTATGCCTTGACAGGATATCTCCAGGCAACCCATTTGCAAAATATTTCTTTAGACACTACCTTTCAGAAAATATAACTCTATAACAGTAAACATAAAGCTATCGGATAGCTTTTTGTTGTTGTAATCAACGCTAAAAATTAGCAAAGAAACGAACCATTTTCTGTCAAAAAATAAATCTGAAGGTATCCGAGAATTTTTGGTATACCTCAGGTATACGAGTGATCAGCTGATAAACATTTGGCTATTTATTATTTTGATTTTTATTCGCGCGATTATTCAGCTTGAAAATAAAATAAATTTGCAAGAATTGAAGTTAAATCAATTGTGCAAGTACTATGACACAATAAAAAAAGGAATTTGCACAAAAGAAACAATTTCCTCTTTTCAATATTTACATATTTTTTTGTAGCTGCTGTGGCAAGCTATCTGGATGGCTTTTCGTTCAAAGAGATATTCCAGATACGGGTATCCCAGATAGCCAATCCGATAGGTGTTTGAACGTGCCCTATTAGTACTTTTATAAACCTGAATTCAAAAGACTGAATAAAATTTGATTTGTTTGTGTTAAAAAATGAGTTTATATTTAAGTATTCTATATTCTGTACAGTGTACACTTCCTCTATCTATAAATAAAAAATCTAGGTGTTATTTAGGTACAAAAGGTACCTATCGCAAGCGAATATCTTATTGTTCTCTGAAACAAAATCTCTCCTAAACTTATAGTTTTTATTGCGTGATTAAATTTATTTATGAAGTTACAAGTATAATGCATTTGTGCTTTAATGAAATGTCACAAGGGCTTATGTTTGCTAAATAAACCGTGCGAATAGACTGTGTGTGAGATATGGATCATCAAAAGTTTCAGATGACACATGCGTTGATAACAGTTTTCTTTTGACGACGACGCGACGATGTGGCTGAATCTGATTTCAATTTCTCATACAAGTCTTGCGTTTTGTTAAAGATTGATTGGATAATATATATCCCAAAAGAAGGGTGTGATTTCGATTTCAGGAGTGATAAATTATTCTATTCTTTCTAAAAACTCGTGAGGGATGAGACCACAGGATCTTTTCTAAACAATTCTATAATGGATGGGAACACAATAGACACGCGTTCTTCTAGGGTTGATTTGAGTGTGATAATAATCAAGTACCAAAATAAACAAAAACATGAGTAAGGAAAATTGTTTGAGTGTTGGTTTGTGGTGGAATGGACGTCTATTGTGCTAATGAATGATATAATTGAGGAACTTAATGCAGATGCGAATCCAAAAGGGCAAGTGTAACTGCAATTGGGTTTTCTCCTCTCTGAGCAAAATTTGTATATTGATGCACTTAAATTCCATTACAAAAGTCCGATAACAGATTCATAGTTGTCAAAGTTAGTACGTGATTCCAGCAGGGGCGTACACACCATTGGGGCAAACGGGGCGTTAACCGGGGCCCTGAATGGAGATAATGCAGAGAAGCCAACTATTTATACAAAACGAAGAAAATATTTTGTACTCTGCACTCTTCATCCCAAGTAACAATTAAGCTTTCATAAGGGTCAAGCAAGCTATTTTTTGACTTGCATTAGAAGAAGGACAGGTCTTATACAAATCATTTTGGCGCATTTTACCGAAATTGCATAGGACTTTCTTTCCACAAGATAGCTTATGACAAACAGCTTTAAATGGCCTTACGGAGGTCTTACTGCAGAGGGTTTATCTAATGCACAAACCGGATTACTTGCGTGGGATGTTATAAGGCCTTATAGAAGTTGTTATAAGATGTTGAATTTAGGGTAAAAGCGGGTGAGATGGCATACCTTTTTTGTTTTTGTCATATTTTTCAAAGTAAACCACATTTCATATTTCTAACAATGCAAAAATGTTCTATATTCAATATCCAACGTATCGTTTGTTTTACAGAATTTTATATTTTAAATTTATATTTTTAAATTAATATAGAAAAAAAGTTTAAAAAAAACCATCTCCCCCTATAGGGTGGGTGAGATGGCGCATGAGTTTGTTTTAGGTTTCTATTGCCAAATTCATTGCAAAAATGGTTGAACGATGTGAAGGAGTCAAGCACCAATGCATGCTGTATAATAGATAGCAACTAGTCGTCTTTTTTATAAAATTTGAACTTGGCTTAATTACTTAAAAAAATATTTTGAGGGTGATATGGCACATGCTAAAACTATACTCAATTAAAAAATTCTAGTAGGGAATGCTCCATTTCACCCTCAAAAAACTGCGCCATCTCACCTTTTTGTGCATAACTTATATTCGTAAGCACCCATAAAAAGCAGATAGAACTAGAGCTCAGATTTCACACGCAATGCATAACTTATACTTTCTTGTATGTATTGGTGTATCAAGGGCATCTAAGATCCCAACAACTCACAAAATATCGGAACAAAAAAAAAAGGGAGAAAAAAAAATTCGAAAAAAATCATCACATGATTTGCTTTGAAATTTTTTTTTATTTTTTGTATCACAGGTAAAGAGACGATTACTGGCTACTTCGATTCAAAATATTTAAAGAAACCTAAAAATATTTTTAGTACATTTTTAGAGCAATAAATGTAAAAGATATTTAAAGTGCGCCATCTCACCCGCCGCGCCATATCACCCGCTTTTACCCTATCCATAACAAAAATTATGGAATTATATTTCATTATTTTTGTTTTCTTTTGATTTTTTCTATTTTGCGTTTTCTACTTTTTATTTTACCTATTTTACTTATTTTAATTTTTTTCTATTTTTCTTTTTCTCCTATTTTGGATAATCCACTGCTTTTTCTGTTGTTCCTAAATGATGAGAATATTATTTAAATTGAAAAAGAACACATTTTTTAATTTTCACATGGCCCGGCCAGGAATCGATCCCACGTACCTCTGCATACCAAGCCAGCACCTTACCAGTAGACCATGATATTAAAGATGAGTGGAAAATAGGGAGCTAATTGAAACCTCACATTTGAATGCAATGTTTTTTTTAATGCGTTACAAACATTGCATATCTGCAGGATAAAATGTTAGAACGGTTCAAAAAGGTCTTAAAAAGGCCTTCTTTAACTAAAATTTACAAGGCTTCCTCTATACACTTCTAGGTAGTCTTAAGGAGACCTCCTTTCTTTCCAAAATGGTTGACTTGCGTAATCAAGCCTTAAACTAAACCTATGCAAACTATAGCTTGTCGAATCGGCTTCATAAAACTAGGTACAAGATGGTAGTCGATCTGTGTTTCATTTCCACCACTGCTTTAAGCGACAAGGTGTCGGCTTTGTTTAATGAACATGGTATTTAAAACTATAAGACCCTGTCGCCTGCACATGCTTAGAATTTCTTCACCAGGATTGTTCCTAGCTCCGCCCATACCCAAGGCCTCCATGACAGTCCTCATAGTCTTTGTTTCCGTTCCCCACATGTCAATTTACATCTCCACCCACAAACAAAACCTCTGCCTTTGGGATGTCTTTAATGAGGTTGTGAAAGTCTAGCCAGAATGCATCTTTTTTCACCTGCTCAAATCCAATTTGGGGAGCATATGCACAGAGAAAAATTTTGACCACCTAAAAACCAACGTTCTTTAACTTAGTCGAGAACTTCTCGCATCGAAAAATTTTGAAACAAAAATAACCTGTGTCTGTATTTCGAAGTGAGAAGCAACCCTGTAAATTTTTTATTCCATTGGAATTACTGGAATCTGGCAAAAAAATAGAAAATATTTGTACCTTTGGCCATCGCAGGTCATATAGACATAGTTTTACAATAAATATCCCAAGACTCGGTAGTCCGAAGGTAGAGCAGTCGGTCAGCGAGTGGAGGGTACCGAGTTCAAGTGACAGTTAAGGCATTAATCCAGTCAAATAAGGGTTTCACCTCGGAATGAATGCTAATAGAATTTTTTTTTTGCTCAATATCTTCGTTTTGGCATTCTATAGCATACCTCAAAAGTCTAGAAAAATCTCATGTCCGCAAGTGGCGATTTTCAAGGTCATAGCGCGAAATGGAGATTTTCAAAATTACCAATAATAGACAATGGTATTACATATATACACATATGATACATGACTTCGAGGTATTTTTTAATGCTGATGCCAAAAAATCTAAAGTCAAGACAATCTGACGTCTCTGAAAAAAGTTATAACTGTCATTCATCTGTCAACCCATATTATTATAACAGTTGCAAACTTACAACCGAAAAATCCTTAAAAGTTATGGGAGAGAGACCAAATTTTGCATGAAGGTTTTCATATCCATTATCATTAACAATCAAAACAATGCAATGAAAAAAACATTCATATCTATGAAAAATTGGTATTTTTTGAGAAAAGGGGAAATTTTGGGATATGCACTAAAAAACATCCTGGTACAATCTTGGAATTAGTGCTAATAGGCTAATTTTTTTGTTTCTATCTTTGTTTGGATATTCTATAAATTATGTCAAAAATCTAAAAAAATCTCATGTTCGCAAGTCCTAATTTTCCTGGTTTGAAGATAAGGTGCAGATTTTGTCATTTTTTTCTTTAATATTCTTTTTTTTTCATAACGAAGAAAAAAATAACAAAAATAATATAAAATTATTAAAATTATTTTTTTTTCTTTTAAAAATTTAAGTGATACAAAAATAAATTACCGTGAACACTTTTTCAGAATTTATATCTCACATTTAATGCAAGATTATTTTCAAATATCTTACTTTCTCGGGGGGTAATTAGTAGCAACAGCCTACTCCGCTTCGACCTGTCGACCATGGAAAACAAGTTTCGCGAACGCAAAGCACTTAGCTTCATAGTAGTAGTCACCGTAAGCCCATCCGCCACGACAAGGCGGATGGGCACTTGGAGTCGTCTGCTCTTTTTACGAAATGAAGGTTTTGTTATAAATCTTCTTTCACTGCAGTTTTCAGTTGGATTTCGGTCGCGAATGCATCTCTTCAACATTTCCTAGACATGTACTATTGAATTTAAATCAGGATTTCTGTGTGGTCGATCCAAAGCTGGCATATTAAAATCTTGAAGATATTCTTAAACCATTCTAGCATGCATCGTGCATCAGATTAACTGCTGGAACACAATGCAAAATCGGAGCCGGAACCGTAACTTGATAACTGGAGTCGGAAAAGCTGTCACAATGTGTCGTACGTTATTTGGTATACTTGCAGTTTAATAAACCCACATCAAATTTCTCAGAAAATATTTTTTTGTTCACTTATATTTCTTATTTACATATTTTTCCACTTTTTTATTGAAAAACTATTTAAAAAAAATATAATCACCAAATTATTCACTTCAAAAATGGAAACGTCACATGTGTCTTACGTCAAAGTTCAAAAGTTGGTCAACTCTTCCGACTCCGGCTGCGGCTCCGATTCCAGTTGCGTCGCGTTGTGTTCGTACATTTGCATTTGCGTACATCTTTGGGCACTTAACGCAGGTCTGACAAGGCTCACTAGCTCCGTGAGGTAGTGAGCAGCTTTTACTCCATGAAAATTTATGACTCACCTCTAATAGGCTCGCGGGTTGACAGACAGACTTCAGTGTATTTTATTTTTTATCTTTTAACCATTGTATATTTGTATGTACCTATAAGGTTAGGCCCCATATGTATCAACAAATTTTAAATCAAACAATGTATCGTATTAGAAATAAGTTAAGCTTAATGGCCTATTTCACGAAGGACTTCTAAACATTTAACATGGTTAAAATGGGGTTTTTTGGTTTTGCCAACCACTTTTAAATTTAACAAGCTTTTAAACACCCTTTTAAACTAAATGCCCATTTTTGGCTCATTAGATTTTAAAAGCGTCATTGAAATGTCAGATGCACTAAGGAAGTGAATTATATTAGCTGATATTTTCGTTTCGTTTTGTGATTTTGATTTTGAATTTTTTGGAGTTACAAAATAAAAAAAAACAAATTTCGACTTTAAAACAAATGTTTTTTATAATATTTTAATGGTTTGCTTTTTATTTAAAATAATAAATGAAAATCCCGAGTTCACAGGAATCCATTCTTCTTTTGTGACGATGTTGCTACAAAAAATTATGTTCCGGCTTTCCAAAAGCATCTGTGGATTAGTTGAGTTTTTGTTTGGCCGTCATTTATCTTTTTTCTTGTTTTCAGCATTCATTATTAAAAATAAAGGAAATGAAACCCCACTTTGTAATTTTTTTTTGTTTTGTTTTGTTTTGCTTTGTTTTTTTTTTTTTTGCATTTCTTGTCATTTTTTTAAGTAGTTTAAGTGTGATCTGCTAATTTTCTTTGCGATTTGTTTCCGTTTTCTCAAATGAACGAAAAGTTGTTAGGTGGTCAATATTTAAAGAGTTAATGGCACTTGAATTTAATCATGGACACTGTGAGTCCATGAGAAACTCATATAGAAAGCCTGACATTTATAAGAATAATATAATATATTCGATGATAATTTTAAAAAGGGGTTCTTTTTCTTCAAAGAATCATCAAAAACCCATGGTTCCTCCAAAACATGATCAAATAACATAACGACTTTTGGCTAGAACTTTACCCCTTGCAAGAAGGTATGTTGACGTATGTTGACGAACCTCAAGCCCTTTGCAGTACCTCTTGTGCTTTGACGAACAAAAGTAGAAGATTCTGCATTTAATCTTGGAATAATTGAAAAAAGAATTTGGTTATTACATTATTATTATTGTAATACAAAAATAATAAAGGGACTTCCTTGGTCTGATCCTTATAACCTGCCTCCATATGAACAAAGGATCCAACTTCTTCAGATTCAAACTTTATATCAAAGACGAGTTAATAATGACCTAATATTTCTCCATCAACTTCTTAACGGATACATTGATGCTCCAACCTTGTTAGCCTGTATCGGGATTAATTACACCGGCACACAAAAAAAAAAAATGTCATGAACCAGAAACCAGACCTATCTTTCTATATGTTTTTGGACCCGCTGAATCCGAATTTCAAGTCCGTTTGGCCCTGTCACCCTCCAGTTTTGAGTAATATGCAAAAAACTCAAAAAAGGTAGTTTTTGGGGTCTTTTTTACACTTTTCTCAAAACTGGAGGGTGACCGGGCAAAACGGACTTGAAATTCGGATTCAGCGGTCCCAAAAACATATAGAAAGATAGGTCTGGTTTCTGGTTCATACAACTTTTTTTTTTGTGTGCTAGCACTGTCGCGACATGTCGCTGTCATACCCGGCACACAAAAAAAAAAGTTTCATGTACCAGGAAGCAGACCTATCTTTCTATATGTTTTTGGGACCGCTGAATCCGATTTTCAAGTCCGTTTTGCCTGGTCACCCTTCAGTTTTGAGAAAAATGCAAAAAACTCCAAAAAAGTCAAAACAATTCAAACAAAATGCACTCACAGCTCAAAACTGGAGGGTGATGGGGCCAAACGGACTTCAAATTCGGATTCAGCGTGCCCAAAAACATATAGAAAGATAGGTCTGGTTTCTGGTTCATGACACTTTTTTTTTTTGTGTGCCGGTGTTATCGCGGAGGGTCTCACCTTCGAAGATTTGAACTTTTACATGTTGACTTTCATAGAACAAACTATGGCATACATGAACCTCTTAATCGTATGTGTAAACTTTTTAACTTAAACACATCTTATATCGACTTTAATATAAGTAAGGTGGGATTGAAAACAAGTTTTCGGACCAGTGCACCACTATCGTAATTGTTTTTCAATGTCTGTATTAATTTTATAATGTAATATATGTTAATTGTTAGTTTTGTATCGTAGTATATATTTTTGTGCATGTGTTATTTACTAACCACTAACACATGCACTTATGATGAGCCTCTGATTGTAGATTGCAGCTTGCTCTAAGCTCACTACATCGGAAATTTCTGAAGTGTAAAAAAAAAAAAAAAAAAAATGTGAAAAAGGGGTAAACCTCGAAATTTTTTTTGCTCAATACCTTCTTTTTTACCGACTTCCAAAAAGGAGGAGGTATTCAATTCGTATGTATTTTTTTTTTTTTTTTTTTTTATGTTTGTTACCGCATAACTTTGGACGGAGTCAATCAATTTTGATAATTCTTTTTGTATTGGAAAGCTGGTCGCTGCAGTGTGGTCCCATTTTAATTTTGTTCAGTTAAAGCCATAGGAACTATTAAAAAAACTATAAAACCTCGTTTTGAATCATGGAAGTCGGTTTTGTTTTTTTTGATAAAAATTATTATTGGCATTCTATAACATACCTCAAAAGTTTAGAAAAATCTCATGTCCGCAAGTTGCGATTTTCAAGGTCAAAGCGCGAAATAGAGATTTTCAAAATTAGCATTTAAATCTGCACATAGCTTTAGTTTAACCTGGAAAATTAGGACTTGCGGGCATGAGATTTTTTTGGACTTTTAACATAAAACATAGAAACCAAAAAATAAACCTATTAGCACTAATTAAAAGACTGTACCAGGATTGTTTTTAGTGCATATCCCAAAATTTCCCCTTTTTTTTTTAAATTTACCATTTTGTCACAGATAGGAATGTTTTTTGCATTGCATTGTTTTGATTCTTAATGATAATGGACAAAAAAACCTTCATGCAAAATTTGGTTCCTCTACCACAACTATTAAGGGTTTTTCGGTAGTAAGATTGCAACTGTTATAATAATATGGGTTGACAGATGAAAAATAGATATAACTTTTTTCAGAGATGTCAGATTGCCTTGATTTTTTGATTGATTTTGATTTTTTGGAATCAGCATTAAAAAATACCTTGAAATCATGTATCATATGTGTATATAATACCATTGTATATTATTGCTAATTTTGAAAATCTCCATTTCGCGCTTTGACCTTGAAAATCACGACTTGCAGACATGAGATTTTTCTAGACTTTTGAGGTATGTTATAGAATGCCAAAACGAGGGTATTGAGCAAAAAAATTTCTATTAGCATTCATTCCGAGGTTAAACCCTTATCTGACTGGAATATTGTGTAAAATAAAAATTTGTTGCAAATAATACCTACTGACAGAATAGAGATATCAAATGGATCTTTTTTATTTCTCCTTTACTCTGATTGTGATTAAGTTTTTGGGGTAAAACTTGAATGCTACGGAAATAAAAAATGTCAATTAAGTTATTTAGGTAGATGTAATTTGTTTGAAATTAATTTCATTTATATTTTTTAATTAATTATTTTCCCTGAATATAAACACATGTATTCTTCTGGCTCCTGGTTTATGAGGTGTATATGTAGTTGCTTATTTTTCGCACCAGTGTCGCATTTTGACTTTTCCACTTCGCTGGCCGAGAATTAAAAGGTTGTATGTTTTATGGAAACCCCAGCAGACATACAACCCTATAATTCTCAGCCAGCGACTTGTCAATTGTTGAGTGATTTATTTCTCAACGGTTTCAGAAAGTTGTTACCCTGTTAGGTTATGATCAAAAGAAATAGTAGATATTTAACAAAGTAGGCTCGCTTTGACTGTTTGATAAGGATTAGTGATTACTATGCTTCAATAAAATTATTCCAAAAAATTTACTGGAGTTTCACTGCAATCTAGAGTTCATGTCTTTTTTTTTGTAATTGAACTGACAAATTGTTTAATTACTTTGCTTTTTAATGATAACAAGTAAAATTATCAAATTGCTTTGATTTATAAATGTGTCTAGAGAGGAGAAACTGAAAGTCAAATTCTATAACTCATCCTTTCATTTTCGGTTTACGAAGCCTGTGAAGTTAAAGATAAGAATATTAAAGATTTATTATTTTTGTAAGCATCAATAGATACCCCAATAAAATCAGATGATATGTGCTCCTGAATAGGAATCATTGTTATTTATGACATCAACAATTGCGTCTTGGGAAGAGTCATCATGAGATATTGAACTAGTGTAGTCCCATGCTCCCAAATGGAACTCGGACTGTTCCCAAAGGAAACACAAAAACAAAAAATTTATATGATTACGGACCAAGTCAAACACCAAAAGACAAAAATTAAGTCGTTGGGATTAATTTAAGACATGTTAGACACAACTGTAAACATTAAACTAATTGGAAAGGAGATTTTGAATGGCGGCTTCTTGACTTCGACGCAGCAAATAATTTATTTTTTTGTTTTTATTCATTTCAATAAATTCAATCGGGTTCAATTTTGGGAGCGGAGTGGGGGAGGAAGAATGGACAAATGGGCAAGAAATGGAGTTTGTCGGAAAAAGTAAAGTAAGCAGTTCTCTTAATCAAAATTCAATCGTAAAAATATAAATAAAAATTATTGCTAAAAAACCTAACTCAGTACCAGGGTGCAAACGTTACCTTGCCACAACCAGATGGATTATTTCTCGGAACGTGCTTAACTCGTTCAATTTTTAGAAAATCAAACATATGTGTACTTTCATTGAGTGACTTTTTTCCCATTGCTGTGTTTTTTTTTTTGTTGGCATAGCTATCCGTACCTTGGCGTACAGAAGCTTAACCAAGCTGCGGATAGATTTTTGACGAAGTGTATAAGTTTACGTTTTCCTTACTCTTGGTACATGCATTATACAGGGTGTCCCAAAAGTTAGCGTCGAAACGAAAACGGTAGATAGGGTAGGTGGTGACAGTTATCAGAAAAATAATAAAAAAATCGCAGCCATATATTTTGTGAGTTATGGACATTTGAAAAAAAGTCGAAAAAATGGTCACCCATGTGCCGTGACTACAAATCTTAAGTTTTCTCATTTTTTTCTTTTGTTACGGAACCTTGAATAACCCTGCTACCAAATGCATAAAAAAATTTTAACTCAGCTGCATCAGTTTTAAAGCAAAAATTACTTTTTTGCCCAACTAAGTACTAAAAAATTTTACATGACTCTAGTTCAATGAACCGTAGTGTAAAAAAAATACACTACGATGCTTCGGCAAGTTACCTTAAAAGTTGGTGTGTTCAATTCTCTTTTCAAAAAGGTATAACATTGTTGAGAATATTCCATAAATAACCGAGATAAAATTTTTTTCTTAAGAAATCCGACTTTTTTATTAGGTAATTTGTCCATATTTTTTAAGTTTTGTACCCTTTCAGAACCTTTCAGAATACAAAAACTTAAATAAATTAATAAATCACCCTAATTTTCAACAGTGAGATAGCACGGTGGTAAAGCATTCGCCTAGAGTCGATCTTGTACTGTGGAAGATCGGCTTTCACAGTGTTTTTAATTCGTAATCCGAAAGTTATAAGTAAACAAGTATTAAGTTAGCCAGTAAGGCCATTAACACATCGATAGCTCAGTGGTAGTGGCGTAGGACCGGAGAGCTGAAGGAACGGCGTTCGATTCCCAGCTGGGTCAACGTATATTTGGAGGTTTTTTTTAAAACTAAGAATTTTAAAATATCATTCGCGTGGCTTCAGAGCATATGCAATCGGGTGATATAGCGGGGACATCGAAAGGTGCCCCAGCTACAACAGAAAAAAAGCCAACGGCAATCAAGCCAACGGCAACAACAGCCGATATGGGATGAAGAAACAAGAGGAGAAGGCGGATCTTTGCGAAGCCGAACCTGCCGAACCATCCGAAGCGTCGTTCCAAAGACCCTTCAGCCGAGCTGCCTGCTGAAGAGGGGGAGACGGCGGCGCGAATAGCGAAAATCGAAGCGGCAGCTAAAATTCATCAACAGATGAAGCCACATCAAGAAGATGAGGAGTTAAATTATATGTCCGAGGGGGGAGAAGGGTATTTCATTTCGGGCAATAGCAACAATCTTCTAGGTCTGACATCATCAGAGCCGTCATCAGACGAAGACGATGAGGAGGAGCAGACCCTCCAAATAAAAATCAGCCAGTTTGAGAGGCAAATGGAGGCCCTTAAACAAGAAGTTGCGCCCCTGCTTCAGCTCTTGAAAGAAAAGCAACAAGCGCGCAGAGCCAAAGACAAACAAGAGTTCGCCGACAAGGAAGCCGCTAAAGCAGCCAAAGCAGCGGAACAACAAAAACAAGAGCAGCTTCGATTGCAGCAACAGCAAGTCCCTGAACCTCAGCGACAACAACAAGCTCCAAAGCAAAAGCAGAAAGCTAAGCAAGTTGCACAAAAACAACAACTACAGCTGCCCGTCCAAGTGTCAGAGCAGCAGCAAGAACAGCAGCAACAACAACAAAAACAGCAACAGCAAAATAAACAGCAACAACAACAACCAGCAGAGGCAGATAAGCCCAGCGGAAGCAAGCCGCAGGTGCGGACTCAACAGCAGCAGGCCCCGGAGCAGCAGCGAGGGAGAGTACACCAGCAGCAGGCACAGAAAATTCGTAGCACAAAGGAAAACGTGCCACCCATCAATGTTTACAAAATGGAGCTAGAGGACACCATAAAGCTATGTAAGTCGACCATTGGCGAAAAATTTTATATTAAAAGATTAAATAGTAATAAACATGCGATCCACTGCAATACAGTGGACGATCATAAAAAAATTAGAATTTTGTTAAAAGAAGAAGGTGACATGCTTCAATGCGTGCGCTGCCAAAGGTTCGGCCATGCCGCAGCCAACTGCGAAATGCAGTCGCGCTGTGTAAAGTGTGGAGAGAACCACAATAAGGGGGGGTGCAAACTCGGGGAGGAACGGGTCGAAGATAAGGCCCAGCTAAAATGCGCAGTCTGCGGAAGTGTCAGGCACCCTGCTAATTATCGGGGCTGTCCGAGGTTTCAGCAAATGAAGCAACAGAAAACGGCGAAGCAGGCTGTCGTTGAAAAACGTCCAGAAGGACGTGCTCCGATTGTCAACCCAAGCATCTCTTTCGCCCAAATGGCGCAAAGAGCAATGCCGAAGGTGACACAGAAGCCACCAAAGGTTGCACAACAGGCCCCCGCGCCTAAAGCACCGGCGGCAGAATCAGAGGTTTTGACCTTGTTACTGAGCATTCAAGCACAGTTAACAGGGCTTCAAAGCCAGATAAGGGAGCAGACAGTGAGGGTAGATCATATCTACACTCAACTGCCTAGCTTAACGCAACCTAGGTCGTAATGGGCGCGCTGTCAGAGAGGCCCCATAGGATCCTAGCTGTGAATGTAAATTCACTGATTAGGGTCGAACGTAGAGCTAACCTTTTCCAATTGTTGAAAGATCTATGTCCCGATGTGTTTATGGCTAGCGAAACTAAGCTAAACGAGAAACATAAACTGACAAATACTAATTACAATATCGTAAGAAGAGACCACTCAAGGAGGCGGTGTTGCAATCTTCATACGTAAAGGCATTAGTTATAAGGTAATATACAATAGTGAAGTGCAAAAATTTCGATCGCTTGAGGTGTGCATTGTATGCATCTCTCTTCAACATGGAAAGCGGGTGTATGCAGTCGCAGCTTATGCGCCAGAAGCATCTCAACCAGCTGACTTTATGGCAGAACTCGAAAAACTTTTTCAAGTCCTACGACTGAATTTGGAGGAAAACTATATCCTCATGGCCGGTGATCTGAACGCCAAACACCAAGATTGGGGAAATCAAATACAGAATCAGCGGGGTTATCATCTGTATAATTGGATGAGTCGAAACAATATTGAATATAGGGTTGATCTGCTGGCTACTGAAAGGCCATCGTTTCCAAGAAGCGGTTCTTTTCTGAATTTATTGCTTCTAGACTCAAGACTGACAATAACAGACTCTGTGGGCCAACACCCAAGAAACTGCCTTTGTACAATTGAGTACGACAGCGACCACTGCGGACTCGCCGCCGCAATACAGCTTCCGAACGAGCTTGTGGAATTGGAGGAGTATGTACCGGAGCATTCTTACAACTACGGTAAGATGCGCTGGCCACGCTTCACCAACGCCTTAGCAAGAGAACTGCGTTCGAATAACATAGCCCCTCCAAACGACAGAAATGTGTCGAAAGTGAGATCGATGGTTATCTCCAACAGATGGACGATACCATCCAACAAACGATGAACAGAACGATACCTAAATACAAAGAACGTGACCAAAATAACGTTTACCGTAACGCGACTATTGATGCACTTCACAGACAAAAAAGCGGACTATTGACAAGACTTAAACGTTTATACCGGCGATTTACCGACCCACACGATATGGAGATTAGAACACTGAAGTCGTCGATCAAAAACATCAAAGAAAATTATAGGTTGTCTATTAATCAGTATTGGGACAAAAAAATTCGGGCCGTTAGTACTAGCGATCCGAGTATGTTTCCGCAGATTAATAAGATTTTTAGATGGAATGATCAAAACTAGCTTCCGTGTCTTATGCTTCAGAGAACTGTGGAAAACAGAGACGTACTTCTGACAGCAGGCATAAATCCAGGGGAAGCCATCTTGGACGACGACCTCTTTATAATCGAAGATCCGTAAGAGAAAGTGGAGGCGGTGGGTGCTGCCTTCCAGCAAGTGTACAAGGTAAATGCTAGCATTAACCCGAACCACGACCTGGAAAACAGGGCCCTCCTTCATCACTTCTATCTACGTAATGATATTACGCAATGGCGATCTGAGAATCGCGGTTTTACCGGGTTTAATGAAGAGCACTTGGCAAACGCCCTCATCGCCGAGCATGCTGGGGCTAACACCCAGTCAGCAGGAATCGATGGTATATCCAATATTGTACTACGACATCTACCGCCAGAAGCTATTGACATTTTTGCCACTCTGTTCAACAACGCTTTGAATAATGCATATTATCCAAAGCGTTGGAAAACAGCGGTGGTACATCCTCTACCGAAAAAGGGAAAGGACAACTCGAATCCGGCAAATCCCCGGTCGATAAGTGTCCTTCCAAGTATCAGCAAGGTATTTGAAAAAGTTATCAATAGGGCTCTGTCTCAGTGGGCTGAGGACAACAATATCATACCGGATAATCAATTCGGGTTTAAGGCAGGACATGACACTAAACATACTGCGTCTAAACTTGTATCTGATATTCAGTGGAACAAATCTAAAAAACAGTGCACGGGTGCCTGTCTTGTTGATTTGGAAAAAGCTTTCGACACCGTTTGATTAGAAGGTCTCTATCTAAAATTAACAAGGCTTGGTATAAGTAAACCACTTTTATATATGCTTTATGACATGCTCAATGGTAGAACGTTTGTTGTCAAAAGTGGCAATGTAACTTCTACTGGAGTTTTTAATATTAAAAATGGTCTTCAACAGGGAGCGGTGAACTCACCGATTCTCTTTAGTATTTACACCAGCGATTTGATAGGAAGTCTAAGTGAGGCAATTGCGTATGCCGACGATCTAATTGCGTACAGAACAGCTCCAAAAGTTGAGGTCATCAGAATTCTCTTGCAACGTGACTTTGACAAAATTCAGCGATATTGTGATGACTGAAGGTTGAAAAGGGTTGGGGTCGAAATTCTGTATGGGCCAAAATTCGGATTCCAAAATTCTGTATTCCAAAATTCTGTATTTTAAAATTCTGTAAATTCAAAATTCTGTATTCTAAAATTCTGTAAACACAAAATTCTGGATTTCAAAATTCTGTATTCCAAAATTCTGTACTCCAAAATTCTGTAAATGATAAAAGAAAAACTGTTTTGATAATGAAAAAAGTGCGCACTTTTTTCATTATCAAAACAGTTTTTCTTTTATCATTTACAGAATTTTGGAGCACAGATTTTTGATATTTTATATGCAGAACCTTGAAGCAGTTTGCGTTCGACAGCTTAAGTTAAGTGTTATGAGTTAATCGTGATATAAAATGAATTCAGAAAAATGGAAAATATTAAATTATTAAAACCTAATAAAGGAAAGGATAAGTTGTGTGTCGATGGTTTTATGTTTAATAACGAAGAAAGAACAATTTACAAAAAAAAAGTGCATGACAACTCCATTCGAATTTTGTCGAAAAAAATTGAATTTTTTGAGAAAAATGAAATTCAAGCCAACAGAACATGAAAATCTCGGAAAACTTATCGGAAAATGGAGCGCTTAATTCAAATAAGTCGAACATTCAATTATTTATGTACAATTTTTTCGAAAAAGTGGAATTTTTTGAAAAAAAAAAAAAAACAAATTCAAGTTGGTAGAACATGAATTTGTATGGAAAATGAAAATATTTTTTTTTAATGTAAAATTTTTTCGAAAATTGGGTACTTAACTCAAAGCTCTTAATTATTCAAGATAATTTCAAAAAAAAAAAATTTCGACGATCACAGAAAAAAGCACTTGATATAATTTTGGGGTACTTGCTCTGCTTACTTGAGGGACATGTTTTAATGTAGAGATTTAGAATTACAGATTTTTTAAAAGCAGAATAATGGATTTGCAGAATTTTGAAAAATAAAATTTTGGATTAACAGAATTTTGAAATACAGAATAATAGAAAAGCAGAATAATGGAATACAGAATTATGTTCATGAAGAATTTTTTCTTCAGATACAGAATTTTGCTAATACAGAATTTTGGAATACAGAATAACGACCCGTTCCCGGTTGAAAATTAACTTTCAGAAATCAGAAACGATTCTATTTAGGACTCCCTTGGCTAGGGCCTCAGGGAATACGCGAAGGAACTGGCGGAAGCTGGCGATCGCTGGACCACACGGACCTTGGCATCTTGCTAGATCAATTTCTATATTTCAATAAACATATGGATGCTGCTCTGGCTAGGGCTAGGGGAGCCTTTGATCTGACGAAACTGCTGTTTTATAGCAGTCGGCTTGACACCAGGGTTAAGGTGATTTGCTACATGGCCCTAATCCGGCGGATGATTGTCTATGGATGCCCTGTGTGGTTCAACGTTGCTCCAACTCAAATGGAAAAGTTTCGGGTGTTTGAGAGGCAGTGTCTTAGACGTTGCCTTGGTCTGCACAGAACACCTGAATCTGATTACACGCATTACTATTCCAATGAGGTTTTATACAATAGGGCCAACATAAATAGAATTGATAACTTTATGCTGAAGCTTGTTCGTGGCCACGTTTCAAGAGCGATGGCCTCTTCAAATAGCTACATTTTTGGAGCTCACTACCCTAACGACGAATACTTCAAGAGTGTGTGTTTAAGCGGCTATATTCCGCCTGAGGCGTTCCTCTATTTAGATAGTCCGGGGCTTGTACAGGATAGATTGGCAGTTCCGCTAATCTACCACGTCGGGCGAAGAACCGTGGACAGGCGACTGCTGTATGACAGGGACATCCTCGCATTAGGCGGAGAAGGGCGTCTTCGGTTCAGTAGGACTGTGTTCGATCGGGACCGAAGAGATAGGGTAAGGCAGGAGAACCAGTTTTGGTGGCTTCATAATAGTGTAAATCGTTAAAGTGGTCTTTGTTTCTTTCTATGCCTTGGCCGGCTTACATAGTTTTAGGTGTTTAGATTTAAGTAGGGACAGTCGGGGTGGCACAAAAAGAAAAAACAAAAAAAAAATTAAAAAAAATTAAAAAAAAAAAATATAAAAAAAAAAAAAATAAAAAAAAAAAAATACAAAAACAATACAAAAAAATACAAAATTGCTTGCTGTGGCTGTTCTAGTTTTTAAGTAGTTTAAGTAGTTTTAATAAGTTTTTAAGTAGTTTAAGTAGTTTAAATAAGTTTTTAAGTTTTAACCCTCTACTGCATGAATTAATATTAGCGGAAGAAAAAATTAAAAAAATGCTTTACATGGGTTCTTTGGGTTGTTTCAAAACTATTTTCATTAAAAAAATTTGTTTAAATTAATTTGTTTAAAAAATTTGTTCATAAGCCAAATTTGGCTTCGTATGCATTAAGGGGTAAGAAATTTTACTAATTTTATTTATTCAGATTATGTAAAGAATGAAATTAAAAATATCAAAAGATAAATATTTATCATTTAAAAACATAATAAAGCAAAATAAATACATAGCATTACAAAAATTTAAGAATTAATTCATATTTGGCTCATTTTAAGCCATGGAACCGAGAAAAGCAATTTGTTTTTTCCGTTATATATATTTTTTCTGGTTCACATTCTTTCCACTGTCGAAGTAAGTCTTGCTCAAACATTTTCACCCACTCCCAGGTCTTAAAAAAACTAAAAAGTAATAAAATGATTGAAATATTATTATAGGTGAGCCCCCTTCCCCCTAAAATTTTTGTGGTTACGCCCCTGGAAATGGGGTTAACATAAGAAAAATTTCTCTAAAAGCGAAGGGGCTCCATTTCAAAATAAAAATGTAAAGGAACAAAATTTTCCAACAAAAAATTTTTACAAATTGTGTAGATTTACAACCCCTTAATGCATACGAAGCCAAATATGGCTTCCGTACATTTTGCCCTCCCAAGACCAGGCCAATAATTTTTTTTCAATAAAAATTGGTTCATAGCATACACAATTAGACAATCGATCAAAAATAAATTTTTAATTCCACTTTACTTTCCAAACAAACGCAGTAATTAACACTTAAAGTATGAATATATTCTACGCTTTCGATTTCTATGCACACGACTGATCGACTCACCTGTGATCATAAAATACACCTTTATTTTGTGTCGGACACACGAAAAAATTATCTCTATAGGTTCTCAGAAACACAAAGAAGAGGATTGTATTGAATCTTTACCATTTTTTGTGACAGAGAAGAGAAAAGTTCATACAAACAGACAAAACCATATTTGGCTTCGTATGCAGTAGAGGGTTAAAAGCGATATTTTAATACCAAAGAGGCTACCTCCACTTGCACGACCTTTAACATTATTTTTTATTGCTGCTTTCCAAACTAATTTAAAATTTCTAAAATAATTTGAAAATTTACTTGCCTATGTTATCTTCTGTTACATGAGTTTCATACAAAAACAGCAACAACAAATGAAAAGATATATTTTATTTAATATTTAATTTAATATTTAATATTGTATTTATTGTAATTTCTTTTGCTACAAAAACATTAAAATAAAAAAAAAAACAATTTCAGTAAAAAAAATTAATACAGGATTTTTTTTAGGTTAGAAATGTCAAATATATTCGATACTCGAGTATCGATCGATGTCTAAATGCCGGAAGTCATTCGTTCCGACTTCGCCTCCGTTTTCTCGGAATGGAGATTTTCACCACACTAATACATATGCAATCGACTTCGCGGTGATTATAATTTCCATACTAATTTGAGCCGCCTTCGGACCAGTTTCTGATCCGAGGTAGGACTCAACTCCGCCTCAGGCGGAGCGGATTTGGACCGAGGTCGGACTTGTTTGCTTGAAGGGCACCATTCGTTTGACAGCTCGGAAATCTAGTTCGCCAAACATTTCTCGAAGTTTGTTCTCCCCGTCTTCATTTTCGTATTTAAGTTCATTATTATAATTTAAATAAAAAGATTTGCTGGATATTATCAAAGATTTGTTTTTTAATTGAACTGCTTCAGTTGGTTGTTTTATTTTAATCGCTTTTCTGTAGCCAAGGAGGATTCTGCGTTTGTGTTGTTGTTGCTTTGAAAAATCACGTTGAACAAAGACACCTGTACCTTTGAGCTTTGCAGAGTTCCGCAACATATTTGATGTAATTTTGTTGGAGCCAGTATCAATTTTATACTTCATAACTGAATTATTTTCGATTAATTTGACGACATCCAACATTTGCCGCGCTTCTCCTAGCCGCAGACTTGTGACTCCTTCGATCTTTTCTTGAGGGTCAGCGATATTAAGCATCTGGCCTCGAACCCAGGCACGTAGCCAGGGGGTAGGGGGCTTGGGGGACTCAAGCCCCCCCCTGAAATGATTTCCACTTTACAAATTTTAATAATGTTCTACGTATTTTTGTTTTTTTTTTTTTTGTAAAAAAGGCTAAAAATTTAATTTAGAAACAGTTACGTCCATAATTTACTTTAAATAGGTGTGTTTTTATATAACGAATGGGATTAGTTGGACAAAAAAATCGCAGTTGAGGCTAAGCAGTTTAATGCAACAACACCTTAGCCACTCGATTTAGCTAGGCCCGAGAGGCTAAGGTGTTGTTGCATTTAACATGCAAATTGCTTAGCCCCGGTAGTGTTTTTTGTCCAGTTTAGCCCAGTCGCGGTCGTAATAGAAAAAACACTTTCAGCCCTATTTATAAACTTATCATAGACAGTTCATAGCATTCATTGTAAACAGAAAATTGTTATTTATAAACTTTATGCAACGTTTAATAGAAGTTGTATAAGCTAAACGTGTTTTTAGGTTGTTTAGAGCCTGAATAAGAATTTATTTTGCTTAAATGTCATTTGAACTTCACATAATTTTCTGAAAAAGAAAACAACAATGATTTGTATATATTTTTTTTTTTCATTGAAGAATTAATTTTTTGACAATTTGAAATCAACTAAAACAAAAAATAAGAAATTTTTAGATTTTTTCCTGATATAATTTCCAGATTTATTATAATAAATTATTTGACATTGAGAACTTTCACTCACGTTTTTGTTTGTTTTTTGCTTATTTTCGAATCAGATGGAATTATTTTACTGACAGATGGAGTTGTTTGTCGTGCTTAAAAGTACTACTTTTCCATTTTTAGTACTTATTTGGACACAAACCTAGCATAATTATAATGGCTAAGAAAATATTTTATAAATAGAAATTTATGAAACGTTGCATAAAGGCTACATAAAACTTTATGTATTGTATAACTATGCAGCCGTTTAGAGCTGTTTAGTGAAATCTAATAAATAAGGCTGTTTATGTCTAAAACATAATGTAAGTAGGCACTACTATTACTACTACATTTAAGTAGGCGGGGGCTCGTGCCAAATTTCAATTTTTAAAAATCTATTTTGATAGTAGGTACCTATCAGAGATCCAAATGAGTATGTTCGAACCTGTTCGAACAATTTCAATTTTTTAAAATGATCGTTCGTGCTCGATCATTTTCTCTCTATACTCGTAAATCATCTTACTCATAAACAAAAATACTCACAAACAAAACCACACAAATTGTTTGAACTCATGAGTATACTCGATCCTCAATACCCACGAACAAAATTACTCGTAAACAGATTGACTGTTCATAAACACTAGGCTTTACTCGAATTGATCGAAAGTGATTGAAACGTTCGAGCGTGATCGAAAAATCATGAACACTTTGAACAATGAAAACAACTACTTCCAATTTCAACCTCCTCTAGGTACCATAAATTCCATATGGAATACAAATGGGGTAGTGGGGAATGCCCAGTTAATTTGTGCAGGTAGGTGCGTAGTAGAAACCTATCCCTAAAAAATATGCAATAATGCGATTTGGGATGATTGTTTTTAAAACAAAATTACTATTTTTTCGGGTAGGTATATTGGGGAAATTACAAATCAGCATGAAAGGGTTAAAGGGAAAGTTATGAATGAAATATTTTAGTTCAAAAGCTGATTTCTAATAAGGTATGGGGGACTTTTGGCGAAATAAAAAATCAAAATGGTGATACTATACCAAACTTTGTGGCATGCAGATCGTACAAAAAACGACGAACCTTTTGAGGCACAGATGTTTTAAAGAAACCTTGCCAAATATAAACAAAGAAGTGATTGTGTCGATGGCCGATAAGAAAGCAGTTTTTGATGTGTCCGTGAAGCTGTGCATTGAAGATATTAGACCGTTTTCTACTGTAGAAGGCTCTGGAATGCAGGCATTTGTTAAAGAGTGTATAAAAATCGGTGCTAAATACGGAGAACATGTTAACTTGAAAGACATGCTTCCCACTGGAACAACCATAAGCAACAATGTAAAAAATATTAAAAACAAATTAGTGGAAATAGTCAAAACAGAACTCGGTTTTGTTAAAAACTTTTCGGCAACAACAGATTTGTGGACTGACAGCTTTAAATTGAGATCCTACCTGGCGCTTACTATTCATTACATAATAAATGAAAGTTTATTTGAACGAGTATTGGCTGTCGATGAAATTGAAGCACCATTGTCAGGAGAAAATATTTTTGACAAAATAAAAACTATTTTCTTGGAATATGGAATCACAGACAACATAAATTATATTCGTTTTGTTACTGACAGAGGATCCAATGTCATCAAAGCTTTGGAAAATAATCTTCGTTTCAATTGCTTCGGTCATCTTTTACACAATGTTTTGGAGAAAGCGAGTGCTGAAACACCTCAGATGAAACATTTTTTTGAAGAATGCAAGCACATAAAATCTTGAATTGTATTCCCGCAACATTCAGCAGCGTACTAGGCTTATTGCTTTATCCGAAAAATTTGAAAAAATTTAATTTCCAACCACGGTTTTCTTGTTTTCCGTACAAAGTATTTAAAATATTGAATACAAAAATCAGAGAATGTGCAAATACGGGACAATCACGGGACAAATTACAAAATACGGGGCACTTATACGTCACGGGTTTCTTAAATAAAAACCCGGGACAAGCTGTAAAAATACGGGACAGTCCCGGGTAAACCGGGACGGATGGTCACCGTAGTTATAGTGGTTGTCGGGCGAAGTACCAGACACACTTAGACCCTTATGGTTCCATTGTGATAACACAAAAGACTATGCAAAATTCTCATGATGGATTAAGGACCCACAGCCATTATGTGCATCTGCTTATAGATCTTGTTAGCTTTTACCAAATTGTCTGGTTTATGAATGTTTTTTGTGAATACATCTTACCACAACATGCATTTAAAGTATGCGTTTTCAAGTACATTTTATTGTCAGAAGGAAAGATTTACACCGTTTTCAAACTAAACTTTTTCGTATCGTGGAAGGAAATTCAATCATGAGGTCCCTACACACCATCAATGTTGCCTGTCAATTTTACTTGAACGAGTCTCGTTTCAGGTAATATTGATCGTTCGCAGGGCCATCAATGTTAGTCACATTGATGAGAATTAAAAAAAATTGAGTTTGGTCAATTTACCTGACAGAATATTGATGGTTTGTTCTGAACATTCAATGTTTACCTTGTACTCGGGATTTTTCAAGTACTTTTATTAATTTATAAACGGAAAATGATTTCTTGCTCAAAATAAAGTCGAAAAACTATATAAATAAAGAGTTAAAACTAAGTTAAAGCTATATTATTTTCAATGTTAACTGATACGTGTGGTGACTATATTTTTCATCAATTTTACCTGACAGAAAAAGACGTCAATAATAAATACTTGACAAAAATAACTGATCGTGTGTAGGGCAGTATATGGTATCGTTTTTTTTTTACGTATCATCCTTAGTTCATTTTTAGTGCACTTGGCTCAGCAAGAATTTCACATCTTATACATTCAAATCAAAGACCCATCCAAGATGGAAATTATTTTATGATATGTATCAACAGATCCACATACCTTACCTACTTAATGGCTGGGCTTTTTTTGGCATTGCTATCCGTATCCGCAGTTGGCGTTTACATGCATCACAAAAACAACACGCAGCTTTCGATAAGAATAAGAGTTAAACCAAGCTGCGGATAGAATTTTACCGAACTGTATAAGTTTACGTTTTCCTTTCTCTTTGTGCCTGCATATATGTACATTTTTGTTCAATGTTAATATGTAGGGAATCCTAATGGGAATAGCTTTGCCAAAAAAACACGCCTAATGATGGGTGTGGGTTCTTAGTTCATCATGTACATTTTCCATAAAAACAAGCAAAGCGGCATTTAAAAAATAATTTTAGGTTATGGCTTATTTGATGCTGAGTCTAATGGAACTAAAACCAAGACAATTTGACTCCTCTGAAAATAATTTTACGTGAAAGAATACTACATAATTTGAAATTACGAATCGTCATATAGCTTTTATTACAGTTAGCATGCCCAATCTTTAACTTATACATAGCAAAATTGTTCACCACATTTTGAAAATAACCCAGGTTATGTATTCAAAATAAGCTCCGAAACATGAGTACCTCGGAAATCGAAAATATTTTGAGGAATTTATGCGAATCTTTGAGATTGTATATTTCGCGTTTGGTGAATGTTTGAAAAATTTTGTTAATGTTATTTTGTTTATTTGAGTATTGTTGTTAAACGTATACCAAAAAAATTTAAATTTATAAAATTATATATTATGAGTTATTAAAATTTCTTTGATAAATGGCCAACAAAAAAAAATTTAATTTTTAAACTTAATTTAAAAAAAAAACATTGAAAATCATATCGATAATTTTTTTATATTATTTTGCCTTAGGCCTATAATTAATATTGGCAAAGTTTGGTCTGCTTCTGTTTGCGATTACCAGAGATATTCACATTTATGTGCTACGAGTCAAGTACTCAAAATAATTCATTTTTTGAGAAACAGCTTCAAGGGGATCACAAAAATGAAAAAATCGATGTTTTTAATAATTTTTAAGTAATTAAAAATATTTTAAATATTGTTTTCAACAAGAAAAAAATTATATTTTTCTGCATACTAAATTTTCAATAGACCCGGCCACGCTCTATCTACTGTGTATTATAGAGTATTTACCAACCTCGCCGATATAAGAATTTACGAAAATTTATTTCAAAATTTGAAAGCGATTGACAAAAAACTATTCGAGATTTGCTATGAAACGCAAATAAACATACGATTTTTTTGTATAGAGAAGATAAACAAAACAAGTTGACTTCAACTTAAGATTCCTCAAAGTAGAAAAAAGATATTGAAAAGATTTAAACGGGCTATAAATGAAAACATTTAGTTCTTGTAAGAACTGTCACAAATTTATTTAAAATAAATCACCACGTTCAAGAACATAACCTCAAAAACTGTTAAAAAACGACATTTCAGATTTTCTAACGGGAATATTTTAAAAACGTGATATGATAGAATTTTTCGGATTCGAGTTCAGCACACCAAAAACCTTACGAAAAGTATATTTTTGTTTTTATAACAAAAAAATGGCTTCTTCAATAAATGTTAATTTCATAAATTATACTAAAAAAAAGTAATATTTATTCCTGCCATAAAAACACAAAAAAAGATATTAAAACTCCAAAAACTTAGTTGCAAGTATTTATGATAAACCTTTGTATGGGCTCGACACACTGTGCAGTGTATTGAATTGAGCGGAAGTAAATGAAGAGGATTTTTTGGATCTGTTTTATTCTGGTGAAGTGTGAATTAATTTTCTTTAGTGGTCATGTGACATCGATACCAGCCTTTATAAATTATTTTAAAGTGTAAACTAATTATTTTATTGACACATTTCTTGAGTAAATAAATAAGCGGAACTTGTATAAATACTTTTTTAAAAGTTTTGTGAGTTATTTATTATTTAAATTTGAAAATTTTAAGAAGCGATACGCAAATTGAAACAATCACTTTCACAGCAATGTTCACTTATTTTCATCTATTAATTTCATATTTAATGTCACAGTCATGATAAAAATTGTATTCAATGCGTTTTTTTAAACTTTTTTTTCACAAATTTTGACTTTGAAATCGGTTATTTCGAAAACCATTGATTAAAATAACTTGATTTAAAAATTAGATTTAAGTGTAGAATTTTGGCTTTTGAAAAAGGTATCATTCATAACTGTAAGTATTGCCGTTGTGTCATTATTTTTCACCGCCTTAGTTATCGAACACTTGCCATCTTTTCAAATTAAATTTAAATAAAACAAATGTAACTTTTATGTATGTACCAAACTGACTCTCTTTTTATTTAAGAAAAACCACTCTCGAACACTATGAACATTTCCTTTCCAGTTTGAGAAAATTCGATCACATTGATCCTGAACGATCATTTTACTCGAACAGAAAAACTATCGTTTGAACTCGTTTTTTTTTTCAATTCAATTTTGTTTTATTGAACATACTATTAATTGACTTAAGCTTAACTTATTTCTAATTAGATACATTGATAGATATAAAATTTGTTGACACATATGGGTCCTAACCTTATACAATGGATAAAAGATAAAATATAAATAAATATAGTACATGAATAGACTTAATTTAACAAGTCTGCTGACTAGGTTATCCTCGGGGTGTTCCGTCCCGGTTGTCCAGTCGTTTGAACTCGTTTGAAATGTAGGATTACTTACGACTTACGAGTCATCATACTCGTAAACAGGAAAGCGTAATAATTGATTTTGTTATTTTTACTTAAAAGTGCAATATAAAAGTAACAAGTGTAAGTTTACTATTGTGTTTGATGTATGAAAACAAATTTGTAACCTATGTATTTATTAATGTTAATAAATATTCCTTTGCCATCACCTGATGATGTTCATAGACATGAAAGAAACGTCGTGACAACAATACATTTGTTTCATTTGACCTGACCTGAAGCTCGTAGCTCGTTTCATAAGTTAACACCATAGTGTTGATCTGCTAAAATATTTCGAAGTGGGTAAATTCCCTCTTAAACTAGTCTGACTGACATTGAAGCTTATGCGACCGAAAAAGGATAAACATGAAATAGATCCATTCATTATTCTAGTTAAAAACTTCCTAACATCAGTGACCGGTCATTCCAATTATAAGAGCAATTTGAGTAAATCTAAGGTCATTTGACTAAATCCTTCTTATATCTTAGTTTTGTTGTAGAAAAAATGAAATATCTATTTATATATTGGAATACAAAAAAAAAACCTAAACAGGTAAAGCTCTTTTTTTTTAAATTCCCTGTCAGATTTTGAACCAAACCCCCTCGAAACGAAATCCCGGCTACGGGAATGTTTACGAACAACCAAATTTGTGTCTTATTTAATTGTAATAGTAAATTTTGAGTTACAACTCGTAGCTACGAACATACTTGATTAAGTATGATATGAAATTTTTTGCATTTATCCTCACACCTCACTACCCAATCTCTACCAGTAAGCTTTAAATCAGCTTAACAGAACGTTTATTCTCCTTTTGTAGCGCTGCTGGTGCTAGGTATTCTAAAGGAACAAGTCAGTAATATTTTTACATGTCATTGGTATGAAGATTGAACTGTACACTTTATTGTTTCTCGATTCATATTCATAAACTTTCCTTTAATTTGCACACGAAATCTACCCCCTTTGGTTCTTTGGTGTTCTGAAGCTGCATATCAATTGCATCGATTTCCATACATTTTGAACTAAAACTACCGTCAATCCAGGATTTTTGATTGTGGCTATTAAGCGAACGTGACTGGAAAAAGTAATAAAGAATTTAACCTGGTCTTCCAAAAAAATTCCAGAAATGCATCAAAGGGTCGTCTGTCTTCCTCATCAGATGAAACATGAAGTAGCATCAGATGCTATTCTTGATTAACTGTATCGTTCATAGACAAATGGATAGGTTAAAAATAAATGATTGCTATTTCAAGGAATTTTTATAAATTGGTTTAAGGAAAAATCCAGTCATAATAGAGATTCTCCTGGACACACTCGCATAGAGCTAAATATTGGTAGAGACGTTTGATTCATGGTGCCGTGAAATAACGCCGAATTTCAAAATTTGGTCTTATTTCTCTTTCTGAAAGTGAAACAACACGAACACCGAATTTTGATGTTTGGTTTTATTTCACCATGACAAAGTGGATTAACGCCGATTCGGCATTATTTCACTTTTTCAGTGAGCCTAATGCTGCTAAGTGGAGCTAAGGAATATTTTCTATGTTTGGTATTGAAATGCCATATTTGTTGGCACAGGAACATAAGGCCCATGGACATAACGGCCACTTTTTATTTGTGGGGCTTAAGTACCACTTGATTGAGACATAAACCCCAAATTAAATGTGGGGCTCATGTCAAACTTATCTAAGTTGGATATAAGAGGTGGGCGTTATGTCTCACTAACAAAGGATTAACAAATTATAAAATTATATCCCAACTGGATATGGCTTAGCTACATAATGCGATTTTGGACTTATGTCCCACCTTATTGGCACATATCTAAGTCCATCCAATAGTGTATCCAATCAAGGGGATTGCAGAAGGACATTTTGCCCCCAGCCCCCAAAACATACTTATACGCCTCGATACTGGGTATTATTATCGTATTTATGTGCATACCAAACAACAAAGATATGTTTGTGCTATGACTTGGCAAACGCGAAGCGGAAAAAAAAACTGTTTACATGAGAATCTATTTACTTTCAGAACCAAAACACGAAGCAGAAAAAAATTTGCCCGAGGGAGAATCAATTTTGAGGTGTGAAAATAATCACACCTCAAAATTGGTTCTCCCGTGGGCAAATTTTTTTTCCGCTTCCTATTTAAACTTCATAAAAAAATTAACAAAAAAAATTTTGTCTCTACGACACTTCTTTGTTCTGTATATAGTATATGTACATATATTTATACAGGGTGGCCCACAGTCACCGCCTTAAATGGAAACCATGGGTTCCTGTGGTAATTTGAAGTCAAAAAACTTGAAACGTAATTTTCGCGCTTTCGTCCCATTTTAAAGTTGTGACGGGTTTTTAAGACTTATGCTCTCTTTTCCCTTGATTGGCTTTATTTTGCCAAACTATAGCCTAGTACGCAGATCGGGAAAAAACAAATTTTATCTCTACAATTTTAATCTCTACAGAACATTTTTTAATCCTGCGCAAAATTTTGAAGTTGGAGAAATTACCTAGGGTAAACTGCCCAATCATTGGCACTTTAAGCGAATGTCACACCAACTTTAGTTCGCAGTTTTTTTCGTATAGCATAAAACTATAACACTGGTTTACAGAATTAAACTTTTTTTTTGTTGCCGGAACCAAAATATACTTTTCTGAAGGTTTTCGATGTGCTGAACTCGAATCCGAAGTCAAAAAAATTCTAGCAGCTCGCATTTTTGAAATATTACCGTTAGAAAATGCAAAAAAAACGTTTTTTTGACTACTTCGGACGTTTTTGTTTTTCATGTAAGAAATTTTTTTTAAATTAAAATAGTAACGGTTTCTATAAGACCTGTTTTTCAAAATCTGTTTAAATCTTTCCGATATCTTTCGTATAGGCCGAGATATCTTAAGATGAAGTAAGTGTATTTTGCTCAAAAATCATAGAGGATGTAATAACTTTATAATATCTGGACTTACGCGTAATGGAAGAGCGCTACCAGGGTTTCTGGGATACGAATATGATGTCCGACTATTGTTGGTCATTTTCCAAAGTCAGCACACCAGAGGAGAGCCTTAAAACGAAGTTTTTTGGAAACTAATGGTTAATTTATTTTTTTAATTAAAGTTTTTCTAAGTAAATACATGTTTTTTTCTGTTTTATATCTACTTTGCTGAAACTAAGAAACTTGAGCTGATGAAAGTCTTTTAATTACATTTTTGAAAATAAATAAATAAAATAAATAAATATGTAGTCAGCAACAGCTAAAATTTTTTCGAAAACACATGTGCTGCTTGGCTTACCAATGTATTATAAAGTTATTATATCCTCTATGATTTTTGAGCAAAATACACTTACTTACTTAAAAAATTTTCTTACATGAAAAAAAAAACGTCCGAAGTAGTCAAAAAAACGTTTTTTTGCATTTTCTAACGGTAATATTTCAAAAACGCGAGCTGCGAGAATTTTTTTGACTTCGGATTCGAGTTCAACACACCGAAAACCTTCAGAAAAGTATATTTTGGTTCCAGTGTAATTAATACTTTTTTTGTAATTATCAATATCTCGTTTGCTAAGAATACCTATGCCAAAAAAGGTGGGAAGAGTGAATTTTTAAACAAAAAATAAAAACAGTAGCTTAAACTCAAGGTGCTAATCACATAGGGAGTGGCAATAATAGGATAGTTTACCCTAAGTAATTTCTATCTATAGTCTTTTTCTTCTTTCAAATTAAATTATTTTTTTTTTTTATTTGATTTGATTCTGAGTTGTATTTTCCTCGTCTTGACTTTCCAAGTATTTTATTAAAGAGTCACCCTTAATTTTGTTTGAATATTTTTCAATTTTGTTTTATTTTTTTTTCCTTGTCACAATTTTTGCCTGCAGATGCAGAATAATGCTTCGAACATTATTTGTCCGCGCAAAATTAAGTGGAGACTTTTTCTTTACAGCGGCTCCAAATATTTAAATTTTGCGCGTGAATTGCGTACTGCTTTGAAAAATATTCAAGACAAAATTTGTCCCGAGAAAAAATTTGTATGAGAAAAAAAAATTTTCCCAATCTGCGTACTAGGCTTAACCAGGGGCGTACACTCCCTTGGGGCAAGCGGGGTGGCGCCCCGGGGCCCCCGACCGACTCCAGGGCCCCCACTGGAGACAATGCAGAAAAGGAAACTGTTAGCATAAATTGAGTTACGATGTAAATTAAAATGTATTTGAATCACTTCGGATACATTAATTCAGTGTAATGTAGGGGAGAGTGGGGCACATTTGAACACTTTTTGCTTTCGCAGCTGCTTGAACGAAATATGTTCGTGTTCTTGCTTGAACGAAATATGTTCGTGTTCTTGATCTGTAAGGTTTACTAACATTAAACAGTAACATTGAACTTCGATTTCAAATAGCATTTGGTTAGTTAGACGAAATATTTATATTAAGTTTTGATGTTTAACCAATATAGGCTCTGATGTTCAAAAGTGCCCCAGGTATGGGGCAGCTTTGAACATGGAAGGGGCACTTTTGAACAGCAGTACCTATTAGTTTCGTTGTAATGAATAAATAATACTCAACTTATTATTAGTTTTTTTATAAGAACATACACAAACTCAAAATTGATTATTATATCATATTCAAGGAACCAAAAAATAATAAAAACTCTGAAAAAATAACCTTAAAATTTAAACTATAGTTTTCACATTTATTAGTTAAAAAGAAAAACAAAAAACAACAAAAATTCATTTAAACATAACTTAGAAAAATGGAATTCTTACCATTTATGCTTCTCAGAGTAAAGTTAATTTATTTTGTGATCAACCTAGCTACATTTCTAGACATTAAATGCAAATGTTAACAAAGTGGATGTTCTTCATGTACCAGGAACGTTAATTGGTGTAAGCAGCTTGACTTTAATTTCTATACCGCTTAAGCGGTTAGCGGTATATAATCGAGTTCTCATCGAGATCAGTCTAGTACTCGTAGAACTTGACGAATTCAGTAATTTTTTTTTAAATCTTCAATCATATTGTACATATTTCCATTTTTTTCTTTAATTTTGCCCACAATTGGTAGTTTCATTATTCTTTTTATAAGAACATTACGGCTAATTAAAGAAAACACATTAAAGTTTCCTTAAAATGTCTGATACAAACTTTTCGGGGCGGTTTTGAACATGTTCAAAAGTGCCCCAACACACTTGTTCAAAACTGCCCCAACTGTGTCAACGACATTAAATGTTGAATAAATATTTAACATTAATATATTCATTCATAGTTTAAAATTTTATTAAACATTAAAAAAAATTTCATTGCGTTTTGAAACCACGCAACAAATTTTTTTTTAAACTCTTACAACTAAAAAACTGAAATAATGCAAAACCACTATAAAAATCACCTTCGACCTATAAATCTGAAAGATATCTGAGATAACCAACGAAAGTCATTTACGTTTATGGATATGGTGTTGACGGGTTCAAATATCGAATAACTTCTAAAAAAGATTGATAAACTAAAATTTTATATGCAATGTTTAAATGTGCCCCGTTTTCAAAAGTGCCCCACTCTCCCCTATTATGAATTGGTAGCCACACAATATTATATTGATTTAAAAAAAAGGTTACCCCAGGGGCCCCAAAAAAATAGACTGCTTTTTAAAAAGAAAAATTATAATTTTATCTTAGGGCCCAAAAAATATTACTTGAAAAATCTTTGCAACCACAAATAATACATTAGGGGCCCCCAAAAAAGCAAAAAAAGTTTTGTTAATACCAAATATTACTTCAAGTCAATACTTCTGATGGCAGGACAAATATTATTTAAGGATCCTCAAAAGCTATTACTTCAGTGGTTCAAAACAATCAAATGGAAAATTAAATATCAATTCAGGGGCCCTAACATAAATACATCAGGGCCCAAAATAAAAACATTACGTTATTGGTGGCACTCCGAATATTACTTCAGAACAGAGGCCCCAATACCTATTAATTCTTGGCTCCAAAGGCATGCATGCCCTGACTAAACTACTAGTCCTAGAAAAATGGTTTAAACCTTTTTGAAAAGGGTGTTTAATATTGATAAGAACCTTTACACTAAGGCTATATCTAAAAAAATGGCCTCATAAGTCATATACATATACCTACCTTTTTAAAATGAGAAAAAACTTTAACCTTCTTGAGTCGCCATCTAGCGTCAATATAAAAATCTGAAAAAATTAGAGTATTTTTTTTATTATTTAAGCCTTGAGCTAAATTTTAGCCGAGATAAAATTCCCATACAAGTTATCGATAATTTGTATGGGACTCATTTTATCTCGGCTAAAAATTTTCGATAATTTGTATGGGAGCTAAAATTTAGCTAAAATTTTAGGCTTTAGAAACAGTTTTTCCACTTAGGATCTTGATTAAAAATAACGAATACCCTAATGTACATATTACTTCAGAACAGAGGCCCCAAGAACTATCAATTCTAAACTAAACAAATTTTTATTTTAGGGGTCTCTAAATATTTAGTTTTGGCCCCCTAGTACGAGTATTTACTACTTTTATGATAGACATTTTAAGTAAGTATAGCAAAGTGCATTACGAACATATTAAAGCATTAAAAGAAACCTAAAAATAAATAGGCCATACAAAAAAAAATGTATGGCGTATGCGAACTTTTTTTTTGTATCTAAGGGGCCCTCAAATATCAAAGGGGTCCCAAAATTTAGTCTTACTCCAGGGCCCCGGCGACTCAACGTACGCCACTGGGCTTAACCTCAGAAAGCCATATCTTTTTGCTATTTTTTCAATTATTTTGGAGTCATTATTTAATTTACATTTATAAGTTTGAAACCCAAATTTATATTGAATTGTTTGCAAATCAGGGTAACATTGTGGTTTTAAAGCTGATTTTTTGTAATAAACTATTAAGAATATTTAATTGAAACTAATTTTTCTGTGATTTAACTTCATAGGAGACTTACGTTGTTCCTATGGTTTCAAATAGGAATATCAGAGAGCTTAATTATATATGATTTTACAAATAAAACTGAAATTTGCAGTAAAGTAATGCAGTTGTTTGGTTTTGATCACTTTGTGTTATTTTATAATAGATTAAATTATAACCATTCTATGTCAACTAAAATATATGAAAATATTTTGATACAAATTTCCATATTTTTTTTTCCAAATTCACTGCTTATTTGCTTGTTTCTGTTTTTTTTTTTTTATTAAAGTGGAAAAAAAAAATAAACAAATTAAAAAATTGGGTTTGATGCAAAACTGCGGAGAAACGGTTGTCCGCAGAAAAAAAGTTTTTTGACAAACTAAAACTGTAATAAGTTCTTAATTGGTTACAAAAAAATATTAAGAATTGGACATAGTTTGGAAAAGATAATGGTGAAAGTTCTAAATGTAAAAAAAAAATACATTGATCAATTGATGTACGAGTAATCCAAGGGTTAACATTTGTATTTTTTCGGATTATTTTTTGAAAGTTTTTTGATAGTTTTGTTTGTGTGGTTATAAATCAATTCAACAATGATTAATAATAGTAATGAAGGTATCTTCATTAAAAATGGTTTTTAAAAAAGCGGACTTTTTTTGTGGTTGTGTTTTTTATGTCCATTTTTAGTGTATTTGTTTGTGCCTAAAAAAAAAGCATCGTTCTTAACTTTAATAAGTATTTTCTAAAAATGGTCGAAAATGGGTCTTGGGTTCTTTTTTGTTTTATAATCAGTAACGTGTTCTTAAACTAAATCACTAAAAAAATCCTGCTCCAACTTGCAATTCTTTATGAAATTGAAATTTTATGGGATCAAATGCGTTCATCAAAAGTGGTGACTTATTCAAAATATGGCTCGATTGTGAAAATTTAAAACTTTTCGAACAAAATTAAGCAGTTAATAGGATTGGAATAGCTTAATGAAGGAAACATTAAAAACGGTCCAAGAAATATTTTTTTTATTTTAAAAGTGCAGCCTTATTTGCAACATTACATGCAATATCGTTAGCCGTTTTTGAGAAAATTGCAATGTCTCGAAAACTTTTATATTTAATTGGAGATATCCGTTAATATGGAGACATTAAAATAAAATAAAAACGGCTCCTGGAAATCACGTACAAATCGTCTGTACCGAGTTTTTAGCAAAACTACAAATCCGTCTGAGCTCTTTTTTTTTCTAATTTTTCAAACTGAAACTTCAACGGATACAGGGTATAAATATTTTCAGTATAAAAAGTACAATTATTGGCAGTGACAAAGATTGATGCCCCGATCAGAGATCCAAATGAGTATGTTCGAACCTGTTCGAACAATTTCAATTTTTTAAAATGATCGTTCGTGCTCGATCGTTTTCTCTCTATAATCGTAAATCATCTTACTCATAAACAAAAATACTCACAAACAAAACCATACAAATTGTTTAACTCATGTGTATACTCGATCCTCAATACCCACCGACAAAATTACTCGTAAACAGATCGACTGTTCATAAACACTAGGCTTTACTCGAAATGATCGAAAGTGATCGAAGTGATCGAACGTGATCGAAAAATCATGAACAGTTTGAACAATGAAAACAACCACTTCCAATTTCTACGCCCTATAGGTACCTGTTGCAATTAAAGCAGGTTATTTTAATTTTGCAATTGTGGTTCAGAAAGGGTTTATCATTGACTGAGTAAATAAAAAAGTAATTAGTCATTAGGTAACCATACAAATGTGGTAGTGGGGAATGCTCAGTTAATTTGTGCAGGTAAGTGCGTAATAGAATCATATCCTTAAAAAATATGCAATAATGCGATTTGGGATGATTGTTTTTAAAACAAATTACTATTTTTTCGGGTAGGTATATTGGGGAAATTACAAATCTGCATGAAAGGGTTACTGTACGTAAACAGGAAAGCTCGAACATATTTGAGTTGTGTTGATTCTGTTTGTTCGAGATCGTTTTTTCGAGTAAGTACTCGATGTTCGTAAACAATACTCGACTCGTTTGGTTCTCTGGTCCCGATGCACTTATTATTGGCACCCCAGTGCCTACGATTTGAAAGGGAATATTAGACTGAATGCACTTATTTTCGAAAGATCTAAGTGAGTTTGATCTGCTGTCAAAAATTCATGCAAATGTGTTTGTAAACAGAAGTGCTAGTTAAGTTTAAGTTTTTTAGTTCTTTTTTTTCTAATTTTTCTTGCGAAACAAATTAAATTTTCCGTTAAACAACAAAAAAATTACAATAAACAAAGTATGGGATATTGAAAAGTCGACAAAAAGACAACATTTGAGGAACACGGAAGATTGGTCATAAAGTGCATTGTGAAATACATATACTTTTCGATTACATGTCTTAACGTGTATGAGTGCGCACCATGATGGAGTATATGAGTGCGCGGGTTATAAGAGCAGTAAATGCTATCCAAGGACTCAAAAAAACTGGCATTTGTCCATATACCAGCAAGCAGCAGCTAGATAAGGCAATTCCTACCAAAAAGAAACCAAATACAAGTTTTGCAAAAAAACAAGCGAATGGAAGCAACCAGGAAATGTTGAAAATTTCTCGGAACCATTAATCGAAGACTAAATAGAATGTTCCTCGTGCAAGGAGTGATAGGTCGAAAAATTCTGTGTATATTTAAAGATAGGCAGTTTTATTTGCGACTTTTGTGCGAACTTACACCTGTGCGCAGCTGCGCACTATTACAAACTAAGCTGCGCACTCTTACACAATAGTATGTACAAGAGTTCGCAAATGACCTAATGTGGTATTTTGTTTATAACTATTGAATTAATACGTTTTTAGTTTTTTTCGTTGCTTTGATTATAAATTAAAAAATATATATTAAAAAAGTTGTTAAATTCTTTTTGTTATGGTGTTATTTGGTGTTTTGTCTAAAGTGCGCACTCTTATACCACCTTACCCTAATTAAAGTGATATTATTGTCTCTATTTTATCTGTTACACAAACTGTGGCATGTAAAATCTTACTGCCGATCAAATTTCATATGCAATGTATGCGTTTTGCTTCGAAAAAACACAAAGCGCCTTCAAATTAGTACAAATTTGCAATTTTTGATTTAAATTTTTTTTAAAAAAGGTAGGTACCTCAAACACTGGATTTTTTTCTTTTTTAAAATGACTGCTGCTGTCGTTTGATTAAAATTTAATATTCTTGTATTACAATTTAATACTTTTTATATTAGATTTTAATTAATTTGTATTATATTTTAATACAATTACATTAAAATGTTATATAATTGTATTACATTTTAATATAATTGTATAATGTAATACAAAAATGTTAAATGTTGTAAATGTAATACAATATAATAAAATGTAATACCTACAAAAATGTTAAAATCTAATACAGCGGCATTAAAATTCAATACAAGATTAGAATTTAACCCACGGAGGTTATTTTCTAATGATTTTTGTATAGCAAGTAGTAAACTTAATACTAAAAGATTGAAATTTAATACAAAAAAGATTAAAAATAATTTTAATATTTTGGAAGTATTAAAATGTAATATTTTTTGTTTTGTATTGCTTTAATAGAAGAGCTGCATTAAAAAATACTCCAGAATTTTTAACCGTGTAATATTCTTGTTAAAAAGCTTAAATTGACATTTCACCTTAAAAACCACAATATTTTTTCAAGTCTTAAAATCATTGATTTTTGTTGGATTGCCATATAACCACCTAGAAAAGCTACATACAAACATTTTTCCAAAGTAACAATAAATATAAAATGGTGTGAAGTGATTTCTTTTTCTTAACACGAAAAAAAAAAACTTTTTTGCAAATTATCAACCTCTTAAAAATCAAAATTTGTTTTTTCATTGTAAAAATAGTCCTCTTTCCGTTTTTTCTCAATTAACTATGCTAATTCCAACAAATGACATCACTTTTTTCGTTAGCCAACCCTTAGTTCAAAAGTTATAACAAAAAACCTTTTTTTCAAATTACCAACCCCTTAAAAATCAAAATTTGTTTTTTTTTCAGTGTAAAAATTTAGCTTTTTCCACTTTTCCTCAATTAACCATGTTAATTCCAACAAATAACATCCCTTTTTCTCGCTAGCCCACCCTTAGTTCAAAAGTTATAACAAAAAACTTTATTCAAATTACCAAGCTGTTAAAAATCAAAATTTGTTTTTTTTTTCAGTGTAAAAATTGTCCTTTTTCCACTTTAACTAAATTAACCATGCTAATTTCAACAAATAACATCACTTTTTTCGTTAGCCAACCCTTAGTTCAAAAGTTATAACAAAAAACCTTTTTTTCAAATTACCAACCCCTTAAAAATCAAAATTTATTTTTTTTTTTTCAGTGTAAAAATTGTGCTTTTTCCACTTTTCTCAATTAACCATGGTAATTCCAACAAATAACATCACTTTTTTCGCTACCCTACCTTTAGTTCAAAAGTTATAACAAAGAAACTTTTTTCAAATTTCCATCCTCTTAAAATCAAAATTTGTTTTTTTTTGTTCAGTGTCAAAATTGTCCTTTTCCACTTTTTCTCAATCAACCCTCTGTAGACATAGACACACCTCTTTTTTTAAAGTGGCAGGCACACGGGTGCGAATTTGGCTTCTACTTTTTCGTGTCGCTAGATCTTTATTATGTCTCATATTTTAAAGAGAATACGCAGGGTCAATGTGGGTAAATGTAAACAGGGGTAAATGAAAACATGGCTCATAACAAGCTTAAGTTAAATCTCTTTGATGCATACATAAGTACAAATCGCGGACGCATGTATCCTTTAACTTATACGTCAAGCTCATTGCTGTCAAGAGAGAATTCATTCGACGAGCGTGTTTTCCGTGAAAGATAATTTTTTAAAGTGCCATACAAGTCGTTAGTCTTTCAGAAAAATTAAATATTTTTGCAGATTCAATTAAGTCAGTATAATTTGCAAATACTTTTTTGTTTATAATTTTGATGTAGATTCTATGTGATACAAGCAAATTTTAAAATACAGGACATTTATGTCGATTTGCATGTGTTTACATTTACCCCAGAATATTTTTCATAATGGGTAAATGTAAACAACGTATTCTGGGGGTAAATATAAACATATATTTTTGCTGAAATTATTGGTTTTAATAAAAATAACGTATTTTAAGTCAATAACTATTGCTAAAGTGCCGCGGAGTCACATTTTAAAGTAGCCAACACCATCATTTTCAGTGGATGATGATGCAAAACCGGTCTTTGACGTAAAAAAACAAAAAATATGACGTTCATAGCTGCTCAGGATGCATATTGGGCGCCTATATAAAGAATCAAAGGAAGAAAACAAAAACTTTTATTGGAATTTGAAAAAGTTTTTGTCAAATACCTTCTTGAACGTGTTTCAAGTTGTTATCCATATGATAAAGAGAAAATTCTAAATTTTAAACCACCGTTTACATTTACCCCGAATTTGTAAAAAAACACAAACATGGTGGGGTATTTGTAAACATGCCATTTTTGACAGTAATGTAAACAATTTGGGAAATATTTGTTTATATTTATAAAGAAGAATTGCCATCATTTCATATTTGCATTTGAAGATACCATTCAAGTTGTTCCGTGAAAACATATAAAAATCTAAAGTCGAAAGAAAAAAAAGACATGAAATTGCTTACATTTACCCACATTGACTATGAAAAAAAAAAATATTATTTTTTATTTTTTGTCGTGCCAATTTCGCACTGGTGTGATACTGACAGAGGGTTAATCATGCTAATTCCAACAAATGACATTACTTTTTTTTCAAATATTTACTTCAAAAATTATGACACAAAAACTTTTTTCAAATTGCCAACCTCTTTGAAATCAAAATTTGTTTAACTATAGTAATTCCAAGAAATAACATCACTTTTTTCGTTAACCCACCCTTAGTTCAAAAGTTATAACAAAAAACTTTATTCAAATTACAAACCTCTTAAAAATCAAAATTTGTTTTTTTTTTGCAGTTTAAAAATTGTCCTTTTTAACTGAATTAACCATGCTAATTCCAAGAAATAACATCACTTTTTTTCGTTAGCCCACCCTTAGTTCGAAAATTATTTTGAACATTTTTATTTTTCAAAATCATTATTTTGTAGTTGTTTGTTTTTTTTCGAAAACTGGTCATTAAAATAACGAGATATAAAGCGTATCACAGAGAATGG